>NC_054382.1:40554133-40864133 GCF_017654675.1 Xenopus laevis
GAAAGTGAAAGTAATTGTCTGCCCTGCCTCTATGCCTAAGGCAGGGATCCCCAAGCTTTTGATCCCATGAGCAACATTCAGAAGTAAAAGTAGTTGGGGAGCAACACTAATGTGAAACACTAAGGTGCCAAATAAGTGTTGTGATTGGCCATTTAGTAGCCTCTATGTGGATTGTCAACCTACATTGAAGCTCTGTTTGGCAGTGCACCTGGTTTTTATACAACTGGACTTACTTAGCAAGTCCAGTTGTTTATTTTTGAATTACTTGTATTAGATATACTAACAAAAATTGCCTCCAAGCCTGGAATTCAAAAATAAGCACCTGGTTTGAGGCCACTGGAAGCAACATCCAAGGGGTTGGAGAGCAACATGTTGCTCACGAGCTACTGGTTGGGGATCACTGGCCTAAGGCATAGAGGAGGGGCAGACAATATTTGATTGACAGCTGAGCTTTTTAAATGAGCGTACAACAGTTATGAATGCTTTAATAAAAATAGAAATTGGATTTCATGTTTAATTTGAAAAGAACTTTTATTATATAGTTTTTTTGTGTCTGGGTGACAGGTACACTTTAAGACCTTGGAAGAGTTACATAATCTCCATTTACACAGTAAGATATACAGGGTCAGGGTTTTAGGAACACAATGCACTACAATCATTCATAGTACTTAACAAATTAGTTGCATAAGAGGGAAATTATAGAATTCATCTAAAGCTATTTACCTGCTCCTTTAAATGACATTTGTGTGCATTTACCTTACAAATCTACCCTTCGCACAGATTTGCCAATATTAACATTGTTAGTACTTGTTTGTGTGCCTTGTTAAAAAACTCCATTGATCAGTTTGAATGTGGGAATTTTGGGATTAAAGTGTGGATTCTGCGTTTATTATTATTGTGACAAAGTGGGCTCTGTAATGTGCTTCAGTGACAATGAGGTACCAGGAGGCATTTGTGTGTTGTTGAAGCACATGTGAGTTAGTTTACTGGCTTAATCTCCAGCAGTGTTCCTTCAGTAACAAAATATGGCCACTGTCTATCGAAAATGTAAATGATGGGTTATTTGATTAACTAATACATGCACAGTGCAAGTATGCAGTAGTCTTAACCTTAAAAAAAAGTCTTAACTTTAAAAAAAATAAATTTTTGCTTAGAGAGGCCTTTTGTTAGGTCATGGTTTAAGTAAAAACGTAATTTTCTGATCTAAAGCCCACGTGGTCTGGTTACTGGGCCAGAACTAAGAGTATGCAGAAGAGGTGCGTGCCAAGGGCGCAAAGGTAGAGGTGCGACAGGCACATACCTCTTCTGCTGCCTTCCTCTAGTTAGAACCCTTGTGTCCCCACCTACAGTATGACATCAGTTGCTTTATAGACGCTGTGGGGGCCCATTTACTTAGCTCGAGTGAAGGAATAGAAGAAAAAATACTTAGAATTTTGAATGGTCGAATATGGCTACTTCGACCATTGAATTGGCTACTTCGACCCAAGGCCGGAACTAGGGCAAGGCAGAGTAGGCACATGCCTAGGGCGCAAAGGTGAGGGGGCGCCAGGCACGTACCTGCTCTGTCGCCTACCCCGTGTCCGGTCCCATCTCTCCTCGTCTGGCACTGGCGTAAATGCGCTTCTGCGCATGCGCGCGCACATCTCACGCATGCGCACTAGAGCGCACTTTCGCGCATGCGCACTGGAGTGCACTGGAGCGCACTTTCGTGCACGCGCAGTCGAGCGCGCACAGAGCCGGAGCCTTGGCCCGTCCAGACTGCCTAGGGCGCCTGGCCGGGTTGGCCCGGCTTTGCTTCGACCTTCGACTACTACTACAACTTCGAAACGAACGATTCAAACTAAAAATCGTTTGACTATTCAACCATTCCATATTCAAAGTACTTTGTCTTTAAAAAAATTTTCGACCCCCTAGTTCGCCACCTAAAACCTACCGAGGCCAATGTTAGCCTATGGGGAAGGTCCCCATAGGCTTCCTAACAATTTTCTGATCGAAGGAATATCCTTTGATCGATGGATTAAAATCCTTCGAATCGTTCGATTCGAAGGATTTAATCGTTCGATCGAACGATTATTCCTTCGATTGTTCGATCGTAGGAATATCGCTAAATCCTTTGACTTCGATATTCGAAGTCGAAGGATTTTAATTCGGCAGTCGAATATCGAGGGTTAATTAACCGTCGATATTCGACCCTAGGTAAATCTTCCCCTGTGTGTGCTCTTCCATGCAAGTGAATCCCTGGCGCGAACGATCTTCTGTGCATGTGCACAAGGAGGGCCGAGGTAGTCAGTCGGGTTGCGTAGGGTGCCTGGCACTAAATTCAGACTGGTTGTCTGAATTTAGTGCCCTTCAGACACGCCAAATGCTTAACTACTAGCATGGATTTGCCCAAAAACTTTTGAATGAACTACTTCTTTGACTGTCCTTGAAAAGTTTTTAAAGTCCATAACTGACCATCTCCCATCTTAGTCAAATCATTCAAATTAAGAAATATTATTTTCTATTTCTCTGTAATAATAAAACAGTACCTTGTACCTTATCCTTACTAATGTAGAATTCATCCTTATTGGAAGCAAAACAATCCTATCGGGTTTGATTCGTAGCAGACTTCCCATACCTGTAGTACAAAGCTATATGTGATTATATCAGATTAACAGTATCATTTTGGAAAGTTGCCCAAAAGAAATACTCCATTTTGGACTGCTTCAACTCTGTCAGTTCTGTACACACAGTGTCGGATCAGATCCCAGATCCGCTATTTAGTTTGGCTGCGCGACCCCACTTTGTCGGGGGTCGCGCTAGAATCGAGGATCTGCGCATGCGCACAAAGGTATTGCATCGCGCGTGCGCACAAACGCGGCGCCGCGCGCATGCGCACTGCTCCGCTGAAGCACGCCGGAGAGGCAGCGGGGCCCTGGGGCAATAGCCCCGGTGGGCCCGAAGCCCCCCAGTCCGACCCTGTGTACACATGTCGTTATTTGTCATTGACTTTGCAAACTCAGCAACTGGGCAAAAAGAAACTGAGTTACTGAGACATGAAGTCAGAGAACTGAATTTAATAAGAGCAGAGTTAACTGCTAGTTTTGATATGCTCCTTTATGCAATCAACCAGTAAGAGGTTCGTGTAGATTTATGGTATGTTGTGTTATTTTATCAAAGTGATACTGGCATCATTTGTTTAATAATATTTTCAACACTTCCATGAATCACATTTTACATATTTATAAAAAGCATTGTCCATATGTTGTGTTTTTTTGTTAAAATAAAGAAATAAACAAGTATGCTTCACCTAGAAGTAGACATTATTGCTGTGTGGCTTTCTCTCTGGCATATTGCTCCTTCCATTTTCTACTCTCCCCATTCTCAGTTTATACTGTCTCATAGAGGAGTGATCCAGTTTTGAAGGACACCTTAGGCACGTAGCAATGTTATGTAGTCACAAATATAGGGAAGAATAAATAGCACAAGTATAGTAGAATATGCTAGATAAAAGGTGTTAATATTGCTATATCATACAAAGATACTTCATGATATAAGAATACTTAGCCTATATGTGATGTCACAGGAGGGCAGGGTGGTGCTTCTGGGCTGGGTTAAAGGAACTGTTATGGCAAAAAATGAAAGAGTTTTAAAAGAATGACAATGTAATGTACTGCTTAAAAAGTATAAAAACGACTATAGTTTATATAAACAAGCTGCTGTGTAGCCATGGAGGCAGCCAGACCCAGGTTAACCGATAAAACACCATTGTATTTGGACAGGACTGATCTGTTATCTGCTGTGTATCCTGTGCCTTTTGAATGGCTGCCCCCTTGGCTTGTTAATATAAACTATTGTAGAGTTTCTAAAGCAAACACACCAGTTGTATGAGTGCAGCGCAATCAGTACATTATATTTTAATTACTTCAATGTATTTCATTTTTTGGTGTTACTGTTCCTTTTCGGCTGGGTGTGGATTGATGGCTATTATCGTATGTTTTGTTTTTTAGATACAGACAATGGAATTTAACACTTAAGTTTACTGTTGAGCATTTTGACCATTTTTGTCACAAGCAATCTTGCAACAAGACTTTAGTTCTATGATTTGATGTATGGAGGAAAGAATGTGTGATAAAGGAAAATAAAGCAGCTTCAACTAGTGGTCATTGTGTTTGTGCTACATTATTTCTTATCATTATCTGCAACAGTCTTGGAATATATCATCATATTACATCTGATATATTAGCCATTAAGTAAAGAAGACTGAAATTGAACCGCATAGTGTTTTCATTTATATGGAAGTGATACTGTATATGCTTGTGAGAGATAACATAGGGCTTCTTTATTATTGGAGAAAAGGGAAATATCATGTTTCTTTGTCAGCAATGCACCTTTCTCGTCTCATATTTTCTGAAGCAGGTTCAACTTGTATCCGCCATGTAAGGGATGGCAAATGGCTGGCCCATAGGTGTCCGTGTGCACATCCCTTGATATATTGCCATTGCACAGGTACTGGAAGCAGTGCAAATATTTATGCCTGATTCTTGAAGCACAAAATGTCCCCCTGGTTAGCCAGTGAGTTTCCACATGTGACACGGTCCCCAAAGGAGAAGGAAGACCAACATGGCAACTTCTGTTTAGTTTAGCACAAGGTGCAAAGAGTTGGCTGGGAACCAATTCCATGCTTAAATTTGTACCCCAAACGCATATCACAGCATGGATTCCATTCCCGAGTTTAGTCTTCCTTTCCCCTTTCTCCTTTATGGGGAATAAGAAGGCAGCATGTGTAGAAGCATAGTTAAAATTTTAATAATAAATAAAAGTTTGCACTCACAAGCATAGAAATTCCATTCGTATAAAAATCCGATTTAAAATCAAATCGGCTGCTGGTAGCGTCACAGTTTCTCCTCCATATCCAGCGTGTCTGTTCAGCGTTCACCTGGATTCACTGCGCTTGCCCCAGCTCCACAGTCTGTATGCTTCTGGCGAAACGCGTCAGTGGTGACGTAGCAGGTGCAGAAGCATACAGACTGTGTTTTGTTTATTGTTGAAATTTTAACTGCGCTTCTACACATGCTGCCTTCTTATTGCCCATAAAGGAGAAAGGAGAAAGGAAGACTAAATTTGGGAATGGAATCCATGTTGTGAGTATGATATACCACCAGAAACACTAGGATTGTTTTGTGGGTAGATCCCACCTCACCAACAACGGATCACTTGTTTGTTGTAATTAACCCACTGTTCACTATATCAATTTTATGGGACACACGTAATGAGTAATTGAACACTTATATGGTGGTGTTATAATTAAGAATACTACACTATATTACTTTTCTGTTTTTTTCCCTCCTCAAATTATTTTTGAGGTACACAGCGATTTTTTTTGAAACTTTAAATTTTGGAGGGGAAGAGAGCCTGGTGATCACTGGATTGGGAACACACTGCGTTTGGGAGTCGTTTTGTATTTATTAGCTTGCACTATTGTAGCTAATCTATTGGCAATAAAATGCCTCCGTAGCTTTCCTTCTCTTTTAATATGCCACTTAATATGATGTAATCTATTTGTTGCTTAAGTATTCATTTTGGGGGTATAGTTTTCCTTTAAATCTATCTAAAGAACAGTTTTTTGAAAGTCAGATTTGAGACTCGTTATTGTTCGCTTTCTTGTGTTTGCCCATTCCTTTGCAGCTGCAAAATTCATCCTGGTGTCTGACTAATGATAACTGTTTTCAAGGACAGGCTAATGGCAAGCTCGAATTTTTAATTATAACTCACACATAGAATAAAATGCAAGGCATTTTTAGAATGGTAGCTTCATTCCATCTGCAGCCTGTTGTTTATCTTGGTATAATGGTGTGACAGTACTGAGACACCTGTTGTTTTTATTACTAGCTTTGGTGTAGCAGTGGGTTAATGAATTGAATCACCCTGGTAAATTTAGTTTGTTTTACTGGACTTTGTGTCGCTTAACTATTAACGTTGACTGTGATTCATTTCAAAGAGATTTGCCACTGTTATTTTTTGACACAATGTGGGGGTAATGTAATAAGTGGTCTCAAGTTTGCTTATTGTCTAGTAACCCATAGCAACCAATCACCAGATCATATTTACTGCTCAGTTGTTTGAAAGCAAACATCTGATTGGTTGCTAAGGGTTACTAGATGTAGGCTAACCTAAGCCTTTGCACTATATTCCCTTGTATTTAGTTTTAACAGATAGATTCATCATATGTTGTATACTTCTTAAAGAGATATTGACACCAGAAATGAAATCTGTTTTGACATTTATGATAACATTGTCTTTGCATTTATAATTTTGCCACAAAAGTATTTGCCTGATGCTTTTATGTTATTTGATTCCCCTTGTTCCACTACGAGGGGGCTGCCATATTTATGCTGCAGTAGTCTGTAAGCAGTAGAAACTCTTAACTGTGAGGTTGAGAAGGCAGGTTGGCAAAACAGTAAGGTTCAGGAACTTCAAGTAACAGTTACAGCAGACCTATCAGCGAATAATGATCATCTTGATCTATAAAAAAGTTTTAATGTACATAATATTTTGTCAGCATCGCTTTAAAGGAGAAGGAAAGTCTTTTTTTACTTGGGGGTGCCAAAAGTTAGGCACAACCACCTTTTGCTTCGGGAGGAGCCCTCCACTACTTGGATGCTGCCAGGTCTTAAAGTGAGAGGACCAAGGGGGAAGTTCTGGGCAGGCAAGGGAACCGTAACGTATACAGTAAGGCTGGGGAACAGACGTGGAACAGGAAGGGACAGTACAAATCAGACAGAATCAGGAACCAGGAGTGTAGTCAGGATAAACAGGCCAGAGACATTGGTCAGATCACGCAATGTCAAAACCAGGCAAAAGTCAGGAACAGAAAATCACACAAGAATCACTCCCAGGAACTATGGAACATAGACCTACGTCGGACAATGAGTCTGTGTAGAGCAGGGGGTTTTATAGTCAGACTAATGGCTTACACTGATCACCTGTGGCCAGATTGGCAACACTCTAAACAAGCCAAGCCTACTTGCAATTACAAAGAAGACGATCGCTCTGTGGTGCTCACTGGCAGACCCCCGGCCTGGGGGGTCAGATAAGTAAATACAACCACTTGGGGGTGCCTAACTTTTATATATAAAACACAAGTATAATTTACTTTCCTTCTCCTTTAAAGGACAAGGAAATCTAAAATAGAATAAGGCTAGAAATGCTGACAAATGATTTATGCTTTCAAAGTTGGCCACAGGGCCACATTTTTGCAAGACTAAGACTAAGTGCACATGCTCAGTGTGGTCTGGGCTGCTTAGGAATAGTCATAAGCTGCTTGAGTTCTGCATGGCTGGTAAGTAAGGCGGGGGCTCCCCCTGCTGTTCATAAGTATGATTGTTTCCCTGCTCAGCAGTTAGGGACCGTCTGACAATTCTTATCCACAGCAGTAAATGAAGGGAGAATTTCACTGCATACAGTCAGGTTTCTTATAAAAACGGCACACATTTTTTAATTAAAGTACATTGGAGATAGGTTTCTTTTTCATTAAAGAAAGTAAAAATGGGATTTTATTTTTTTGCCTTTCCTTGTCCTTTAAGTTTGTTTTTTTAATATGGAGCACAGAAATAATTGTGAAATGGGATTCAATTTAGTATGGCAATCCTTGAATATTCATTCCTATCCATAGACAATAGACTGATGAAATGGAAAGTCATACTGAGAAATGGAGACCCCAGAGCCTAATTCAATCCTCTGTTACTGGATGACAGAACTGTATGTAAGGTTCAGCATCTGGTTCAGTGGCAAGTGAGTTCCCAATGCATAAACCCACTCATTAGGCCAAGATCAGCGTTCATTGGTAACACAGTGCACAGCTGTTCATGTATAGGAAATGTCATACATTATTACGATTATCCTAACCCTTAAGGCTACTTATAAAACAGAGCTGCATGTGCCTTCTGTATCTCTGCAAATTATTAGTGTACATTATGCTACAGTATATAAATTACAAAATGTCTTTCTATTAAAACAGAGAAGATAAATGTCTCCAAAAATGTATCATTTAGGGTGATAGTTTCACAACACTAGTGGCTAGGAGTTGGGACAAAAGGAATGAAAAATGAAAAGCACGACATTTTATTTTGCCTTTTCAAAAGGGTAGTATCCTATTCAGTGTTGCATTGAATATGAGAAATCCAAAATCCAAATGTGTACTGCATGGGTGATTCTGTGCTGTTTGCCTGAGGTAGAAGACCCGATGCCACCTCCTGCACCCCCCGCTGTGCTTACCGCTCATGCACTTGCACTGAGCTTTGGGAGCTACAGATATCACAATATATATGATTTTGTGTTTCATTGTTATACTGTCTGCCTTGGTACAGCCATTTGGGAGTTCCTTAGAGAAAAGCAAAGCACATATTGTATGATTTTGCCTTTAGCGATTGCTTTCTAAATGTAGCACTGCTGCTGTGTGAAACAGGCAAGTTGTTATAACCCTAGCAAAATAAGTGCTATTTGTAATGATTTATGTGAAGTTCTTCATTGTCTTATTAATATCAGTGGCACAATTTAAAAACAATTTAGCAGAACTATAAGAATGACTGTTTCTTTGTCTCAGAACCTGCTAATTGTTTCTTAAATGTTGATGTGAATAATATTTATGATTTATCTTTAGAACAGAGGAATTTACCAAAACATTATCAACCACACATGCCTAATAGATTCCTGTCTAGCCTAACAAGTGGTATTCTTATTGAAGGGCCTTTTTTGCAAGAATGATATCAGAAATAACCATTTTATTTTACTGCCAAAAATGGTAGTTTTGGCAAAAGAAGCCATTAATGTGTTTTTTCATGTTTACTTCTAAGATATCTATCTCCAGAATTTGGAAATGCATTGACAATATATCTGGCTAATTTTTCGTGGATTTAAAACTAAGTAGAAAAACTGGAATCAAATTTTGCTTTATACATGTTTTCACCCTTCAAATTCCCATATAAGGTATTAAAGTCAATTTAAGCGTGTACACAGACTAAGGCCTGGCTGAAGTTAGGAGAGGTAAAGCAGGAAAGATGAGGACAAAACATCTAGGATAGGGCAGAAGTATTATTGTTCTGCCTCACAACTCAGAATTACTTTTGTGACACAACTTGATAGAGAAAGCTGCCATTGCAGACAGCATATCTGAATCTAGAGGAATTTAAAGTACCAGAAAAATCTGTTCTCATGTGCTTTGTGGGACTTTTTGTGGATTTACAAATTGTAGTATGTACCCATGTTTAAGCTGTAGGCTTTACCAGATGTGGTGGATACATTGCTGTTGGTGCCTGGCCATAAGTGCCATCTGTCGTTCAATTCCCATGTATATGTCAATCACTACACACACATAAGGTGGAAATCTGTTCCATAGAAACAGGAGGCAGGACTGAACAGACACTTGGGTTTTCAAAAAACGGATCCACATGTAACAGCATAGACATGCCTTCAAGGGTAAAACGAATGTCTGGGTAACTTTAAGTTCTGAAACATTTAAAGGAAAACTATACCCCCAAAATGAACACTTAAGCAACAGATAGTTTATATCAAATTGAATGACATATTAAAGAATCTTACCAAACTGGAATATATATTTACATAAATATTGCCCTTTTACATCTCTTACCTTGAACCACCATTTCGTGACTCTATCTGTGCTGCCTCAGAGATCACCTGACCAGAAATACTACAACATTAACTGTAACAGGAAGAAGTGAGGAAGCAAAAGGCAGAACTCTGTCTGTTAATTGGCTCATGTGACCTAACATGTGATTTGTATGTGTGCACAGTGAATCTTACGATCTCAGGGGGCGGCCCTTATTTTTTAAAATGGCAATTTTCTATTTAGGATTACCCAATGGCACATACTACTAAAAAAGTATATTATTATGATAATGGTTCATTTACATGAAGCAGGATTTTACATATGAGCTGTTTTACTCAGTATCTTTTAAGAGACCTACATTGTTTGGGGGGTATAGTTTTCCTTTAAGAGAAAAGGGAATACTGTAGTTCATCTCAAGTTAACAGTGTTGGAGGTGACCCCCCCCCCATTAAACATAAGAGGATCTTAAACTTATTTATTAAAGGTCAGATGTTAGTGGTTTTAAAAGTTTTGGAAACCACAAAGAAACTCACAAACTCTAAAACCATGATTGTCATTGAATCTATTAAAAGATTATCAAACATCAGTTACTTTGCAAATATTGTTAACTATAAAAGCTGTCACTGGATTTATTTCTAAAAAAATTTTTTTACCTCTCTAATAAACGTCCTAAATGGACACGTTTGCCCTTAGGACTCAACTATGAGTTTGACGTTACCTGCTGTTATCTTAAATAGATAAGAACAAAGATTTGCTGCAATTATTTGTATAGTTAAGGTGCCATTAGTTAGGAAATGTAGGGGGGAAGGAGAGTAGCCCCAAACATTTTTTCGATCTTTTATCAACCATAAAAAAAGAAAAAACGCCAGCGTTTTTTGGGACTTAGAAAATGTTTTTCTGAAGCAATCCCTATCTACTCTATTGCACTTCGCCTGGTCTGAGGTGGCGAAGGAAGTCTGCCGTAAAAGGTAGCGTTCAGAAAAATGCGCGCGTCAGTGAATTTGCTTAGTTACGTCCGTTGCGCAAATTCACCAGGCATAAGGGTGCGAAGTAACACTAGCGAATTTACGCCAGCGTCCGTTAGTGAATTGGCGAATTAACGAAAATGCACTACGCTAGCGAATTAACGCTAGCATTAGGCGCTTCGTCCTTTAGTATATTTGCTCCTTTGTGTTTATATGAAGAGAACAGGGTTAATCCCCACTGAATCTTGATTGGTTTTAAGTAAAATGGGAGGGGTTAACAGGGTTTAAATACTGGTTGGAACATGTTGTCAATAGAGACACCTATGACTAAGTGCCGGAGGGTACGAAACGCGTAAGGTGGGCCATGTGGGATCAGTATGTATCATAATTTTAATGTAACCTAAATAAATACTTTGTTTTAACTAATGAAAAGCCTTGGGACATATATCTTTGGATATAATTTATTGTTTGTTTAGCCTGTTGACAATCTGGCTACAAGTGATCAGTGGCTATAAACCCCCCTGCTCTGCATGGACTCATTGTCCAACGTAGGTCTATGTTCCATAATTCCTGGATGTGATTCTTGTGGGATTTTCTGTTCCTGACTTTTGCCTGTTTGTGACCTTGTGTGAACTGACCCTTGCCTGTTTGACTACTCTTCTGGATCCTGACTTGGTACCGTGTTATTGATCAGTTTTGACTCCGACCTGTTTATCCTGACTATGCTCATGGTTCCTGATTCTGTCTGATTAGTACTGTCCCTTCCTATTCCACATCTGCACTCTCTGTTCCCCATCCTTACTATATACATTACGGCTCCCTTGCCTGCCCAGAACTTCCCCCTTGGTCCTCTCACTTTAAGACCTGCCAGCATCCGAGTAGTGGAGGGCTCCTCACGAAGCGAAAGGTGGTGGTTAGAGGCAGAATCGTGAGCTGAGACCGGTTTTGTTCTGGGTTTTGGGATACTATACATTACATTCCCATTGACTTCTATAGGACCTCAACAACTTTTACTTGGTGAAGTTTGGCATTATAGGTTTTTACACTTAATCAATCTCGAATGTTAAAAACTTTTTAGAAATATAGGAAAACCACAATTTTTTGGTGAAAAAAAATCACAATTGAATTTTTATTTAATGGCCTCCTAGACTGTGGTTTTAACTTGATTCACTTCATCCAGCAGGGCTCAATAAATAAAGGTTAGAATCAAAATGTAATAATTTAAATTTAATTTGTATTTTTTTAAATATGTGTGGGAGAAGTTTAGATTTAGTGCCTGTACATATATGATCTTATTATTTGCGTTATTTATCTGGCAGCTGAAAAAAAACTGGATAATGAATAAGGCAGGACAGACTGAAGGTTTTCTGGTGGGTTATACAGATGGCTTTGTATTTGGAAACTTAGTAGTTGACCTAATGTTCACATTACTTGTGTAAAATCCTGCCTATATTTGAACCAGTGGCTCGTAGTGTTATGCGATGTGCTATGTATCTGCTTTGTTATCCTTGACTTTTCATGTAGGCTTTGTTCTGCTTAGATGTGTCTAACCTGGTGATGGTGAATCTACTATCAGCCTAACTTTTTTATCCCTAGCTCTGAGCTTACTCGATACCTGTAGGTCAAATCTGCTTGTGCCTGAGTTTGCTCATTTCTGTTGCTACTACTGCTTGCTATACTGTATTCTGGTTTCTGGTCCTGCTTTTACTCTGTCCTTTGCATTCATTTCTGATTTTTGATACTGGTCTGTTCCTGGTTATGGGTTTGCCTCCTGAATATTTGGTTGTTTATTTGGTTTCATCTGGCCCACCTGACTACACTTAGGGTCAGATTTATCAAAGGTCGAGGTGAATTTTTGAATGAAAATAAATGAATTTGAACTATTTTTTGTGTACTTCAACTAGGGAATAGTCCAAAATTCGATTAGAAGTTGAAAAAATTTGAAAATTCAAATATCAAAATTTATCATGTACTGTCTCTTTAAAAATTTGCCATCTAAAACCTGCCGAATTAATGTTTTAGCCTATAGGGGACCTCCTAGAACTTTTTTTGAGTCAATTTATGCACTTGGAAAAATCTAATTTTTTTTGTGAAAAACTTTAAATCGAATTTGTTCGAATGCGCTATTCCTTCGATTAGTATGATTCACTTAGTACAACATTCCACTTAATTTCGGTTTGTCTTTTTGAATTAGAATGTCGAAGTTTTTTTAGTTCGAAATTCAACCCTTAATAAATATGCCCCCTAGTGTAAACCGCACTGCAAATTTACTGTTAAAAAAAGTTTTTATCTTACTGAAAAAATCAGTATTTTGCACTAAAAAGCCAACAATAAGTATTCAGTTTACAGACCAATCAGTGGGTAATACATGGTGTGCCAACTTCAACCTCCCAAAACAAAAAATATCACCACTTTTGGATTTGCCTTACTTGATAGGCTGGTGGAATGTGGAACCAGTACTTTTCAAGAAATCACAGTAATATATTTTGATGAGTAATAATACCTGAGTTAAAGCAACATGATAGGATAGCCAAACTATGGGGCAGATTAATTAACGTTCAAATGGTAAATTTGAATTTTTGAGAAAAAAATTTGGCCAAAACTCGCAAATTGGAATTTTATTTCACCAACTCGAGTTTGAATTTGAATGTGAGATTTATCACACCTTGACCCTGGAAACAGTTCTAATTCGAATATTTGCCACCTACAACCTGCTGAGTACATTTACAAGTCAATGGCAGAGGTCTGTTGAACCAGGGTCTGACTAGCCCCTGCTACCTACTTGTTAGGCGAATCCTTGCGCCAAAAAAAATGTTAGTATTTTTTTAAAAACTGTTTGGGAGAGGGCCCGGCGGGGCCCACTAGGGTCGGGGCCCACCGGGTATTTTCCCGGTATCCCGCCGGGCCAGTCCAACACTGTGTTGAACCATTTCAATATGTTTAATTGCCTTCCTGACATTCAAGTTTTTTTTTTTTGGGTCGTTTGTATTCGATTGAATATTAGACGTTCGAGTTTTTGTCACAAACCACCGGGTATTTTCCCGGTATCCCGCCGGGCCAGTCCGACACTGTGTTGAACCATTTCAATATGTTTAATTGCCTTCCTGACATTCAAGTTTTTTTTTTTTGGGTCGTTTGTATTCGATTGAATATTAGACGTTCGAGTTTTTGTCACAAATAACCACCCATTGAAGTTATGAGTGAATTCAAATTTATTAGAGTTATAAAAAATAAAGATAGCTTCGAAATTCGATAAATTTGCCCCTAAATTGTACCTTCTGGCTAAAGTTGTACATATGTTTTGAGGCATGCAAACCAGTGACAGCCATTTCTCCAGAGCTTACATAACTTTATGAACAGTGTGTTACAATTTGCATTGCACTGACAATCAGATTACTTTTAAGGGTTACTTGCAAACCAGGCAAGTCACTTGGCAATATTGTTTCTTTGAATTTGTTCTTTGTTACAAGCCTTTAAACTCATCCATTTCCCATATTGCAAGCTTTTATTTTTCGTGTTTGTGTAGATGAATGCCTTTCTTATTTCTATTTGATGAAGGATATTTTATGGGTTTCTCAATATATATATTATAAGGAGAGTATGTTGTATGGAATAGCAATCATCTGACTGACCCACAGGTTTGCTGGACTTGATAAGATAAGCTGGTAAATCATGTTACCCCTTCTAGATAGAATTTACTGTATTCTATCCTTTTTAAATTTTCCTTGTCAACTGCCATGTGAATGATTGCTGCTTTCAGAGAGATATGTAATGTAGAATGCAGCAGTAATATTGTATATCAGACAAAGAGGTGATACAAACCTTCCCTTTAAAAACATACTACAAGACAATGGAAGCCATTACACAGCTGCACATTCTGGCTCAATAATGGGTAATGTATGATAATAGTACAAAGTTTAATCACAATCAATAGATATTTATAACTATTTACAGTTTCCTACATAATTTGTTTTAGTGATTATTGTTTTAGATTAGAGAAAAACTGTAGAACATAGTGTAGATAAAAACCTTGGCATAGTAGGGGAAACTGAGGCTGAAAGGTGGATAGGGTAGGCCCACATGATATAGGGGTGGCCAATGGTCCGAGCCTAAATCTGGAGGATTGATACAGGTATGGGACCTGCTATCCAGAATGCTTGGGACATTGGGTTTTCCGAATAATGGATCTTTCCATAATTTGGATCTTCATAAGTCTACTAGAAAATAATTTAAAAATTAAATAAACCCAAAAGGCCAGATTTGCTTCCCATAAGGATTAAATATATCTTATTTTGGATAAAGTACAATGTACTATTTTATTATTACAGAGAAGAATGATTAAATATTAATTTTTACAAAATTTGGCAGGTTGTGAAAGTTTGAACACATTTCTGTGTTTTTTTTCAGTTATTACAGTTTTACTAATGAAGGTAAATTGCCCTTTAGTGCAGAGACACACGCTCAGAATAGGGGAGATTAGTCGCCCAGCAACAAATCTCCTCTTCTTCGGGGCGACAAATCTCACCCAACTGCCTCCCCCTGCCTTCCCGCCGGCTAGAATGTAAATTGCTAGCGGGATGGCACTTGGAAAGCTTCGCTCTCCGAAGTCGCCCGAAGTTGCCTCACCCGGAAACTTCGGGTGACTTCAGAAAACGAAGCCCTCTGAGTGCCATCCCATTTACAGTACATTCAAGCCCGCGGAAAGGCAGGGGAAAGCAGTTCGGGGAGATTAGTCGTCCCGAAGAAGAGGAGATTTGTCGCCAGGAGACTAATCTCTAGTGATGGGCGAATTTATTCGCCAGGCACGAATTCACGGTGAATTTGGGCGATTCGCCGCCAGCGAATAAATTCGCGAAACACCCGCGAAAATTCGGCCAAAAAAATTCGCCGTCGTCAAAAAATGTTTCCGCCAAAAAGGACGCCGGCGTCAAAAATGGGCGCTGGCGTCAAAAACGGGCGCCGGCATCAAAAACGAGACACCGGCGCCGTTTCACTAATTTTTCGCCGTATCGCGGGAAATTTGCAAATTTTCTGGCGAAATGGCGCAAATTCGCCCATCGCTACTATTCTCCCCAATCTGACCTTGTGTCTCTACCCTTAAGGTTTACATCAGTTTATTAAAACATTATTTGAAATGTAGTGTATAAAGGACGTAATAGTGAAAAGGCTAAAGCTACATTTATTTCTTTATCTCTAATTGCTCTTGGCATTTAAACCGTTTTTACTGAAGAATATAAAATAATTTTTACATTAGTCTGTGATCAGGAATAATGTTAAGTAATGCAGATATTATTAAGTATCAATTTAGGTATTAGTCATAAAAGGACAAACATTACAATGAATATCTAATCTCCATGTTCTATCTAGAACAATACCAAATCCTTAAAAGTATGATGTACAGAACAAGAACATTGATTTGAGACCATGGCTCACATCATACAGAAATCATGTCTAGTAGCTGAATCTCTTGGAGACCGTGTATGTAAGAAACAGAAAAAACAGAAAATATTACTCGCTGAAATCAATAGAGATATTATTGCAATGTCTGTGGAAAGGAGCTGAATAGATACTGCCTGAAGGAAAAGATCAATAATTCGCAGCCTGACTGTTTATCTGTAATATAACTCCAAAATAAAGGGCAGGGAAGTGCAATATAAAAGTATGAACACATTGCATACCTCCCTCAACATGAGACGACACTTAAATTGGCTTCTGGCAGCTCTGACTAAGCAATATGCCAGGACAACCCACACAAAGGCTTTCAGCTAAATATTACATTCAAGTTTGACAAATCACATGAAAACAAATGTTGCCCTCGACTCATCTGTGTGATTTTCTCTAAGTGCACTCTTCTTTCTTTGCATTATATTAGAAACACTCTTGGTTTCAGGACCAGTGGGATGTTTGCGATGAAAAACATTTTCATTCAAAATTACATTTTATTTTACGTATTGTCTTATTTATTGTTTTTAGTGGGCTTAAATCTATTTGACTGAATTGCATTTATCTCCAAAGGACTACAAAGCCCACTCAGCAAAGTTAAGTACATTTTGCCTCCAGTGCAGGGATGAGGTTGAATATAGATTAAACTACAGCCAAAAGGTAACAGTCGACAAACAGTAAAAGAACTTTCAGAGAAATATGGTGTACAGGTATGGAACTTGTTATCCATTATGCTCGAGACCTGGGGTTTTATGGATAATGGATCTTTCCATAATTTGGATCTTTATACATTAAATTCACTAAGCGCCGAACGCTAGCGTTAATTCGCTAGCGTTTGTCATTTTCGTTACTGCGCAAATTCACTAACGAACGCTGGCGTAGTTTCGCTAGTGTTACTTCGTACCCTTACGCCTGGCGAATTTTCGCTAGCGACGTAACTACGCAAATTCACTAACTTGCGCAGTGTACTGAACGCTACCTTTTACGCTAGACTTCCTTCGCCACCTCAGACCTGGCGAAGCGCAATAGAGTAGATAGGGATTGTTAGGAAAAATTTTGACTTTTTTTTTAAAGTCCCAAAAAACGCTGGCGTGTTTTCTACATTATGGGTGATAGGCTGAAAAAGATCGAAACATTTTTTGGGGCTCCCCTCCTTCCCCCCTACATTTCCTGACTCATGGCAACTTACCTAGACAGTGGGCACATGTGTAGGGCAAAATAAAAATTTTATTTGATGATTTGAAGGTTTTCTTGGCATTTGTAGTGCTGATACGTATTCCTCCATTGAAGTTTGAATTTGGCGCCGTATGCAAATTAGCCTTCGCTAGCGTAACTTCGCTTTACATAGCAAATGAACGCTAGCGCAACTTCGCAACCTTACGCTACTCCTGAGCGCAACTTTGGATTTTAGTGAATTTGCGGAGCGCTGGCGAAACTACGCCTGGCGAAGTACGGCGAAGTTGCGCCTGGCGCAACTTCGCATCTTAGTGAATTTGCCCCTAAGGGGTTTATTTATTAAAGTCCGAATTCTTCTGGTTGGAGTGTTAAAGGGGAAAACACTATTTTTCGGAAGAAAAAAAAAAACTCGATTTGTTTTCGTGACGTACAAACCTGATGCTGCTAAAAGTCCAAATAAAAAAGTACTCCATCCCGAACCATGGGACAAGTCATGTAGAAGTCAATGGCATATGTCCCATTTACAATAAGAAGATATGATATGTGCTGGGTTTTGTACAATAATCCAATTAATCGTGGTTTAAAAATTACCATTCAGATTTTATCATGATTTTATCTAGTTTTTTCCCGCACCATCGTTTATTAATTTAATATTAATATTAATAAATACGCTAAAAATATGCACGGGAGTTTGGTCAAAGTGGTTTTAAGAAAATAGTGAGAAATCTTCGGATTTTTGTAAATAACTCCCAAATCTACTAGAAAATCATGTAAATATTATGTAAACCCAAACTGTTGGTTTTGCTTCCAGGAAGGATTAATTTTATCTTAGTTTGGATTAAGTACAAGGTACAGTTTATTATTACAGAGAAAAAAGAAAATAATTTTTTAAATTTAGGATAATTTATAAAATACATTTGTATAGGCAATATATAGTTGGTTATCATAGTAATATAGTATAGCACTGATTGTTATACTGTATCTCTTCTGTTGTAACTTCAAGGAAATCTATATTTAATTAGCGCAGTGTTAATAAAAATCAATGCATTCATAAGTGGAATGTGCAGTAAATAAATCAGAAGGCTACAGGGAAGGCCAGTTTCTGCTTGCTTCTTCTTCCTACTAAAAATAACTATATGATAGAAGACCATATAGTGAGTACTTGTTATTTAGATGTCTACTTGTTATTCATTTTAGTCCTACATGGGCAGAACAGGAAAATACATAGGCAATAGTGCAGAGGATTTAATTTGCACATGACTGGTGGCACGGCTATTGTATGTTGAAGCAGTCAAATGAAAATGATGCTCACCTTTAAAATTTATTTTGATATGTTGCAGGTATACTGTAAATAAACAAACTTGGAATTTCATTAAAAAATGCATTTAAATATGCATTTGTAAGGTCCCTTTCTGCAAATTCACACATTTATTGTTTTCTGTTGTTAGTAAACTTTTTGTATGATGTGTATGCTAGGGAAATACCAGGGTCCCTCCTGTACTTTGCACACATTTTGTGCACCTTACATTATATTGGTAAGCCTCTATAACTTGTAAAGGTCCCTTGAACCCTGACACATTAAAATTTTATTTTTTAAGGGGGACTCCACAAAAGCTTTTTGAAAAGCAAACATAATTTCAAGAAAATACACCAACTTTTGTGTCCCCCAAATGTCTCAAAGATTCCCTGTGATCCGGAGCCAAAGGATTTGTCCCAATATTACGTACGTGCAGCCAGCGATTGTTTCTTATCTTTAAAACAAAAGAAAAGAAAAAAGGCACACCAATGTGAAATATCGTAGAAGCCGGTATCAGGGCCCTGCTTGGTTAGTACTTACATGATTTCCCGGACACGGCTACACGTAGATATAGATCCGCAGAGTGGTAAGGCTCAGCCTGTCCTTCTAAGCGATGTCGCTGCTCTCTTCACGATCTCAAAATATGCTGCGCTCGCTGTCCTTGCGATCTTGCTCATCGACACATTAGTCGCCTCGTATCCCACAGTCTCGGCGTCTTCTCATCCACTTCCTAGTTCAACCGCGGTCAGGTCCTCACGGGGTCACTTAGCGGATAAAGGATGCCTTGTACTGGGGAATTGCAAGCAACAGAGGGAAACTCAAATATTTGAATGTTTTTATTTATAAAACATAGTAACCACTTACACTTCAGATTAGAATACTCTGCCTAACGCGTTTCGTGAGTCAATCACTTCCTCAGAGGCTAAAGTTCACTTTACTTGGTCACTCCTTTGTAGCCTGCCTAATTGGCATAATTGGTTACCTCATTTCAATTACCAACGAATACCATTCAAAAAAGGAGGTAAAAAAGGATAGATACTTTCAATTAATACATTTAAAACTGATACATTATAAATAATTAAAAATCTCGAAATAAGATACATTTGTATGTATTAAATAGATATATTAAAAAACTATTTACTCAGATAAAACAATTTATATCAAGATCTATATTCAAACCCATTGGTTGTAGCGTTTTTAGGGATATTATCCATCTGGTTTCTTCTTGTGATATTATTTGGACATTGTTGCCGCCCCTCCAGGTTTTTACTTTATGTGCAATTCCCATAAACTTTAACTCACTAGGATCACTATTGTGAAATAGGGAGAAATGTTCTGAAACACTATGGGGCCGATTCACTAAGCTCGAGTGAAGGATTCGAATGAAAAAAATTCGAATTTCGAAGTATTTTTTTGGTACTTCGACCATCGAATTGGTTAAATTAGTTCGAATTCGAACGGAATCGAACGAAAAATCGTTCGACTATTCGACCATTCGATAGTCGAAGTACTTTCCCTTTAAAAAAAAAACTTCGACCCCCTACTTCGGCAGGTAAAACCTACCGAAGTCAATGTTAGCCTATGGGGAAGGTCCCCATAGGCTTGCCTGTGATTTTTTGATCGAAGGATTTTCCTTCGATCGTTGGATTAAAATCCTTCGAATCGTTCGATGCGAAGGATTTAATCGTTCGATCGAACGAAAAATCCTTCGATCGATCGCAGGATTAGCGCTAAATCCTTCGACTTCGATATTCGAAGTCGAAGGATTTCAATTCGAGGGTCGAATTTCGAAGTATTTTTAACTTCGAAATTCGACCCTTAATGAATCTGCCCCTATGTGTTTTTAGACCTTTTTTGATGTTCCTTATGTGTTCTGCTATTCTCAATTTTAATTTCCTAGTAGTTCTCCCAACATACTGTTTTCTGCAGGGACATTCTAATAAATATACAACATTAAGGGGCAGATTCATTAAGGGTCGAATTTCGAAGTTAAAAATACTTCGAAATTCGACCCTCGAATTGAAATCCTTCGAATATCGAAGTCGAAGGATTTAGCGCTAAACGTTCGATCGAACGATCGAAGGATTTTTCGTTCGATCGAACGATTAAATCCTTCGAATCGAACGATTCGAAGGATTTTAATCCAACGATCGAAGGAAAATCCTTCGATCAAAAAAAGGTTAGCAAACCTATGGGGACCTTCCCCATAGGCTAACATTGACTTCGGTAGGTTTTATCTGCCGAAGTAGGGGGTCGAAGTTTTTTTTAAAGGGGAAGTACTTCGACTATCGAATGGTCGAATAGTCGAACGATTTTTCGTTCGATCCGTTCGATTTCGTTCGAATTCGAACGAATTTAACCAATTCGATGGTCGAAGTACCCAAAAAATACTTCGAAATTCGAATTTTTTTATTCGAATCCTTCACTCGAAGTTAGTGAATCTGCCCCTAACTGTATCGCAAGTTATTAGTTTATTAATTTTATATTGCTTATTTGTCTGATTAGATTTAAAATTACATACATTTCTCTCATTGCTTTTCAGCGTTTTGCAGGCAATACACTGCATACATTTAAAGAAACCTTTATTTTTGCCCAACCAAGTGGGATTGCCTATCTCTTTCCTCAGGTAACTAGGAGCCAATGACTGTCGCAATGTGTTTGGGCGAGTGAATACAATCGATGGTTGTTCCCCAATTTCTCCCCGCAAATCTTTATCCATTTGTAGGATGTGCCAATGTTTTTGGCATACATCGATTGTATTCACTCGCCCAAACACATTGCGACAGTCATTGGCTATTAGTTACCTGAGGAAAGAGATAGGCAATCCCACTTGGTTGGGCAAAAATAAAGGTTTCTTTAAATGTATGCAGTGTATTGCCTGCAAAACGCTGAAAAGCAATGAGAGAAATGTATGTAATTTTAAATCTAATCAGACAAATAAGCAATATAAAATTCGCAAATATGGGAAGAGTTACTTCTTTCCTCAAATGGAAGGCCGTGACTACTTTTGGGTGAAAAGATTTCACTGGCTTCAAGACCACTCTGTCATGCAGAAAAGATATGTATGCAGGATCCGAAGAGAGGGCCTGCAACTCTCCTACTCTGCAAGCCGAAGTTATAGCCAATAAGAACAAATAGATGAGCAAACTGAGCATGTTTAAAGGAAAACTATACCCCCAAAATGAATACTTAAGCAACAGATAGTTTATATCAAATTGAATGACATATTAAAGAATCTTACCAAACTGGAATATATATTTACATAAATATTGCCCTTTTACATCTCTTGCCTTGAACCACCATTTTGTGACTCTATCTGTGCTGCCTCAGAGATCACCTGACCAGAAATACTACAACACTAACTGTAACAGGAAAAAGTGAGGAAGCAAAAGGCAGAACTCTGTCTGGTAATTGGCTCATGTGACCTTACATGTGGTTTGTATGTGTGCACAGTGAATCTTACGATCTCAGGGGGCGGCCCTTATTTTTTAAAATGGCAATTTTCTATTTATGATTACCCAATGGCACATACTACTAAAAAAGTATATTATTATGATAATGGTTCATTTACATGAAGCAGGGTTTTACATATGAGGTGTTTTACTCATTATCTTTTAATAGAGACCTACATTGTTTTGGGGGTATAGTTTTCCTTTAAGCCCTAGCCCTGGAGGTTTATGCAAAAACAGAAGGTTTGATACAGAAGCCCATGTATACACAATAGAAGGAAAGAAAGAGGACTCAGAGCAACATTACCTTTCTGATAAAGCTTACTTAGTTGTAACTTATCCTTCTCCTTTAAAGGGATTCTGTCATGATTTTTATCGGGTATTTTTTATTTCTAAATGACACTGTTTATATTACAAAGAATTCACTATAACATATAAAAATTTTCCTCCTTAGCCGACAAGTCTATTTATTTAGCTGTAATATTAGTGTGTAGCCTGCCATCTCAGGTCATTGCGCCTGATCCTGTGGTTTCAGAAAGAGCCAGCTCTTCACAATGGAATTGCTTTCAGATAGGCTGTTGTTTTTTCTACTCAATGTAATTGGAAGAGACACAGTGGGACTTGGATTTTTACTACCGAGTGCTTCTCCCATAACTACCAGGGAGCTATTATCTGATTACCTTTCAATTGTTCAGAAATGTCTTAAGTACAATACTGGTCTTTGTAGAAAAAGTTGGTGATTTAATTTTAATAAGCCTTTCTTCTCTGACAGAGAAAATACAAATTAAGCGACATATTTATTATGCTTTGTAAAAAATGGCAGGGTAATACACTGTCCGACCCACACGACTGTTGCAGACGCAGCGTGGATCGTCTACATCCGACAGTCGTGTCGCGTCGGATGAACACTGCGACACCATACGACATTGCTGCTGCTTACCTTATTTCTGTTGCATCCGACTTGACACCTTAGTTTTTGCGCAGCGCGTCGGTTCGAACCGAAATCGCCCATGGAGTTCTTCCCTTAACCTTGAAAGAAAATAAGTTGCAGGTAAAATGTAGTCCCTGTGCAAAATGTATAATGAAGCAGTAGAATTCTTAATGAATCAGATAAAAGTTGAGTGTAGGACTGGTCAGACCAGGGATTACTTTGAAGCAATAAATGGACAAGCAATTCCTGGTTCTTTTATCATGGCCCAAGCTGTAAAATATATCCTTAAAAAGGGTACATTCTGACTTAACTATACTTTAAGTAGACAGACAGACATATTGCTTGCTGCTTTTCTGTCTCATTAATCTGTTTAATGCTGCCACTACAAAGTATTGTAAGCTTTGGAAATACCTGTAATCAATCAGAATTAAATCTTGCTTTACTGATACCACAATGCTGCTTAAAATGTTTATGACTTGTGATTTTCTCTAATTTTTAATTAACTCATTTAGGCTGAGTAGTTCTAATAAAATGAAGAAATGTAAAAGCGGCATTCTGTTTTATAATGTTAATAAAAACATAACTGACAATTAAAAGAAACACCATTGCTATGAAATGTATGCAATATGCTGCTATAATTTATTTGTGCAAAAATATCAGTACTTTTGCAGGAGGGCTGTCTAACAAGAAAACTGTAGACCAAATGTGGGCTTCCAAGGGGATTTTTTGCTCATCACTTGTAGACCTAAAAATAGTGAAGTGCAAGCTGCAAAGTGCAAAAAAAAGAGCATGTTTGCATGTAGCCTTTAACTTTTCTCTACCAACGCAAGCCTTTGCACTCCAGCATGGATGTATGTTACCCCTATGAATACATCACTGGCCATTTAGTAGTGCTGTACCCAACATATTCATGGCTAGGGTATGCACCTAATCCATCCTGCCCCACACCTACCTTCTAACTTGCACATCATCCGCGTACTAGGGTGTTAAGGAACTCTGTCTGTACCATATGTTCTACAGTAGATGGTAAGGACAGGGCTGCCTTGTGCCTGGCTGTGCTACCTTCTAACCCTTTTTAATCTGAAGCAAGCTGCAGTATGCAGTAAGGCACCTTAGTTCTCTAGCAATTGCTTTTAAAGGAGAAGGAAATGCTCTATTTACTTGGGGGTTGCCAAAAGTTAGGCACCCCCAAGTGATTGGGTCTACTTACCTGAAACCCCGGACCAGTGCTCCTATCAGCAGAAACTGCACCGGCCTGGGGTTCTTCCAGTGAGCACCACTTCCGGCTTCTTCTCTCTTCGCAAAGTCGGCTATTTTGTTCTACTTTATTAACATGTATTTATATAGCACCAACATATTGCGGAGCACTGTAAAGTAAATGTGATTATACAACTAAATCACATGAATTATATACATAGAAGATATAGAGTTACATACATCACAATCAATATGGTACAAAAGGTGAGGAAGGCCCTATGCAGAAAGAGCATACACTCTAAAGGGAAGGGAGTAATACACAAGGTGTGGGAGTGGGCAAGTTTGAATTAAGTGGGTGAGAAATGTGGTACTGTATGTGGTGTTGCATTTGGTAGTTAAGCAGTGTGAGGGTAGGCTTCTCGAAAGAAGTGCATTTTAAGAGATTTCTTGAAAGCAGAAAGGTTGGGAGAAAGTCGGACAGACCGTGGGAGATAGTTCCAGAGGAGGGGTGCAGCCCTTGCAAAGTCTTGAATGCGAGCATGTGAGGAGGTAATAAGAGAGGAACTGAGTAGCAGGTCAGTAGAGGAGCGTAGTAAGCGGTTGGGTGAGTATATAGAGATGAGTTCAAGGATGTAGGGTGGGGCAGAGTTATAAAGTGCTTTGAATGTCAGGGTCATTAATTTGAAATTTAATTCTGAAAGGTAGCGGAAGCCAGTGCAGGGATTGACAGAATGAGGAGGAGCGGTTGCTGAGGTATATAAGCCTTGCAGCAGTGTTCATTATGGACTGGATAGGCGACTGTCTCTGGAGGGGAAGGCCAATTAAAAGAGAGTTGCAGTAGTCTAGACGTGATATGATGAGAGAGTCAATAAGAATTGTGGCAGCATCTTGGCTGATAAATGATCGTATTTTGGATACTGCGCATGATTCTGCCCCAGGAAATTTGAAGAAAGAAGAAGAAGGAAGCCGATCGATCTGTGGTGCTCTCTGGAAGAACCCTCAGACCGGGCAGTTTTCTGCTGATAGAAGCACCGGCCCGGGGTTTCAGGTAAGTATATATAATCACTTGGGGGTGCCTAACGTTTGGCACCCCCAATTAAATAGTCCTTTCCTTCAACTTTAAGCATTTGCAAATATTGATAATTGGCCCAATTATTGGAGAGTGCTATTACATGGATACATGCTATTACTCAGTGCTTCTTTCATATTGATAAAGCAGTATCCTTGTGTGCCTTGCATAAAATGTTTATTAAATATAAAAAATATACATAAGCTAAAATTCTCCAAAGCCATATATTATGTCTTCATTTTTATTCATTAAGTAATAATTTGGTTGAGCAAACAAAGCAATTGCATCATACTACAAGTTCAATATGTTAATAGCATTGATATTTCTAGTACTAACATAAAAGACCAGCTATAAATTGATAAATGGTAAATCGTTTGGACTGCTTTACATGAGAGATGCTGCTTTTTTTACATTTCTGCATGGGAAAACCAAGCACGAGTTATAGTATATTTGTACAATATACTGCCCCTGGGGCACTGTGTAATTGGATCTGATGAGTAATGTTTAGTTGCGCATTGCCACTGTAACGAGTTGGGAACTCCTGTTCATATTAAGGAGAAATTTGAACCAGAAATGAACATTTGTGAAACTGCTACAGTGGTGATCTGAATACATTAGCAAATGGGCTTTATTTAAACACATTATACCTTTGTATGTGTTTGGGGAAACATGCGTAGCATTTTTTTTTGATTGATAAGAGGCACAGTATGACACACGCTTATCACCTTGCTGCATGCTTGCTCCTGTGTCCCATACATCCTAACATTCTTTATTGAAAAAGAATGCTTACCAAAATTTAGCACTTGTATATAGGACTATGCTTAGGGTTTCCAGATCATAATAATAAATAGTTACTTCCGCTCTTCAGATGCATTTCTTTAGCAACCATATTGTGGGACACTACTCATCAACCATGCAGCATTATACATATATATTATACAAGAAATAATTTAATGATAAACTATAAAATAATAACAGAGTGACAAGTAACAGTAGTATAAATCAGTAAATGTACTTTGTATTAATATGATCAGTAGGAAAGCACTGAATCCTGGAGGCTGAATCAGGGCTTCTTTCTGCCCTTCCAAATTGTATCATGTCACTTTTTCCCTCCTCCTTTTTTCCCTATTCCCATTCTGTGCATTAATTGCATATGCAACTCAGATTCATTTTGGGATTTGTGAAAGATTCACTATATCCCAATATATCCCAAAACTGCATTCAGTGCATCCCTAATGATCAATTATTTTATAAATTATGGCAACCAGTTACTATATTTTACTGGTCTTAGAATAATAAAAAATAAGTTTAGAATTGGTTGCTATGGTTTGTTAGACAATTGCACATATTGCTTAGATTGCTACATACATAGCTCATAAGAGACTGACACAATAACAGAAAAACTAAGGATGAGAGCACAATCATAGATTTAAACAGAAAGTAGCCAGAGGCAGAAAGAGTAGAAAAAAGAGTGAGCCGAAGAAAGGGGAACAAGTGGAAAATTGCATGAAAGATATACACAATTGGGATTAATATGGTAGAAAAGATTAAAGAACAAAGCAAATTTCCAGTGCAGGGAGATACATAAGACAAAAAAGCAATTCTAAGAGTATATTCACAGCAGTATTCTCTGGAAAATATAGTTTTAAACCATTATAAAAATCAGTTAACTGTGTCAGAATGAAGAGGATACATTCTAACACAACGACCAAGGAAAGATTAAAAAAAAAACTTAAATTACTAATACTGTATGTTTAAGTATTAGACGTTTTAGTAAAAACATTTATCCAGTTGTAAACAGGGAATATGTTATCAGGAAGGCTTGTAACTGGTGCTTTCATAATGTGCAGCACTTAAATGCTGTACAAATAGGCTTTTAGGGTGTTCTGCTGTCACCATGAACTTCTTTTGGCTTATTTACCTTAAGTAACAGATACTGATTTTTGATTACCGAGAATTAGTAGAAAACAAAGATCTTTTTGTAGGTCAATGTGGGAATTGTCTCTGTTGACTTTTGGAGCTTCCCAGATAAAGGAAAGCTCGTTTGCATTTGAGAATACCAGTAAGTACATTAATTAATGTGGAAGTGTGCCTAATAGAAAGATTATTTATGTGGTGTCTTATTATGGATATAAATGACAACAGTTTCAATAAATGCTGCTCAGAGTGAAAGAAACCCTTGACGTGTGGTTATAATTAAAGTATCAGGCGGCCGAGTCGCCTTACAGATAATGGCATGAATGTTGGAATTACAAGTTAACAATATGAGTAAAGAAGCCAAAGGATCCGATAGTGTGAAATTAATGGAAATGTCAGGGTTTTGTTGCTTAGGATGGAAAATACATTAACTGAAGGAATTCAGATAAAACAAACCTCACAGGAGAGCATTTATGGTGAAGTCTAGGAATAAGAAACATGAAATATTGGCAGATCTTTAAACCTGCAGTGCAGTATAATCATACTGTATCTCTTTGTCCACCTTTACCTATACTTTTAGCATTATCCTTTATTTCACTTTCTGTCTGTATAAGCCATTTTCCAACTCTCTTTGTGTCTTTCTCTCATTAGTATACAACAATTTATTTTTAAAGTAGCAAGTTGCAAAAATGATTTTGCTTTTTTTTTAAATTTTGTTTACAAAGTCATACTCAAACAAAAAGGCTTCTATTCTTACATACTCATAGAAGCTGGACATTATACCTTAATCAGAGATAGAGAATGCTATTGACCTCTTCTTTTCTTCATGACCTGTCCTATTGAGGGTAAGATAAGATATCATAGGCTATTCCAGGTTTCTTTTTTATCTGTCTCTTGCAAAAATAAGTGCTGTATATTCTGCATCCCAGTAATTGTATGTTCCTTATGGCATTATGATAACCTTTTTGATCATAAGTTTTTTTCAAACATTAGTATACTAAATAACAGTATACTGTCTATTTAAATTTCATCAAAGGATATTCTTCATTTGCTCTAGGCAGGGCATGAAAATACATAGATATGAAGTTGCAACCTTTATAGAAAATGTAATTTCATGTGATTACTGCTTCTGTGTTTCAGTTTTGAAAGTGCATCTAGATATATATATATATATATATATATATATATATATATATATATTTATATATATATATATATATATATATATATATCTATATCTATATCTATATCTATCTATGTGTGTGTATATACATATATATACATATAACTAGATAGGTGCACTCAGATAGCCATGTTGATGCCTAGGTGCTGGACAAAAATTCATATCTATAAAGCAAAAAACTTCCGCACACATAGGTCTTGATAAGTGAAAAAAAGCTGGTAGATTTATTTCAACGTTTCGGCTTAAAAACTCAAGCCGTCAAAAGACCCTTCTTTTTCAAAAAAAGGTCCAAATGTGGACCGAAACGTCGGATATTACAGAATGACAATAAAATTATTAAACTTTTAAAGGGAGTGCTGGTCAGAAGATTTTTGATATATAAATAATTACCGTGCACCCCGCCATTGACAACAGCTTTGGAGTGCGGATACTCATTGGAAAACATATATATATATATATATATATATATATATATATATATATATATATATATATATAAAATCATAAAAAGGGGAATAAGCACTACTCAGGTCTTAAAAATTGAACAGAATTTATTTAATAAAGTAGCAGCAGACTGACGTTTCGGCTGACTCCTCAGCCTTTCTCAAAGTGCCAAAGTCAATACGGAACATGTCTTTTAACCACACACTGGCGGGAAACCACCAGCTACAGCTTAATCACATGATTAAAAGCTAATTAAAAAATCGACTACGTATATTTCAGTTTGTATTCATCTCTCCTAGCAGAAAAGACTAAATTAAAAACAACACCATAATAACAATAATATTACAAAATGTGGTATGAATATTAATGTGATTACATAGTAATGTAGAGTAATTATGGGTGACACTTGGTAGTTTGCAATTTTTGTGGGTTTTATGTGACTACGTGTACCAGGATACATGGGAGTTGTAGTTGAATCCTAATTTTTGGGAATACACCTACTGGTGGTAGTGGGTAATACATATTGTGGGGAGTGTTTATTTATTGAAATAGTGATCACCTGCTACCTGTTTGATATTAGTATTGGCATAGAATATAACACGCAACAGAGATGCTCTGCTAGTCCTCTTATACACGTATATTTAAGAAATTAATTGAGGTGTACCAACGGTTGGGGATACTAGTTGAGGCCATACATATGATTACCCCCGATGTGGGTCGCTCCCTATAGTGCTATAGAGTAAAAGAGTTAAAGATATAGAGGCAATATGCCCAAAGGAAGGAGAGATCATTGTGTTAGACTTAATGATTTTCACATGAACAATATAATTTACGAAAATGGTGTCCTTGAGCGTAATCTAGTACTGAAACAATGTATTAATGTAACAGATAAAAGTAGTAACATATAGGAACATTTCCTGATTTGTGTGTAACATTTGGACACATTTTGTTATATTATTGTTATTATGGTGTTGTTTTTAATTTAGTCTTTTCTGCTAGGAGAGATGAATACAAACTGAAATATACCCAGTCGATTTTTTAATTAGCTTTTAATCATGTGATTAAGCTGTAGCTGGTGGTTTAACGCCAGTGTGTGGTTAAAAGACATGTTCCGTATTGACTTTGGCACTTTGAGAAAGGCTGAGGAGTCAGCCGAAACGTCAGTCTGCTGCTACTTTATTTAATAAATTCTGTTTAATTTTTAAGACCTGAGTAGTGCTGATCCCCTTTTTGTGATTTTATGGAGATGTTTTGTTGATCGTGCACCCAGGCAACTTACTGCATCTTATCGAGAGTGCCGACTCCACATGGCTTTGTGTATATATATATATATATATATATATATATATATATATATATATATATATATATATATATATATATATATATATATATATATATATATATATATATATATATATATATAATATAATATAATATATATATATATAATATAATATAATATAATATAATATAATATAATATAATATAATATAATATAATATAATATAATATAATATAATATAATATATAATATAATATAAAATATATATAATATAATATATATAATATAATATAATATAATATATATAATATAATATAATATATATAATATATAATATATATATGTATGTGTATGTATGTGTATATATATATGTATATATATATATATATATATATATATATATATATATATATATATATATATATATAGTTTGCAAAAATGCTGTTGCACTGTAGGGGCTTTTGCAATAGAAAAAACTATTTGAATCTAAAAAGTTTTTATACTTGAAAAGTCAGCGTTGGAGTGGGTTAAAGGGTGGCCCCATTGTTAGTGCAATGACCACAATAGGGCAAAATTCAAGCCATTTTTTTAATTTGAGATTTTTGCGTTTGTAGACTCACAAATTCAAGGCGTTAGAGCCTATAAATTCGAGATATTTGAGTTTTTTCGTGATTGTATTCATCAGAGTTTTTTACATTTGTATTTAATGTAAATAAGCAAACATTTCAGGTTTTTTTAAATTGTGAGTTAATTCTTATTAGCAAAAACCTCACAAATACGAGTTCTGATAAATAAGCCCATTATTCTCAAAAAAATATTGAACGAAAACCAGTGTTAAAAGCCCAAAACTTTCGAAAACCATGAAGGATTCAAATTTTTAGCAGCTTCAGAGCATAATAAGTCTAAAAAAAGAATTTTTCCCTTTAAAAACTCGACCAGAAAAATTTAAGGTTTAATAAATAGTCTTGGACTAAAACTCGTTCCTTTCTATTCAGAGTTCGTAAAATATTGCTTGTACAGATTAATTTCTCCCGCAAGACACCTTCAGAATAGCATGCAATACTTCTTACTGCTGTAATCTTTCCCCAGCTGGTATTTTCATAAATCCCTGCACTTTATTTCTTTGCAAACAGAATATCCGAATGGGATTATTTATCTTGCTTGACTAAGTTAAATAGTCTTATATGAATGCAAGACATTCATATTTTACTTCCTTTCATATTAAATATTTATCATTCTGAATACACACGCCTTTCTGCACTCAATAATCAGTTTTTTAACCTTTATTTCATCCAGGGAGTACGTATTGTAAGCTCCATAATATACAATTCCTCCTTAAATATCCATTAAAGCATGGTGACAGCTCCCCTAAAGCACACACATGATCTACAGTACACACAGATGTCACCACAAGACCATGTCCACGTTAATTGTGGTAGCACACCAAAAAAAATGGTTGGTGCTCATTGCAGGTATATCACTATCACTCATATGTTAAAAAGTTAAGTTGTATTAGGACCTACCCTTAAATCCATATGCCTCCTCCCCTGTGGATAACTCAGCACCAACCAAAGCACATGATTAAACATCGTATGGGCCACTAACAATAGTTTTGAAATGCTAACAAACCCCCAGAACAAATATCAGGCTTATGTTCCACAGGCAGAGTATGGCACACACAGGGAGCATAGAGAAGGCAGAGTATGGCACACACAGGGAGCATAGAGAAGGCAGAGTATGGCACACACAGGCAGACTATGGCACACTCAAGGAGAATAGGGCAGGCATAGCATGGCACACCCAGGGAGCATAGGACGGGAAGAGTACGGCACACACAGAGCAATTTGAAATAAGTAATATAGGAGAATATATGCTTAAACTAATTGCACTTTTATCTTACCTTTTTACCTAGGAGGTATAAGTAATACAATCTTTCTTGGTGTACGTAACATAAAATTGCTTGTTGATTGTCAGGGGCCTTGTGGCTCCACGTACAGAGAAGTCCGGACCAAGGAGGAAGTTGAAGTCCAAGTTTGCAGTATCAAAAGGGGTCAGGCGTAAGCGTAGTCAAGTTTCTGGCAGGAATTCAATAGTCAGGCACCAAGGATCAATATCAGGGTCAAAGGGATCAGAAGTCCAAGGATCAAAGATTTAGAAACACCCAGGAAATGAGTTTGACCTATACTCGGGACGTAAAATGGATATGGTAATTAGATGGTGTGGCCATAAAATGGGTATGTTCAAAATATTTTTTTCTTTTTGCCCCTCTTTCTTTGTTGGGAGGTATGCATTATACATAAGCTTCTCCTACTTAAAACATACAACCTCATTTCATCCTCAAAGAAGAACTAAACCATAAAATTTCTAAAATGTCTAAATTGCTAAAAATGCTATATTTTATATAATGAACTTTTTGAACCAATCTAAAGGTTTAGCATGTTAGTAGTAATGATTCAGGGCTTCAGTGTTGTCACAGGAGTTTACAAACTGTGATTTTTTTAGGAATATCTGTGACGCACACATGCTTAGGGGTCGTTACAAATAATCAAGCAGAAAATGAGGTCATACAAGCTAATGCTACAAAGCTGATTATTACATTCTAATGCTAATTGCACTGGTTTCTGAGCTGCCATGTACCAATAATCTGAATTATTTACTAATCAGCCTTATATTGTGACATTTCTATTCAGTAGATACTGTACTGTATATTGTAAGTCAGTCCCTAAGCTCAGTATTTGACAGCAGCACAGATCATGTGCAGTGAATCAGCAGAAAAGAAGATGGGGAGCTACTGGGGAATCTTTGGAGACACAGATCTTTACTGCTAAAGGGCTGTGGTTGCCTAGGGCTGGTCCTGAAACATGATGTACAACATTTCTACAATAGTTCTTTAGTTAAGTTTTAGTTCTTCTATAAGGAGAGAGAGAGAGAGAGCTTATTCAATACAAAAACCATGGCCCCTTGTTAACTGAGAGTCTTATAACAATATAATAGCTTCATTAAATTTGCCTTTGTGCCTTTAAATATATATATTTTAATTTGAAGATGTAGGCTGCCAATAAGAATGTATGTAAAAATAAAGATGAATACAACAAAAACTCTAATCTAAGTATAATATTAACTGTTACTAGTTACATAGTTAAATTGGGTTGAAAAAAGACAAAGTCCATCAAGTTCAACCCCTCCAAATGAAACCCAGCATCCATACACACACCCCTCCCTACTTTTAATTAAATTCTATATACCCATATATATATATATATATATATATATATATATATATATATATATATATATATACCTATACTAACTATAGAGTTTAGTATCACAATAGCCTTTGATATTATGTCTGTCCAAAAAATCATCCAAGCCATTCTTAAAGGCATTAACTGAATCAGCCATCACAACACCACCCGGCAGTGTATTCCACAACCTCACTGTCCTGTCTGTGAAAAACCCCCTACATTGCTTCAAATGAAAGTTCTTTTCTTCTAATCTAAAGGGGTGGCCTCTGGTACGGTGAGCCACTTTATGGGTAAAAAGGTCCCCTGCTATTTGTCTATAATGTACTTGTAAAGTGTAATCATGTCCCCTCGCAAGTGCAAAAACAACTCCAACCTTACAAGTCTACCCTCATAATTTAAGTCTTCCATCCCTCTAACCAATTTAGTTGCACGTCTCTGCACTCTCTCCAGCTCATATCCCTCTTAAGGACTGGAGTCCAAAACTTGCACTGCATACTCCAGATGAGGTCTCACCAGGGACCTATAAAGAGGCATAATTATGTTTTCATCCCTTGAGTTAATGCCCTTTTTTATGCAAGACAGAACTTTGCTTTAGTAGCCACAGAATGATACTGCCCAGAATTAGACAACTTGTTATCTACAAAGACCCCCAGATCCTTCTCATTTAAAGAAACTCCCAACACACTGCCATTTAGTGTATAACTTGCATTTATATTATTTTTGCCAAAGTGCATAACCCTGCATTTATCAACATTGAACCTCATTTTCCAGTTTGCTGCCCAGTTTCCCAACTTAGACAGATCACTCTGCAAAGTGGCAGCATCCTTCATGGAACACAATTTAGTATCATCTGCAATAGAAACAGTACTTTCAATGCCCACCTCCAGGTCATTAATAAACAAGTTCAAAAGCAAGGGACCTAGTACAGAGCCCTGCGGTACTCCACTAACAACACTGTTCCAATTAGAAAATGTTCCATTTACCACCACTCTTTGTAGTCTATCTTTTAGCCAGTTCCCTATCCAGGTACAAATACTATGTTCCAGGCCAACATTCCTTAATTTAACCAGTAACCTTTTGTGTGGCACTGTATCAAATGCTTTAGCAAAGTCTAAGTAAATCACATCCACTGCCATCCCAGAATCGAGGTCCCTGCTTACCTTCTCCTAAAAAGAAATTAAGGTAGTCTTGCAAGATCTATTACGCATAAAACCATGCTGGCATACGCTCATAGTATTATGATTTGCTATAAAGTCCAGTATCTTATCCTTTATTAACCCTTCAAAAAGTTTTCCTACCACTGATGTCAGACTAACTGGCCTATAGTTTTGAGGCTGAGAACGGGATCCTTTTTTGAATAGAGGCATCACATTAGCAATTTGCCAGTCTCTCTGCACTATTCCAGACCTCAATGAATCCTGAACAATTAAGTAAAGAGGTTTGGCAATCACAGAGCTAAGCTCGCTAAGTACCCTGGGATGAATACCATCTGGCCCTGGACCTTTGTTTGCTGGTAAACTGTATGCCCCCCTCACTCCTCCCCCATGACCCCTTACTAATCCCACTGCCCATTCTACCCTAGCTTCCCCATATTTCTTTATCTCATCCGCCCCCCCCTTGTCTAGTTTTAACACTCCTCCAACCTCTTAGCCATTCTTTCCCCTAGCACAGTGGACCCCCTTCCATTGACTGTATAGCTTGTACCCCAAGGAAAAATCAGCCCAGTGCTCTAGGAACCCAAACCCTTCCTTCCTACACCAAGACTTGAGCCACGCATTTAGCTTTCTAAACTCCCACTGTCTTCCTAAACTTGCACGTGGCACGGGCAACATTTCAGAAAAAATTACATTGGAAGACCTTTCCTTGATCTTAGAGCCTAGATCCCTGAAATCACTCTTTAAGGTCTTCCATCTACCATTTATATTGTCATTAGTACCGATGTGCACTAAGACAGCTGGGCCATGCCCAGCCCCACCAAATATTTTGTCTATCCGATCAACCACATACCGAACCCTGGCACCAGGTAGACAGCAAACTGTTCGGTTGTAGTGATCCGGATGACAGATTACCCTATCCAATTTCCTAATAATTGAATCCCCTACAACCACAATCTGCTTAGGCCTGACTCTGCTCTCCTCCCCACCACTACTAGAGAAACTGGTCTCCCGGCTGTTAGAGAGATCAGCCCCATCTAGAATTGCCAATCCAGAGTTCATACTCCCATCATCATCACACAATCTGGCAAAATTGTTGCGATGTATAAGCTCCGGATCAGCCTCCATTTTCCTTTTGCCCACCTTAGATTTTCTAACTGTCACCCGGACTGTGAATTAAAATAGGCCCTGGCATTTCAGGTACACAAAGGCCCAATCAGCCCACAAAGAGGCCCAAACAGCTCCCACCAGCCCACTAAATACTGACTTTCTATGGGACCTTACAGTAGCCCCTCTGGCATTTGCCAGAACCCACAGATTGCCAGTCTGGGCATGGTTCTGTTCCCCCAAAACTATCTGACCCCGCTAGGTCCTGCTCAGTGAGCAAGAGACACCTTTCAAGATTGTCAAACGACCGCAGTGTTGCAATTTGTTGCTCTAGTGCTCTAACTCCAGCCTTCAAAGTGGCAATTTGCTCACAACCATCACTGAGGTAAGCATTTTGGATCTCTTGTTCCAAATCTGCATACATATGGCAGTTGACTTATAGTTAGTTATAGGTAGTTTTTGAGAATTTTGCATTTTTACATTAATAGCAGGGGTTTGTTTTAAATGAGATCCATCAACCCAATGGTTAACAGAATACAGGAAGTGCATAGACAGATAGTTGCTGACAAATCTGGACCTTCAAAATGTTGTTGCTCTGAATACCTGATTAACAGTCTAGACTAATATCTCAGAAACCACTTGAAATAGAACATTTGTGTAAAATGCAATGATGTTCCAAGGACCTCTCTGAACAAGTTTATATCAATTCACTTTTTGGATTAAGATTCCTTTAACAACATTAGGGAAAATGCACATTCTGCACCTTTAAAAAACACAAATTTCCATAAATACACACATAATCATAGCCCTGGATATTTCACCTAAGAAGAAATGCAAACCCATTTTAAAAGCATTAAGGCGCTCATCACATCACCATCGCAGCCTTCATGGTGTCTTTTAACATATTTGTAATACGTTATTCTTTTCCAAAGATCTTTGATAGCTACTTGATAGATCTTGATAGATCCTTTCAATTGTTCCATTCTCCCTACCACTTTAGATGAACATCCCTGCACTCTTTTCCAGCTTATTACCCTGCTTTCTATTAAAGTGTCAAGAACTGCATACTCAAGATATGGTCTTTCTAGGGCTTTATAGAGGTTTTCATACCAGGGTTTAATGCCATTCTTAAAGGAACAGTAACACCAAAAAATTAAATTGTTTTATAGGAATGATAATATAATGTACTGTTGCCCTGCACTGGTAAACTGGTGTGTTTGCTTCAGAAATACTACAATAGTTAAATAAACAAGCTGCTGTGTAGCCATGTAGGCAACCATTTAAGATGGAAAAAAAGGAGAAAAGGTATACAAGCGATTTTTCAGAACTTATCTGTTATCTACTGTGTTTCCTGTGCTTGAATGGCTGCCCCCATGGCTACACAGCAGCTTTTTTATAGAAACTATAGTTTCTGAAGCAAACACACCAATTAACATTCATAATGGTTTTTACAAACTTTTTGCATAACAAAACCTTCCCCATTTATATCTAATTTTGGATCAAGTAAAGGTACATGTATGGTCCTTTATCTGAAAACCGTTATCCAGAAGGCTCCAAATTATGGAAAGGCCATCTCCCATAGATTTTATCCAAATAATCCAAATTTTTAAAACTGATTTCCTTTTTCTCTTTAATAATAAAACAGTAGCTTGTACTTGATCCAAACTAAGATATAATTAATCCTTATTGGAAGCAAAACCAGCCTATTGGGATTATTTAATACTTAAATGATTTTCTAATAGATTTAAGGTATGACGATCCAAATTACAGAAAGGTCCTGAGCATTCTGGATAATTGGTCCCTTACCTGTACTATTTTATTTTTAGAGAGAAAAATTATATTAATTTTTTTTACAAATTTAGATTATTTGGATAAAATGGAGTCTATGGATGACGGCATTTCTGTAATTCTACATTTTCTGGATAACAAGTTTAACAATAATGGATCCTATACCTGTAAATAAAAATGATATACCTGTAATTCATATAGTGTACAGGTATGGTACCTGTTATCCAGAATGCTCCGGATAATGGATCTTTCCATAATTTGGATCTTCATATATTAAGTCTACTAAAAAATCACATGAATGTAAAATAAACCCAATACGCTGGTTATGCTTCCAATAAGGATTAATTATATCTTAGTTTGGATCAAGTACAATGTACTGTTTTTATTATTACAAAGAAAGGGATATAATTTTTTTAAAATTTGGATTATTTGATTATATTAAGGAGTCTATGGGCTAAATTTACTAACTTCCGAAAATTCTCCAGTGACGGCTTTGCTCACAGCGCAGCACAGGTGTAGATTTGCCAGGACAACGCTAATGCTAGTGCTTGCTAATTTGCATACAGCACGAAGTTAAAGTTGAATGGACGTATATGTTGCAGTAAATACATTACACTACACAAGCCCGGGAAACCTTAATAAAATAAAAGTTGTTATATTGCCCTACACATGAGCCCAGTGTATAGTTTATGTGCCATATGTTAGGAAATGTAGGGGGGAAGCTGGTTACCCCAAAAAAATGTTACGCTCTTTTGCAGCCTATCACCCTGAATAAAGGAAAAGACGCCAGCGTTTTTTGGGACTTAGAAAAATTTTCAGCTATTTTTGAGGAACTCCTATCTACTCTATTGCACTTTGCCTGGTCTGAGGTGGCGAAGGCAAATCTAGCGCAAGAGGTAACATTCAGTAAAAACTGCATATTACTGAATTTGCGTAGTTACGTCCATTCGCCAGAGTGCAAATTCACCTGGCGTTAGGGAGCGAAGTACCGCTAGAGTCTATCTCCTATGCTAGCGAAGTTACACCAGTGACCGTTAGTCACTTCGCCCTTTATTAAATCTGGATAACGGATCCCATACCTGTATAACAATATTACCAAGATCCCTTGTTATCAAGAGGCTTTTAAGCTATTTGTATACCTATCTATTCAAATATAGACCGAGTGGCCAGTTTGACCATTCCTAACCAAATTAGCCCAGTCCTTTTTGTGTTTAGCCTCAAGAAAATATTTGGAACAAAATCAAAAACCATTTGGAGCTGGTGTTTATTGATAAGCTTGTTTGAAGCTTAAAATGTTGGTTGCTCTGGGCTCTTACACTGAAATACATTTTAGCTTCACTACTGTATATAGGCTATTAAAAAAGGGTATCGTTTTCTGTAATTCTTTTTCTTTTAAAGGACAAGGAAAGTCTAAAATAGAATAAGGCTAGAAATGCTGTATTTTGTATACTAAACATAAACATGAACTTACTGCACCACAAATCTAATCAAACAAATGATTTATGCTTTCAAAGTTGGCCACAGGGGGCTGTCATCTTGTAACTTTGTTAAACATTTTTGCAAGACTAAGACTAAGTGCACATGCTCAGTGTGGTCTGGGCTGCTTAGGGATCGTCATAAACAAAGCTGCTTGAGTTCTGCATGGCTGGTAAGTAAGGCAGGGGCTCCCCCTACTGTTCATAAGTATGATTGTTTCCCTGCTCATCAGTTAGGGACCGTCTGACAATTCCTATCCACAGCAGTAAATGAAGGGAGAATTTCACTGCATACAGTCAGGTTTCTTATAAAAACGGTACACATTTTTTAATTAAAGTATATTGGAGATAGGTTTCTTTTTCATTAAAGAAAGTAAAAATGGGATTTTATTTTTTTGCCTTTCCTTGTCCTTTAACAGCCTTGCTCGGTGCATTGTTTTTCTCGTTTTATTTGTCCTTTCCTAAAGTGGCCTCCGTGCTCTACTGTTAGACAAAAATGACAAATGTGGCTTAGTCCCTTATTGTTTAATTGTCTGAAGAACCCTGTCCCAACGAGGAGCAGGTTATATTAGGCAGAGTGTCTATAGATCAGCTGGAAGCAGGCCGGGAGCATGTCAGCGTTGTACACTTGATTTCCTTGTTAGCCTCATTGTGACAAGCTGCAGCCAGCTACCAGGGTGCATCCTTTCATTGCCTGTCTTTCAAGTTCTTAGCATATTATTCACTGGCCAGCGATGGAATTTAGCTTTTTAGCATTGCTGAAACCACAGTTAACCCTGCAGGATATTTTTGAAGGCATTCTTGCTGATTTTAGACTTAGAGGAATTCTCACGAGTGTTGGCTTGCTTACGTATAGCTGGCTTTTCTTTTAACTGCATTTAATTGGAATTTGATAATTAAGCATGCTTGGAATGAAATCTTGTCCAGCTGCCATCTGGTAAATGTGGGGTTAAGTGCTATCCCTGGAATGAACCTAGACTTAAAGTATTAAAAAGCAAAAGTAATGCATGTCTGCAAAATCATTTTTAATAACAAACATAATGGCTCCACTTGTTACACTTCTGCTTGTTGCACATAATAGTCCAGCTCTTTGCATAGTGTTTCAGGCCATACTGTATAAGAGTATTAGGGGTCTTAGTATAGTTTGCATGTTTTGATGTATGTGCTATGTGTGAAATGGTAAATACATTTATTATGTGCAACCCACCATGGTTTTTGCACTTTGCAGCCATCTCTGTACATACAAGTGCCAAAATGAAGGACAGAGACCTCCATCCCCTTTGATGTTTATAGCTGCGTTTGACAGGCGTGGACAGGGAGAGGCACATAAACATTCCTGTCCCCTAAATTGCTTGTCATTCAGATATGCGGATTAAGGAGCACTAGCTAGCACAGAATGCAAAGGGGCACTGTATTTAACTGCCTGCCCTATTATTACATACAGTACCTCCCAACATTTTGAAAATAGAAAGAGGGACAAAAAGATTTTGACCATGCCCATTTTTGTGGCCGCACCTCCTAATTACCATGCTCATTTTACAAAATTTGGCAGGTTATGAAAGTTTGCACACACTTCTGTGGTTTTTATTTTATTACAGTTTTGCTAATAAATGTGAATTGCCCTTTAAAATGCAAGTCACAGTTTCCCCAAGAGACCTGCTTATCTTTAATTGTTACAATTCTTTCTTTGCTTATCTTAAATTGTTACAAAAGAATCTAAGTTCACCTGCCACGTATTCTGAGCTCTCTGCCAAAAGCCAATTAAGTGTTGGAAACATTGTATCTTTTTCTTGCTGTTCAGTGCATGAGATCAAACAGAAAGTCGGGATACTGCAGGTTGAGCTTTCAAAATTGGGACTGTCCTGCGAAAAACAGGATAGTTGGGAGGTATGTTATTATTATTATTAACATGTATTTTGAGAGCGCCAACATATTTCACAGCACTGTAAAATAAATGGGTTCATACAAAGAACATACAGAACAGAAAGAACATACATGCATAGGTGTCGGACTGGGGGTCCTGGGCCCACTGAGACTGCTACCTCAGGGGCCCCCACACTGTGTCGGACTGGGACACCAGGGGCCCACCCAAAAACCTTATATCAGGGGCCCACTCTCAGTTCTATTATTCTTCCTCTCCTCACTCAACCTCTATTCTTCTAGTCTCTTTTCTTTGCATACTGTAATATATTAATCCATCTATTTAGCTTCTTTGTTAATATAGAAATTGATAATGACCATGAAATAGGGCAAATGTTTAGAAGCAGGAGGGCCCACTGACACCTGCGCCCACCGGGAGTTTTCCTGGTATCCCGGTGGGCCAGTCCGACACTGTGACCAGTAACCAATACAAAGGTGAAGATGGCAAACCTAGGACAGAAGTGCTGTTTGTAAGAGTGCTAAGAGGTTAAATTTTATGCCCCCTAGTGCTCTTGCGCTTCTGTAATACCAGAGCAGTAGTGCTTTAGCATAGTAAGGTTCACCTGGGCCTATTTGTTAAAATTTACTTAAGATCCAGAGAGATATTCTAATGTTTGGAATCATTCTGATCAAACACCTGAAAGAAAGACCATATTTTGCTGATTGTATTTAGTACTTGGAAGTACCAACCTTTAAAGCCTATTACTATAGCATGGGTTGTACAATTAGACCTTTGCACTTCTACTTCATACATAGGTGAAGAGGAGGAATATCCAGTGGACAAATAAGAGGGGGCATGAGAGCCAGTTCTCTATAGTATACCATTTGAGAATCCAAATTTTATATTGTTTGCCCATTCTTTACCATGCATCGGTGGACACAAAACAACTTCCTAGACAGTAACGTTTACGGGTTCTTAGTGCTTTTTAAATTCTTTTTAATGTTATTGACTGTTTGTATTGTTTATATTTGTATGTCATTTTGTAACTCATTTTTGTATAACAAAACTGGAACTTTAATACACTTTTCCCATGATGCTCAACATCAGTGGTCCCCCAACCAGTGTCTCGTGCCCAAAATGTTGGTCACCAACCCCTTGGATGCTGCTCCAAGCAGGTGCTTATTTTGGAATTATTTAATTGGAGGCACATCGGGGCTACCAAGTAGCCAATCACAGCACTTATTTTGCTCCACCAGGGTACATTTTTATGCTTGTGTTGCCCCCGGTCTCTTTTTACATCTGAATGTGGCTCTACATAAATTTATAGACTTTATGAGTGACTGTAACTCTACCTTAACTCTCTGTGTGTTTAAAGGAAAAGCTTGTTCTTGCATATACTAATTAACCATTTGGTTTCTGGTAGTGTAGTGCTTAGTGAATTGATGGAAATTAATCCTTTGACTTTGTTTTGATGGTGTGTGACAGTTTGTGGCTTCTTTACAGCCTGGTAAGTGGTGTTTTTGGCAGTATAGTAAGTTTGGGGTGTGATGCTACTGGTTTGTAACCATGCAGTGTCTAACCCAATATAGCCACACCCAGCATCACAAGCATCTGGTATAGCATGTCTGACATCTTCCACTTCTAGGGTCTAATTGAATGACCCCTGTTGTATGGGGCACATTTACTATGGGTCGAATAATTAACCCTCGATATTCGACCATCGAAGTTAAATCCTTCGACTTCGAATATCGAAGGAACGATTTCCCTTCAATCACAAATTGCTAGGAAAGACTATGGGGACCTTCCCCATAGGCTAACATTGGTGCTCGGTAGGTTTTAGGTGGCGAAGTAGGTGGTCAAATTTTTTTTTTTCGAAATTCAAAGTATTTTTCATTCTAATCCTTCACTCGAGCTAAGTAAATGTGCCCCTAAGAGTGTGTATATATATATATATACTATGCAAACAAATCTATGCAAATAAATATCACTTGATTTACAAAGAAGAAAATGGTGTGCGGCTCTATGTGAAATTTGTATTATTAACTCTCTGAGGTTGTTATTGTTTATTAAAAGGGAGATTTGAACAAGTTATAGGGAATTGTTGCATTTTATCTGTTAGTGAGGAAATGCCACTTTATTCCATAATTTGTCTGACATTTCTTCATTACAAGTACCTGTACTCTCATCAGTTGCTTGATGTGAATTCCTTATGCCATCATGACTACACCAGTTGCAGAACTCTAGATTTGAGCAGTTACCAGTACATCGAATAGGAAACTGCGAAAGAGAAAGACAGACTTGTAAGGTTTCCATGGAAATGCTTTCATCCTGAGTGAGAGAAAGGTGCTTTAGTCAAGGTCAGAATGAACATTCCAAATAAAATGCTTCATGACTCGTTACCACTAACTTGTCATTTCTAATGCTGTGATTTGTAAAGGAACAGGACTGCAGAATACATATACTTTAAGGATTTAGCTGCTTTTATTCAAGTGTAAAAATGTGTCTGCCTTATTTCTGCTTCATCATGCAATGCTCATTTAGAAACTGGAATATGGGTTAGAAACTAATTGGGCAGGTGCACATGCCCCAGACCTTCAGCAAAGGGTGTAATTGAAAATAGTAGCCATGTTGGACAGGCACTTATGTAGTCCCTTGTAGTAAGATGCAATATAAGAGTTGATTTTAAGTTACAGGTAGCATGGAATATAAATTGGGTTACCACCAACTAAGGTCACACACAAATCTCAAATTGTTCAATCTTTTACATAAAATGGACCAAAGGTGTTATGGAAAGTGTAAAAAGCTCTAAGCTTGTGTTTCTCAGTTTATCGAATACTTCTCCTATACCAAGACCAGAAGAAATTCGCAGAATGATACATATTGTATGCCCATGGGTGTTGCATGCCTTCTGGTTGAACTGTGGCTATTGCTCACATCACATAACATTGAAGTCAGATAGATTTTTTTTCTAGGTGCTGTAATGATTGGGATGATAATCTTAAAGGGCTAGCAAAACTATAAAAAGGTTTATAAGCATTTAGACAGGTTGACCAGGTAAAAAAATGTGTGTTTGAATTTAGAAGCACTACTATAGTTTATTTAAAAAATAACAATCTGAACAGGACAGAAAGGTTCTTACATAGGAAAATATGTCAAAGTCATGGCTCTTTACAGGACTATAGAATGAAAACCTCTTGCATCTAAAACAGGATATTTGTTGCCACAAAATAATATATTTGTAAGTACTCAATCAACAGATACTAACCTATCAGGACAAAGTTAATCTTGTATTACCGTATACTCACTGGAAATGCTGGCTAAAGGTTGAAATCCTGTTTTCTCTGATTCAATATTGAAGTGTTATTGTTACTGGGTGTGACTAATGAAATAACACTCATTGCTGTAGAAGATACTATTAAGTTATATGCAATATGATTTTATGAATGATTAGACAGAATATTCTAGTTCGCTTGGTTACATCTGAATTTATCCTGGTCTGGGCAGCATAAAGCATGCCTCATTTCTATTATGACATAAATTATATACAGTATCAATTTTGATTGTTGTTTTGAGACTACAGGCAGTTTATGTGCATCACATAGGTGATTAGCAAACTATGGCCCAGAAAAGAAGAGGTAATTTTTTCATGTATTTTCATGTATATTTTGTTGGTTTTGTCTAGTACTTTTAAATGCTAATGTAATGAAAGACAAATGAAGGTTAATGTTATAAATCAATCCCTTGGTTTGTTTATGGGAGAACAAGAAATGTTAAAAAAAATTACCACCTTAATGAAACAATTAGTTTTTTTTTTAAATTGTTATTCAAATTTAGGAAAAGTTATTTCATACGTCATTTAAGCAAGAGCTGAATCTTATTTATTGAGATCTATGTGAAAATATTCTTACACTCTTTGATATTGTGTTAGGACCTATTAGATATAATTCACCTAAGACCATAAATTATTTTGTGTCATACCTTTTTCTTAATTAGAAATGAATGCATATTTTCCTATAGCAGTTAGGTCATGTCTTACTGAACTAAAAGATTTAGAGACTTTCGGGGGAATGTAATAAAAGTAGGCAACGGAAAAACTATTCGCAATGCCTTTGTGCGAACAAATTTTGCTTTGTGCGAATTTAATATAGCTTTAAAAAAACCAGGAAACTGTTTAGCTACCACTTCTGACAGTGAAAGACTGTTTGCGAATTTTATAGTTTGTACAGTTGTATAAATTTAGTGCTAAATGTACAGTGCACATATTGGTATAAATGCAGTGTCAATAATATTATCACATAACCTTAAATTGTTCTTTTGTCCTATTTATGGACACCAGACTGCCAGACTATATAATGCAGTGCCCAGGATGGATTACACACATTGTAGTACTTCCAAGGTCCTGTGTGTAGTGATGGGCAAATTTGGGGCGTTTCGCTTCGCCAAAAAATTTGCAAAACGGCGCCAGCGTCCAAATTACGCAAATCTATTTGCCAGTGGTGAATTTATTTGCCGGCGGGAATCGCGAGGATTCGCTAGGAATTTGTGCCTGGATGAGATCTAGATAAATCTCCAAGTACATACAGATAAAGTAGGTATGGAAAAGGCTACAGGTACATTACACTAGGGCAGAGTTGCCACCAAAATGTTCGCATTTACACTTGGGTCCTCAAAAATTCTTAAATAATTAGAAATTGGCAATCCTTTTAAATAGTTGTTGACTCTATATTAAAGTTATAACCAATCATATAAATTTACTGTAACAAAGGTCCTAATACAATATCATGCCAATAATGCTTAGAGTAGAATCTGTCCTGAATATACAGTATATAACAGAATGAAAATGTGCTTGTTTTTTTTTTTTTGTCACTGGGTAGTAAATTAAATAAGCAGTTCCATATAAATGATTTCAGGAAATCTTGAACAGGTTTCCAGCTACTAGCACCATATTCTGTGTTAATTGGGTCATACTCTCCAAAGGAGACTTGTTAGCTTCACCATTTTTCAGAATGTAATTGAGTTTGTAGCTCTGTTCCTACTCCAATAATACATGACTATTATGCTGGATTTTACTTACTCAACATTGCTATTAGTTATCTTATGTGGCAGTTTTTAGCTGTATTGCTAAAATATGGTTATCATTAGAAATAGGTATGCACCGAATCCAGGATTCGGCCTTTTTCAACAGGATTCGGATTCGACTTAATCCATGTGCCTGGCCAAACCGAATCCGAATGCTAATTTGCATATGTTAATTACAGGCAGATAGGGAAATCACGTGACTTTTCGTCACAAAAGAAGAATTTTCCCCTTTTTCCTTTCCTGACCTTAAGTTATATATTATATTATTATAAGTTATATAAATCAGGATTCTGATCGGTATTCGGTTGAATCTTTCACCAAGGATTCGGGGATTCGGCCGAATCCCAAATAGTGGATTCGGTGCATCCCTAATTAGAAATCATGTAAACACATTTCATAATTTTCCCTAAATTCTAAAGTTATTTAAGATTGGATCTACTGATATTCCCAGGAGAACAAATATAATTTATTTCTACCACATGTGGGCACAAACATTGCCAGGAGCTTAAAGGACAAGGGCAGGGGGTGGTTGGTTTGTATAGTCAAATGTACTCTGCTATTATCTTGGGCATGCACAAACTTGCAAGGGTTCTATATTGTACATGCAGCAAGGAATCCTTGATAACTTACTAGATTCACAAGAAAAGAACCCCAGGCAGGTACATATATATTAATTCATAGTGAATAGTGATTTTATTTAACGCTTTGTCTGTGGGTGAGCCCACAGTTTGTCACACCTAGGTTCTATATCATGTCTAATGGTGTGATAAGCCAAGAGCAATGGGATCCTTTATCCGGAAACCTGTTATCCAGAAAGTTCTGAATTACAGAAAGGTTGTCTCCCATAGACTTAATTTTTTACAAATAATCCAAATTTTTTCAAAATGATTTATTTTTCTCTGTAATTATAAAGCAGTACCTTGTACTTGATCCAACTAAGATATAATTAATCCTTATTGGAAGCAAAACCAGCCTATTGGGCTTATTTAATGTTTACATGATTTTCTAGTAGACTTAAGGTATGAAGATCCAAATTACGGAAAGATCCGTTATCTGAAAACCCCTAGGTCCTGTGCGTTCTGGTCCCATACCTGTATACCTTCAAAGGACCTTTAGCAGGTCTAATCAGAATGATTTACAAAATTAACTAAACACTCAGGAAAGCACATCCACTCTTTCAGGAATATTTATTTAAATCCAGTGGGAAAAAAGTACAATAAAAATGTTTGTGTATGGGACTCAATATAGAAGACCACTCTTTCTTTAGGACTAAAGTACATGGGTCTGTTTTTCCACAACCTGATCCACTGCCTTTTGAACCTTGGATGCGTTTGTTCACTGGAAGGTATGGGATCAGCCACAAAGAGCAGCTTTCAGATGCGGAAATACTAAAGTATAAATCTTTTGTGACAAAATCTGCTCTCTATGTGAGATGAAAGGCTTGGGATCAGATTTTCTGCTGTACCATGTGCATTTGGACTCCGCTAAATCAAGAAACTCCAGCTAGATAGATCACAATTAGATTTACATTATATATACAGTTTACAGTATATATGCAACTTTATAAACTGGATATCTAGAGGAACTTGATGGTGTTCACCTGGTAGAGTTTGTAATACTTAATGCTGTCTTGAGTATTTCCTGACATTTATAATCAGTTCTTTTAATTTTAGGAGTATTAAGAACCAGTCTGTAGTTTTTTGCTGTATTAAATTATATTGAATGCTTGTTTTCTGTTTTCATCATGATTCTGCATGAGACCCAACTTTGTAGTGCTATTCTATATCTAAAGACTTGCAGTTGTTGTCAGGAGATAAAGTGAGACATATATTATAAAATAGGATGAGATTTAAGCAGCATCTGTGTCAAAGTCAAAAGTCTGAAAATGAATTGAAAAGCAGGGCAGCCAAGATCAGCTAGTTTGCTAATAAGTTTAGTGGGGTTTATAATACTGAATGCATAACTATTATATAGAAAAAGCATGCAGACATATGCATGGGTCTTGTCAAAGTGTAATGGTGGGGAATGCAATGTTAGAGTGACTGCAGATCTGTATGGTAAATTTTTGAACTGGGTCCAGTGAGTTTGTAGTGATGGAATTGGTAAATTAGGATCCCAGTGTTTCAATGCAGTTGGTATTAGTGCAAGGAGCATGTAATCCCGTAGCACTAACCCAGTGATCCCCAACCAGTGGCTCATGAGCAACATGTAGCTTAACAACCCCATGTATGTTGCTCCCAGTAGCCTCAAAGCAGGTGTTTATTTTTGGCATTCCTGGTTGGAGTCAAGCTTTAGTTGCATAAAAACAAAATATATTGCCAAAAAGTTTCCTCTAGATTGCCAGTCCACAAAGGACCTACCAAATAGCCAATCACAGCCCTCGTTTGGCACCCCAGGAACATTTTTCATGCTTGTTTTGCTCCCCAACTCTTTTTACAATTGAATGTAGCTCACAGGTAAAAAAAAAGAGGTTGGGGACCCCTGCACTAAACCATTGATTTTAGGTTTCATTGTAACTAGCATGATTATTGTGTTCATAAAGCGGCAGGATACTAAGCATTACTTCAGAGAAGCATTGAAGATGTCAGTGTAGACTTTGTCTTGATATGGGACTTGATAAGGCCCTGCAATTTTTTTTACGATTTAACGATTCAGTGTTTCAAGGTGTCCAGCTTGGAGATGTAAAGTATAGGATCTGTTGGTGCTGTCTGGTTCTGTGACTTGAGGTTGCCTTGAAGACTGGCTTTGATGTTCCTCACCATTGTGAAATGTGTTGCACTCAAAAGTTTTAGTAGGCTGGCCATTTTTATTGAAGGGATACTGCCACTAGAAATTAAATCTTTTTTATATCTTTCTTAACATTGACTTTGCATGCTTTTTATAATTTTGCCATAAAAGTATTTGCCTAATGCTTAAAAAAAACAATCAAAATAACTTACAGGTAAATTTGAGGGGCAGATTTATCAAGGGTCGAATTTTGAATAAAAAAAAACTTCGAAATTCGAATAAAAAAAGACCAACCGAAATCTATTTAAAAAAAACAAAGGCTATTTTCATTCAATTTGAATCGTCTGAATCAAAGTAATCAGGGGCTGATTTATCAAGGGTCGAATTTCAAATTTGAAAAACTTTGAAATTCGAATTTAAAATCACCAACAGAAATGAAATCAAAGTTTTTTTTGGCCGATTAGGTCTGTTTTTGATAGAATTAGAATCGTATGAATCGAAGTAATAGCGCATTTGATCAAATTAGATACGTTTTGAATCCATCAATTGACTCCAAATACGTTCTAGGAGGTCCCCCAAAGGCTAAAACGGAAGTTCGGCAGGTTTTCGATGGCGAATGGTTGGTCTAATTTTTAAAGAGACAGTACATGATAAATCTCGAAATTCTAAGTTTTTTTTCAAATTCGAATCAAATTTGGACTATTCCCTAGTTGAAGTACACAAAAATTTGCTCGAAATTCTAATTTTTTAATTCCAATTTTCACTTCGACCTTTCATAAATTTGAAGCACAGTTTTTAGTGTCAGTATGATTTTACAAATTTTGCCATTGTACTTTATGTAAGTCTGTTTTTGTCAGTGTTTTCATTATTTTGTTAGCTTTCTATCCTTTTTGTTTGTAGATCATGGTATAGGCATTGAGCTGTTCTGAAGAGGGCTGTGCAACATTGAAAGTGGTCAAAGCATACAGAATTTTATGATTTTTTAATTACAAGTAATTTATCTATTATATATAAGCTTGACAAGCCTTGACTGATATTAGCCCTCAAAGATCAACACAAAACTGACTTCACAATGTCAAATTCCATGTGAACTGCAACAATACCATATTGTGGGCTTCCAATGTTTCCCCATTACCTTCCATAGAAGTGCAGAATAGATCATGGATTATTTCCCAAACAAATATACCTTAATAACTGATGCTCTAGGCATCTTGGTCTGAAAAGTTAATACACCAGTGAAGCTTTTTTTGTTTTTTCTTTGTATGTTTTTCAGTACTAGCTTTTGAAATTGTTCAAAGATTAAGGAAAAAGGAACAGCAAATCATTTTATTGTTTTTCTGTTCATAGTGCCAAGTGCAAAAATAGCTTGGTCATGATGAGGCCATATGGATTCTGTAGTACTTTCAAATGTTTCTTCTTCAAAATTGCCTGAGAGTGATGACAGTAATTTGATTTCATTTCTGCAGTTTTGTTTAGTTTCCATGTGCTCCAGAGTTATCAGTCACATTTTCCTTGGTTGAATGCTTTATCAGCAAATGTTTGTTTTTCTCATTTCTGAATTATATTCTGCAAATCTGCATTCCATGGATATTGGTTGGTATGATGTTATTATGTTTTGCACAGGTTCAGAGCTTGAACAATATTGAGAAATGTATGTATGTGTGTGTGTATATATATATATATATATATATATATATATATATATATATATATATATATATATATAAGTGCCAATTATTATTTAAAAAAATGCCATCTATCTTTTAAAGTACAAATCATTTACAGATAATGTTCCTTGGAATTATACTGGATGTGGATTAATTTGCATCACAGTATCCAATTTATCTACAAAGATACAATTCAAAAATAGTTTTGGTTTCTCTTAATGAGATGCCATCTCCTCAGTGAAGCAGTAAATTAAATCAATCCTCTGTAGGCTAAAGTTGTGACTAGCAAGATGCTTACCATTGGTCTTTATTCATTAGGGAACAGAGTATGATGTTTATTGCAGTGCCACTTGCAAATAAACACTTCATCACGTAGCAAATTGCCTGGTATTTTTAAACAGGCAGCACTGTCGCCATATTCCAGTTGCCAAGTGACCATTGAACTTAGTGCAAGAATTCATTGTTTAAAGGAGAATTCAACCCTTTACCAAAAAAACACTCCCCCACCACACGTAGACCCCCCTCCCTCCTCCCCCCCAACCTATCTCCCCCCGGGGAAATGCCCCTATCCCTCCATGCAGATTCAGGGATCATAGTTCACCGCAGCCATCTTTCCGGTCTTCGGTAAGCTGAGACGGAGACCGCAGAAGTGGTGCAGCAATTTACCGGTTTGAAACAACTGCTCGTGCACCGAATTGGACGAAAATTGTAGAAGCGCCGGAAGAAGACATGAAGACCCGGAAGATGGCTGCCGTGAACTGCGATCCTTGAAACTGCACCGAGGGGTAGGTAAAAAGTTTGGGGCATTTCTACGGGGGGAATGCTAGGTTGAGGGGGAGGAGGGAGGGGGGTCTATGTGGAGTGGGGGGTAGGCTTTCCTTTGGTAAAGGGTTGAATGCTCCTTTAAGATACATGACCATAGAGGAAACTGCTGCGTTAAAGATGTTAGAACAGCATTCGTGACTACCTTTTTTTCTGGCTGTCCAATAAGTGTAATTACCTACAGCTACCAATCAGCACTGAACTAGCTGGTAGCATTTATGTGTCACTCAAAAAATGCAAAAAACATTTCTAACCCAAAAACAAAGGGTACTTTGATAAGATGCCCAGGCCTTGTTCATTTAACATTTCACATGGGACATATTGTCAGACAAGCAGCATCACGATTTCTAGTTGTTTCACAAATGTATCTAAAAAATGATATGGTGTAGATCACTCCATCATATGTTCTTCTGTTTTCTTATCCAGAATATGGTGCTTATCAATCAAACTGGTGTATAACTCTTGCATTTGCCATTCCTCTGTAATGTTCCAATAATAAACGTGCGATTATATATATTTTTACTTTTTAATATACGTATTTTTTTTTTCAAACAAAATGTGACCTATTTTAACCTATTTGATCATTTAAAATATTTCTAGAATTATAATACATCATTGCTATATTGTCCGCTATAACTAAAACGCAAAAATGTACTACTTTGTTAAACATTTCTTTTTTTTCTCATAAAAACAGGTCCCTAATGTGGAACTGATGTTCAATTCAGAAGACTATTAAAGAAAATGATGCCATGGATTTTCTCTGAAGATTCCTTGATTACTTCCTTTGGCTAAATGAGGAGTAGCCATGTTATTATGCTGACATCTAAGCATGAATTTGGTAGACCTGTGGCTAACACGCTCCCTCTCCATGTGTCTGCTCTTACAAAGCTTTGTCCTAATGATACTGTGCTTTCATTCTGCCAGTATGTGTCCCAAAGGCTGCATCTGCTCGCATACAGGAGGCTTAAATATCAGTTGCAGTAACGCGAATCTCAAGGAAATACCTAGAGACATTCCTCCGGAAACAGTTATACTCTACCTTGACTCCAATCAAATAACCTCAATCCCTAATGACATTTTTAAGGATCTCCATCAACTTAAAGTTCTCAACTTATCAAAGAACGGAATTGAATTTATAGATGAACATTCTTTTAAAGGTGTTGCTGAAACCCTGCAGATTTTGGACCTGTCAGACAATCAGATTAAGAGTGTTCATAAGAATGCATTCCGTAACTTGAAGGGAAGGGCCAGGATTGCAAACAACCCGTGGCATTGCGACTGTACTCTACAACAAGTTTTGAGGAGCATGTCTTTAAACCATGACACAGCTAGCAATGTAATCTGCAAAACGTCTGTACTGGATGAACATGCCGGACGGGCTTTCTTTACACATGCTAATCATGCAGACCTTTGCAATCTTCAGCAAAAGACTACTGATTATGCCATGTTGGTCACTATGTTTGGCTGGTTCACCATGGTGATATCTTATGTTGTATACTATGTAAGGCAAAATCAGGAGGATGCACGCAGGCATCTTGAATACTTGAAATCCCTGCCAAGCAGGCAAAAGAAACCTGACGAAGCTGATGACATTAGCACTGTGGTATAGTATCAAGTTATTAAGAAAAGACGGGGGAGGAAATGGGTAACCGTTTCAATATCATTAGAACAAAGATGAGTTCTAATTTTTTGCCGGAAAACCTCTATGCCTTTCTAAAATATACAGTAGGTGAATTTTACTGCTGTCTAAGAACAATACACGTCATCTTTCTTTAAATAGTACCTAACACGTCTTTGAAGGTATTCCAGTCAAGTACATTATTCTGTAAGTAATTAGGATACATTTCACTATTGAATAATGAAAAAATTATTTTTTTAATTCTTAAGTAAATAAAGGACTTGAACTGTGGAAGACTTAGCAATCTATCATTCTTTAAAACGTGATTACTAACAGGGTTAAGTGATTTATTTTTATAGGCTAGTACTCATTATGCAAAACTGACTGTAACTGAAAACAAAATTCTTGTATACAGTATGTATGTGTGTGTAAATATATATATATATATATATATATAAGTCTAAGGTAAATGAGTGCACACTGGGAACCTTTCCACAGGGTTTACTTTAAAATCATAATTTTATTAAGTAAATTAAAATTATGATTTTTAAAGTAAATCTGTGGAAAGGTTCCCAGTGTGCACTCATTTACCTTGGACTTATATCAATTATGCTTGTTGAGGAGCACCTGGGTAGCTTGCTGAATACAGTGGAGTGCGGATAACCAAGGACTTTTATATATTTATATATATATATATATATATATATATATATTTATTTATATATATATATATATATATATATATATATATATATATATATATATATATATATATATATATATATATATATATATATATATATATATATATATATATATATATATATATATATATATATATATATATATATAAAAGTCCTTGGTTATCCGCACTCCACTATATATATATATATATATGGACAAACGAAGGATCTCTGTAATTTGTGAAATGATGCTCTTTTATTGATACAGCATCTCATCCAACGTTTCTCAGGTGGGCCCGAAACGTTGGATGAGATGCTGTATCAATTAAAGAGCATAATTTCTCAAATTACAGAGAGAGTTGACCCTTCATTTGTTTATATTATAACCCTTGATCATGCACCTAAAAGTATGAGTGCACTTCTGGACAATTATATATATATATTTACACATACATTTACATGTATATCTTGGAGGACTGTTCATACAAAGTAAAATTATAGTTTGTCCTGTGATTTTATTCTTTTTTGCAACTATTGAAGTGCTTCTAGAACACCAGTGTCTTAAGTGACAATGTTCATGTTTAAAAGCAAAAGTAAGATCCCATCACTCTGTCTTCTCCAGCAGGTATCATATCAATCTCAGATGTTTTTAAACTAGACCATGACATGTTTTCATGTAATAACAACAAATACAGAATGATACAAGTTTCATGCATTTTAGTAATAAAAAGCTCTACAAACTTGACTGGGAATTATTCTTTTTTGGAACTCTGTTGTGTTTATTTTATTGGTTAGATGAATCAATAGATTGTTTTTTTTTTTTTGTATAATAAACACTCAGTAGATTTTAGAAAACCTCCTTGGCAGGGAGCGCCTGAGAGCAACATAATATAAATTATTTCTCCCTGTCTACCTGTCATTTGTCAATACATTTTTTAGGTTTGCAGCAAGTAGAATGTTTTTATATATTCCATATTTAATTTACCATCTGCAGTTTAACCCAACACTAGAGGGGGAATAATAAAATATTGAAATTCACTGGCTTCAATTTCTATTCTTGATTACCCCTCATACTAACTGCAACTCTCTATTCCTGTATTTTCTTTTAGCTATCTCTTTAATTCTCATCTTGTTTTTTGGCTACTCAACAGCACTATGCAAACTTATGTGGAATACCTTAACTATTACAATATGATTTTTTTTGTTCTTTAGGCTGGAATGTTCTGTATTCTAAATTTGATTGTAAGGATATTATCCATAGAAAAAAATATAAATGGCCTTTTGGGTTGTTTAATTTCACTCTCCATTAGTCCGAGTCAGTTCACAGTCACAAATGTGCTGATTTTAATGGTATTGCCTTAGAACAATACAAGGTACGAGGAATCCTCTGACGTCCATTCTCATACAGAGAAAACTAATTACTGCCAATTGTATTGCATCAAAGTTGTGGGCAGATTTATAAAGGTCAAATCTCTAAGTTTTTTTATTACTCTAATAAATTCGAATGTACTCAAAACTTGAACTTCAAAACTTGAACATCTAATATTTGATCGAATAGTTCCAACACTAAAAATTTAAATCAAATTCGAATTATATGAATCTAGTTTTCCTTAGAAAAAAACCCTTGAATGTCAGAAAGGCAATTAACATATTCAAATGGTTCAATGGACCTCTGCCATTGACTTGTAAATGAACTCGGCAGGTTTTAGGTGGCGAATTTGTGAGTTTTAATACAATTTTTTTTTTTGAGAATTCAAATTTATAATTTGACCCTTAATAAATCTGCCCCTTAGTATTACATCACAACGTAAAATATAAAAGTTAAAAACCCTTTTTGACAAGAGATCACTGATTTGAGCTTATTTAGAAAAGGTGCATAAACACTGTCTGTACTTCCAAAAATAAATATAAAAATTTAATTTTTAAACACAAACATAGCCTGATTCCACAAAGGAAACCACTGTGCTATTATTGCTCTCTTTGAGGTTAGTTCCCCCCAGTCCCCAAATCATAAATTGGACCCTAGCAACCAGTGAGCTGTTGCTTTTTTCAAACTGGGAAGCTGTTGAAAAAAAAGCCTAACTAAGATAGACATGGGCGATGCTTACCCCTCGGCCTTCATTCTCCCCCCTCCCTGCGCTCACCTTTTCAGTGCTGGAGGGGGTCCACGTCTCTAGTTGCTAGCAATTGCACTCTCTGCACTAGAAGAGACAAATTTCTGGTTTGAAAAGCAGACATTCAGGTCTTAAAGAGATACTGACACCAGAAATTAAACTTTTCTACATCTATCATAATATTGGCTTTGAAAGCTACTTATAACTTTCCCATGAACTATTTCCACAATGCTTTTACATTACCTGTCTGATGCCCCATGTTCCTGTATGAGGGGGCTGCCATATTTGTGCAGCAAGAGTCCGTTAGCAATGGAAATTTTTAACTGACAAGCTGAGGTGGGACAGTCAGGTTGGCAAAACAGTCAGGTTTAGGAACTTCAACTTACAATTACTTGCAAAAACAAACCTCTCAGCAAAAAACAAAACATGAACTATAGGTAACTTTTAATATACTTTCATATTTTAAAAAGTAGTTTTTTAGTGTCAGTATCACTTTAAAGTTACTAGGAGCAGCTCTTTTGCTGCCCCTGGTAACCTGTGGGGGCAGTGCCACCTGAGGCAAGATCCTCATTGGCACAATGCATCTGTAAATAGATAGATAAATAGATAGATATGTCCAAAAGGGGAGCGGAGCGGAGTGTTTAAAAATGCTAAACAAATATTAAAGATAAACTTGTTCAAGTAAGAGGTTTAATGCTGGGAGCAATTGGAAGGCAGAGGTACATCAATTGCATGCATGACTGTTTATATAGGAAACATTTCACATAACCTGCAAAACCTCAGATATATTTTCCATAGATTATAAAACCTCGTAAATTTTTACTGCAGATTTATGACCCATCACATTAGTTTTGGTTTGAATCATGTGGCTGTAAGAAACCTGGAATCAAGAGACTGACTTTCAAGGATTTTATATGGCAGCTGGTCTTAAATAAATGAAACATTGGTCCCCATTATAGTTTCGATCCAAGCAATAAAATCATAACATCCCTATGTCTGGATTTTAATTTTACTTTATTTGTACTAGAGGAATCTGTTATCTAACAAATACATGCATTTTAAATTAGGTTTTAAAGGGAAGTCAATGTTTGGTCAACTTATTTCATATGATAACAGAGTTGTATTATTATATTTTTACTTATTAGAGTTAATTATCCCCCAAGATACTTTTCAAAGCTGTTCAATTAATATGGCATAATGCAAAGGATGTACAATATAACAATAAAGTAATTATAAATGGTGTATTAAACATAACACATGTTGTTAATAAACATGAAAAAAATCAAAACAGAACCAGACATTGCTATTAATCCCAAATCCCTTTATTTGGGAAATGTCACAAATGTATTGTGATATTTACATATATTTTTTATTTATAACTGAAACATCTTTCATTCACTTACACCTAGTACAGGTATGGGACCTTTTACACAGAATGCTCAGGACCTGGGGTTTTACAGATAAGGGATATCTCTGTAATTTGGAAATCCATACCTTCTGCTAAAAAAAACACTCAACCCTTAAGGGGCCTTTTGCTAGAATTTTTATATTTTCATGAATTGAATTTGAAAACTACTACAAATGGATGAATAAAAGCAGTCAAGGTCCTATAGAAGCCAATGAGAAGTGCTCTGATCCTATTGGACCTTTTATAGCCATTCAAGACTTTTAGATATTTTCGTTTTTTTTTTCTCTAGTAATTGTCTGAAAGTTTTCAAGGTTTTCTTATTTTTTTCATCATTCAGTATTTTGTTTTTATTTGTTTTTTTACATTCACATATTTTAATAAATGACATGGCATTTGTGATTGTAGAGAAAATGAGTTTATTTGTGGCTTCCAAAACCACAAAAATAACAATGTTGAGAAATGTGCCTCCCAATTTACCCAATAGGATTGTTATCCCACCAATAAGAATCGATTCTGTCTTAGGTGGGATCAAGTGTAAAGTACTGTTTTGTTATAACAGAGAAAAAGGAAATAGTTTTGGAATTATTTGATTATATGGAAGATGACCTTTCTGAAATTTGGAGCATTGTCCGAAAAACAGGTTTATTGATAACGCATCCTATACCTGTAGACGGACAACATAGACCTTGTTGGAATCCTTTCCATACCACTGTTACAACATACCCTTTTAAGTCCCAGGGATGGTAAAATCTGCCATAAATGTAATCCTGTATTTTATTATTTTGATTTGTATCACACCATATGTTGCCAGAGAACATCATAGGTAAAACTGTGCTTTGTTCTCACCCACTTAAAGGGATACTGTCATGGGAAAAAAATTTTTTTTCAAAATGAATCGGTTAATAGTGCTGCTCCAGCAGAATTCTGCACTGAAATCCATTTCTCAAACGAGCAAACAGATTTTTTTATATTCAATTTTGAAATCTGACATGGGGCTAGACATTTTGTCAATTACCCAGCTGCCCCATGTCATGTGACATGTGCCTGCACTTCAGGAGAGAAATGCTTTCTGGCAGGCTGCTGTTTTTCCTTCTCAATGTAACTGAATGTGTCTCAGTGGGACATGGGTTTTTACTATTGAGTGCTGTTCTTATATATAACAGGCAGCTGTTATCTTGTGTTAGGGAGCTGTTATCTGGTTACCTTCCCATTGTTCTTTTGTTTGGCTGCTGGGGGGGGGTGATATCTCTCCAACTTGCAGTACAGCAGTAAAAAGTGATTGAAGTTTATCAGAGCACAAGTCACATGACTTGGGGCAGCTGGGAAATTGACAAAATGTCTAGCCCCATGTCAAATTTCAAAATTGAATATAAAAAAATCTGTTTGCTCTTTTGAGAAATGGATTTCAGTGCAGAATTCTGCTGGAGCAGCACTATTAACTGATTCATTTTGAAAAAATGTTTTTTTCCCATGACAGTATTCCTTTAATGATCACATGCTTCCACTAATGCTCCCAAGAAATCCCCCCCCCACATAATTTAAAGTGCAAAGTCTGCCACAGGTGTAATAAATCAACAAAAAATATAGCATTTACTGGTCAATCAGAGCTAAATCTCTTGCAACATTTTCTACAAGAAATATTAGAAGTGATCTTCTGCTCCTTTTGGAGAAATAGAAATAGTTTTCTTGTTATCATACAAAAAAAAATAATCAAATAATGTTAAAGGGGCAAGACTGTGATGTGGTTGGAAGCTTATCAAAGTACATACAATATATTTTTACATTTGAAATAAACAGACAAGGTTACTGATAATGATTCCAGCGGTAAGCTCTAAACTTGAGTAGCTGAAAAAGAGCATTTATTAGCAATATTCCAGGAATGCAGTATATCACCTGACATTTGTCTTCTGATGTGAGTATGCACTGGGGGCTTATTAAAATTTAATGATAACATTCAATATGGGTCATTGTCGGAAGACTTGCATGCAGCAAATGATTGCTTCATAAGGTCACTCTACCCAGCTTTAATAGAGACCCATATCAAAACATGTTTATTTTCCACCCAAGTTTATGCGCCAGAATGGGGACCTGATGCCCATGCCTTTGCACTGGCTACACAATTATAGACTGCAAGGAGAGAGAATGTCAGTAGTGCAGTGACGTAGGAAATGCAGAATGGAAAGTGAATTTGCAAACGGCATAGAGGCAGGGCAGGTAATATTTTATTGACAGCTGAAATCTTTAAATGCTTTTATAACCTGTATGGATGTTTTAATGAAAAAAACATTTCATGTTTAGTTTGAAAAGGACTTTTATTATACAACTTGCCTGGGTGACAAGTTTGCACAACTCCAGGGAATCCAATAATTGTGTTACTATTAAACATTGAATTACTAAAATAACTAACAAAAAGTATACATATGTTAGCCTTTTCATTAAAATCAACAGTTGAAGCCACTGCCCTGCCTAGGAGATGAGCACCTTATTTAGTGAGAACCATATAATATCTAGCAGTAGCATAATGTAAAGAGTATAGTCGCCTAACTGGCATTTTTGTCTGTTTATGTCTGCAGTTTGTCTATTTTTGTATGTTATATGAATAAACTGTTGGAAAATTCACTTGTAAAATTCTGCATATATATATATATACTGTAGTTCAACAATCACTGACTTAATTTACAATATCATTGTGTATATATGCTGTCCAGAATCATCATTTAGCCAATACCCATATCAAAACCAAAGTCACTACATTATTCTCTGGATATACCTATATTAAACATAAATACGGTACATGTTATGGACATTTGCAGAGTCTACCCAAGTACTGGGCATTTGCATTGTAAGTACTATCTCTGTTTTTGGTGATAATACAGTGTCCAGACAACAGTCCTAGGGTTCCAACCTTCCTTCCTTTCAGGGCTCCACAGGGCTTGCAGGCTCTTGGGTCACTAATCCTTAACGCTTCTTCTGGTCACTAGTCACAGCACCAAAATGTTGTGTATTTTATAGATATATCCAAGTATCCATATAGTGTTATGAAATGTAGAGTCCGCAATTTACCACAGCCAGGTATAATGTTGCAACCGAGGTTCCCAGAGATGAAACGATTTATTCCGATTATCCAGCCCAGAGACAGCAAATTATACAGAGATCTTTCAAAATGTGCCCACAGGTTATACTTCCTTCCTTCTCTCCCTTTTCTTCTTCCCAATCCTTCTCTCTCCCTCTGCTTCCCTTCCTCTTCTCCTCTGCTTCCCTTTCTCTTCAGCCAAAAACCAACTCCATTGTTATACTGTTTCTATGCCATTGACCCAAATGAGGAAAGGTTCTGATCTGCCGATGACAGGTTAAACAGGAAAACCAGCTTATCACTTTAGATGTCCCTTTTACCAATAATAACTGTACAAACAGTTCCTCTTTGAAATGTAAAAGTCCCTCTACAGATGGTTTCTCTGGATGTGTCCCACCTATTTAACAAAGCATCCTATCTTATTTTTGCATTTTATTACAAGACAGGATGGGTCATAAAAACTCAGGACATATACTAGCTAGATGGGGGTTAATTACAATCCTTTGAAGTAGACAGGAACTTAAGAAATGTGTATTCATATAAACATAGGTCTACATATATTACCACAATACTTACATGTGCAAAATAATAAATCTGATGCACAGTTTTTCAATTTGCTAAGTGATTTAAATAGATTGGGGATTGCAAAGCATTATGGTAAATTATAATTAACATTGGTAAATGCAAGTTATATATTCGAAGGAATTGCTTTGGGGGTTATTGTGGTTAAAATACTTTGCAACTCTATGCAGTGTAAATCAAATCTGTTTAAGCCAATAAAGTACTTTCTTATTAAAAAAAAAATTGGCTTTGACTAAAGTGATTAAAGCATAATTATGTCTTTTATAGGTCCCTGGTAAGGCCTCACCTTGAGTATGCAGTGCAGTTTTGGACTCTAGTCCTTAAGAAGGATATTATTGAGCTGGAGGGGGTATAGTGATGTTCACCTAAACTGGTAAAAGGGATGGAAGATTTTAAACTTAAAAAGAGGGTAGACTGTCAAGGTCAGGGAGAAAAGACACCTGAGAGGGGGCATGATTACGCTTGACAAGTATATTGGAGAACATTATAGATAGATTGCAGAGGATCATTTTTTTCCTACAGAAAAGAACAATGGTCAAGAGTCTACATGCAAATGGTTCTTCACCGTGAGGGCAGTCAGGCTGTGGTGATGCAATAGTAGATTCTATTAATGCAAGGCCTACAGTTAGTTTGGAGTATCCATCTGAATCTAAATGTGTGTTTATGTTAATAGTGGGTATGGGGCCTAATTATAAAAATGACACCACACATCACCATCTTATCGGCTGACATCACTATGTAAAAAACGGCTTAGTTATCAAGCTGCGTATACATTTTTAGCATAAAAGTTTTCAAGTAAAATTCCAGCAAAAAAAGCTGCTTGAGAAAATGCTGAGTAAAAACCAGCAATCCTCCAGCAGAAACATTTTCCCATTGACTTGAACAGTTTACACTATATTTACATTCAACCTTTATTTTACACTATTCCTTTGTTATTAACACAGAAAGGTGCACAGCTCAAGTTCAATGTATTTTCCTGTGCGATAGTGATTATGAGAGATACATGTAAGGATTGAACAATATAGCTTTCAGATATGTATAACTATAAGGGCATGTTCACACAGATGCTTTCACATTTGCTTTAATATTAGGATATGCTTGCCTACCGCTGAGCTGAGTTTCTTATTTCCTACTGTATTGAGCATGGAAATAGTAAGTTTTTAAAGAAAATGAATCATTATGGCAATGTACAACCTAAATGAGAAATGAAGAATGAGATGTGTGTGAGTAATACAAAGAAAATAAGACATTATAAAGTTCAGAGACTATATCTGACCTCATAAGGTTGGTGAATTAAAATGTAACTGGTGTGTCTAAGAGGAAATATCTAAAGTAGCACTGTCATAACTCACAGCATCTAAACAGAGAAATTCCTTTATCAATCAATACAGAAATAAAAATAGCATACTTTGGTGACACAAAGGGGCCCATTAACTAAGGGTCGAAGTGAATTTTCGAATTCAAAAATTTCAAATTTTGAATATGCCAAAATTCTATTTGAATTGAAAAAACTTCGAAAATTGAATTACTGTCTCTTTAACACTTCGCCACCTTAAACCTGCCAAATTGCTGTTTAACCTAGACGGGACCTCCTTACTACTTTTGAGTAGTCAAAGTATTTTTTTGTAAAATCGAACGATTTAATAGATCGATCAAACGATCTAAAAAAATACTTAGGGGCCGATTCACTAACTTCGAGTGAAGGATTCGAAAAAAACGTTGAATTTTTGTGCTCCTCGACTATCGAATTGGCGTAAATTCGCCTGAGTAGAATGATTCGAATAGATCGAGCGCAAAAACGCTGCGACTATTCGCCATTCGATAGTCGAAGTACTGGATCGAGCGCAAAAACGCTGCGACTATTCGCCCATTCGATAGTCGAAGTACTGTCTCTTTTAAAAATACTTCGACTGCCTACTTCGCCACCTAAAACCTACCGAATTGCTTTAAAAGCCTATGGGAAAGTCCCATAGGCTTTTTTTCCAAGTTTTTGATCGAATAAAAAGGCATTCGATCGAATGAAAATCCTTCGAGCGAATATTCGATCGAGCGCCTATTCGCCAGGTGAATATTCGCCAATTCGACTATTCACCAGCGCGTAAATTCGCCCGAATTGTCTATTCGATTCTATTCGATTCTATTCCCCAGTCGAATTTCGAGGGATTTAACCCCTCGAAATTCGACCCTTGATGAATTTGCCTTAGACTATCGAAGTATCAAATTTGATGGTTGAATTTCGAAGTTTTTTCGAAATTTGACCCTTAGTAAATGTGCCCCAAAATCAGTAAATACAAAAAATATATAATATTTATGCTAGAGATTTCTCTAGATTAACAGTATGAGACAACATCAGCGGATATGTTTTAGCTAGCACATGAAACAAGATAGCAGCATTGGATATTAAGCTTACATGCTATGGGACAGATTTACTAAAGGGCGAAGTGACTAACGCTCGCGAAAATTCGCCAGTGACAGCTTCGCTCACATCGCAACACTTTGCCAGGCATAGATTCGCTAGTGAAGGAGATAGACTCTATCGGTACTTCGCTCCCTAACGCCTGGCGAATTTGCGCTCTGGCGAAGGGACATAACTATGCAAATACACTAAGATGCAGATTTTACTGAACGTTACATCTTGCGCCAGACTTGCCTTCGCCAACTCAGACCAGGTGAAGTGCAATAGAGTAGATAGAACTTCCTCAAAAAATACTTGAAAATGTTTCTAAGTCCCAAAAAAACGCTGGCGACTTTCCATTTTTCACGGTGATAGGCTGCAAAAGATCGTAAATTTTTTCTGGGGTACCCGCCTTCCCCCTACATTTCCTAACATATGGCACATAAAATATACTGGGCTCATGTGTAGGGCAATATAACAACAATATAACAAATTTTATTAAGTTTCCCTGGGCTTGTGTAGTGTAATGTATTTGCTGCAACATATACGTCCATTGAAATTTAACTTCCTGCCGTATGCAAATTAGGCAATGCTAGCGCAACTTTGCCATTGCTCGGCGCCCTGGACACAATTTTAGTGAATTAGCTTTGTCCTGGTGAATCTACACCTGACGAAGTGTTGCGATGCGCGCGAAGCCGTCACTGGCAAATTTTCAGGGGTTAGTAAATTTGCCCCTATAAATCACTGAATTGAGAAGTCTATATTCCACATGCCACATGTAATAAATATCCCACAAATACATGTATGCTAAAGATGAGATCAATGCATGAGAAACTCTGGTCAAGGAAGTCATAAAAAATGAATGGAGTTCGAGAATAGATGCACATGTATAGCTATACTTATATCAGCCTCACTAGAGTAGGCATAGGAACACCGGATTATCATGTAAGCAATTATAATCATGGCGGGGGGGTGCCTAATGCCCCAATGATTATAGATTTACTTCTCCTTTAAACTGGTTTCTGCACTTTCTTGGACTTTGTATAATTGTATTCTTCATAAGATGGACTTGATGGAACTGAACTTGGTTTGGTATTGTGTTCTGTATATACGTTTACTTTGTTTTGGGTGTACTGTAAAACCTAATTTATATGGCAGGTTTTCACAATGAAAATAAGGTTCTTGTCCAATATACTGAACCTAATTAATATATTGATTTCTGCCTATAAAGTTTTCTCTATAAATCTGCCCCTTTGTTCTGCTGAAGGTTAGAGGTCACCTCTGTTGCTTCTGAATTGCTGCTTGGACAGAGGGTCCTACTTTACTGGAACAAGAAGCGATGGATCACAGAGTGATGTCTACACTGTAAGTTCTCAAATCTAAGGCCTCACCACTGCATCAAGTTTATAGTTGTGCATAAGCGCAGAATGGACTTTAATATAATTGCCACTTTTGTCTTAATGATTTAAATGAAAATGTATAACTGTAGATACCAGATCCATAAATCATGATCCTACTAATTAGATTTCTTATCCATTGCTTTCTCTGAGCTTGGAAGACAATATTCTGGGCTGCGCAGCGTCATTTACTCATAAAAATACATTTTCTGAGTCAGAATTAGAATGACTGCCATGGCATACAGCAATTCACTGTGACTAAATAAAAGCATTAGTATTATTATGTTAATACTGCACTTGTTTTTTAAGCTGCAAATAAATCAATAAAGCTACCCTTCAATTGTACTAAATATTTTACAGAAAGCCCTCTGGAGTTTAGTACATATACGATTTCTGGAGGATATTGACGGAACATACATAATTCTGAATTCCATTAGAAACACAGAAGCAGGTTGATGGCCACGAAGATTCTCATTTAACGAGATCATGATATTTAGAGTACAAACGTTTCACCACTCATCCAAGGAGCTTCTCCCATTCAACTGAAGTGGTAAGGAATTTCCCGGCATTTAAACCCTTGAGGGTAGTAAAGTCACAGACATCCAATCACAATGGTTCCATCAAACTTTAGTAAGATTTTGAGATATGTGAAGGTGTGATCCCGTCATAGTGGTACCATGTTTTTATTGAGGCAGGTGTTAATCTTTTAGTGTACATGACTGGAAGTGTGAATTGTTTTCAAGCCGCCAGGTTAAGGATGTCCAAGCGGCATTCTGTGTTATGAACCTTTACATGGAAGAAGTGGAAAAGAAAGCCCTGAATACTTTCAAAGGAACATCATTGGTTCAGATATGTGAACGACACCTGGGTCAAATTCAAGATATGAATGATGGCAAACTGGCATTTTTGGACTGTGCAATATTTATTAAAGAAGGGGAAACCTAGATATTGAAGTATAGTAGAAACCCACTCACACCAATCAGTATTTGCTGTTTGATTCCCATCACCCTCTTGAACATAAACTGGGGTTATAAAAACTCTACATTATTGGGCTGAAACTGTGGCAATCAGTTCAGAAGCGAAAGAAGGGGGGCTCTATAACATAAACCTCTACCCCAATTCTACATATTTAAGATGTAGAATTGTAGATATTTTTTTCAACTTGAAATTCGAATTTTCTAATTTTGTAATGTTCAAAACTGTCAAATTCAACTAGGGAGTTATTGAAATTTGATTCAAGTTTTTTTAAAAAAAAATCCAATTTTCGATATTTATCATACTCTGAACCTTTACGAACTTGAATCTGACTATTTGCTACCTAAAACCTGCCAAATTAAGTTGGCAGGTCAATGGGAGAGGTCCAGGGATCCATTTGGAGTTGTTTTAAATTCAAATCAAATTTGATTCGAGTTTTCGGGCCGATCTAATTTATCCAAGTTGTAAAAATTAGATTTTTTAAATAAATATCGATTGGTCGGATTTCGAATTTATGGGAGTTTAGCAGAGTTTTTAAAAACTCACATGAATTCTAAATTCAACCTTTGATAAATGTGCCTCTAAGTGGCTGTTGTATTAATGCTAGATCTTCTGGGTTCGAGCATTTGGTACCTAAAACCACGTGTGAGTTCTTAAAGTTATACTTGGTTTCTGCATCTGAATACCAATTGCTACCATTTTTTTATTTTTTCCTTGACAAAATAATAAAAAGCTTCAGCAGGTTTAGCGGGATTGAGAATGTTTTAATTCGTTTTTATTTCATATCCACTAAATATACAGTATTATTGAATATACTCCATATAATGGACCTGGACAGTCACCACACTGTCCTGTTAGAGAGTGCACTGTCTTTACAGACACATGCAGGATTTGTAATCAAAACATTTGATTGCAGTCATCTAGAATCAGAATCTAATACCTGGTTGATGGATAAACAACAGCCTCATTTGAGAGCAAATGGACTTTTGGTTCTAAGCAGTTGAAGTCTCACATAATTACTTAGGATAAGACTGTTTATAAGACAGAGAGGTGTAGTATCCATAGTGACATAAAATTAAAATAATTTAATATGTATCTAAAATCACACTTACATTTTATATAATAGCACAAGCTCACCAAAAAGCACTCCTGAAGGAAAAGATCATTCGCCAAGGCTCCCACAGTTTACATCTCTGATGACCAATTATCTGGGCAAACTCAGATGTACCATATGGGGAAACAGCACTGACAACCCCTTCTCCCAGGGTATTAAAAATGTCTCCAACATTTTTCCTTGGTGAAATTTGACTTCATTAAGCTTTAAAGCTATTAAACCCTAATGAGAAAGGATTTAAATGACGAAAAAAATTGTCAGCACTGGGAGGAGGTGTTGTCAGTATTGTTTGGTTAATTTATTTGCAGACTTTTCAATTACCCCTTTCATTTCACCCCTTGGGGCCGATTCACTTACTTCGAGTGAAGGATTCGAAGTAAAAAAACGTCTAATTTTTGTGCTCCTCGACTATCGAATTGGCGTGAATTCGCCTGAGTAGAATGATTCGAATAGATCGAGCGCAAAAACGCTGCGACTATTCGCCATTCGATAGTCGAAGTACTGGATGGAGCGCAAAAACGCTGCGACTATTCGCCCATTCGATAGTCGAAGTACTGTCTCTTTTAAAAATACTTCGACTGCCTACTTTGCCACCTAAAACCTACCGAATTGCTTTAAAAGCCTATGGGAAAGTCCCATAGGCTTGTTTTCCAAGTTTTTGATCGAATAAAAAGGCATTCGATCGAATGAAAATCCTTCGAGCGAATATTCGATCGAGCGCCTATTCGCCTGGCGAATATTCGCCAATTCGACTATTTGCCAGCGTGTAAATTGGCCGAATTGCCTATTCGATTCTATTCGATTCTATTCCCCAGTCGAATTTCGAGGGATTTAACCCCTCGAAATTCGACCCTTGATGAATTTGCCCCTTAGTGTATTTAAAACAGGTTACAAATATCAGCCATTGTGGAAACCGAAGCTGTCCAACATAATTTCAGACTGAGGGACTCTACACAGAGCAAGGACCTAGTGACCAGAGCACTATTTATGTGCTTTTGAAATGCAAATATGTGTTCTTTTCTGTTGTTTTCTGCATGTATTTTACATGGCTTACAACCTGTTTTAAAATAAAGAGATATCAAATAGAGGGAAAAGATGCAAATCTTTTTATCCAAATTGATTTGCCCCAGAGACCTTATTCTTTCTGCTTGTTCTAAGATAAAGCAATAAGAAGCCTGATGCCGAAGGCAAGTACTGTGTCTGGTATAGACTGCTATGGGCAAAGCTAACAGATATAAAATCTGAGGCTTCCAAAAAATGTGGCAGAATCTGACCTTTTTTTGTATTCAGTGATGCAGTAAATTTAGAGAAAAACACCTGTATAAATCAACACTTCTCTTTATAAACGCTTTATAAACACTTTATAAATCAGTCATCAATAGGTGGCATAGAACTGGAGCAAATGCTGCTGCTTATACATAATCTGTCATATTCAGGCTATTTCAGTTTATTCTGTTGTGCATTATTTCATATAATAAACTGCTCTTAATTTTTAGAAAACAGAGGAGTTTACAACATTTGATACTTTACAAAATAATAAACTTACTAAATAGCTCAAAAACAGCCATGTTTCATATACCACAAAAAACTGTAGTTCAATTATGAATCTCCTTTGCATTAGTTACTTTTGATGCAAAATTCTGATTTTAATAATATACACAAAGCCTGCACTAAATGCAGCTCAGAAAATCAGAAGAAAGCCCTACAACAAACTCCCAAAATATTGTACATTGTGATATAACTCAAATGCCATTCAGTATTTCAATCAATTTCAAGGAAAATCAATATGTTACAATATGGGGTTAAAGGGCAATTAAACCATTTTTTCCCCACAAAACTACACATCCCTTCTCTGCAGTGATCTTGGGTACCACATTGTTTGCCTCAACAGAAACCATAAAAAATAGATTTTTCCTTGACCACATGGAATACTATATAGGCATACACATTCATTAATACTGCACAAGATAAGCTATAAGCCTTTTATGTTGTTTATTTAAGTTGAAATAAAATGAAGATAAGCCCCCACATAGAAACTGTATATATTTATGGATCAGTAAAGAATTGACAGTTGGTTTCATGCTCTGTGGTAGTGATAGGGTCTACCTCAATGAGGAGAACTGTTATTCTTGGATACAGCATTTGCTAGAAATTTGGAGGACAACTATAAGTTATGGAAGGTATGTGTGTTTTTTTAATGAATATGATGTATGCATGGGGTCTATGAATTTTCCCAAATAATAATAAAGGTCAGTAACATATCTGCAGCATGCCAGTGAATGCCTAAACCCTTTCAAACAAAAGGCCAGATTCATCTCAATAAGAAAAACAATTGTTACTTGAAAACTAATGGACACAATTCAATTTGAGATGCAATAAACATGAACTTACTGCACCACAAAGCCTAATCAAACAAATGATTTATGCTTTCAAAGTTGGCCACAGGGGGCTGTCATCTTGTAGCTTTGTTAAACATCTTTGCAAGACTAAGACTAAGTGCACATGCTCAGTGTGGTCTGGGCTGCTTAGGGATCATCATAAACAAAGCTGCTTGAATTCTGCATGGCTGGTAAGTAAAGCGGGTGCTCCCCCTGCTGTTCATAAGTACGATTGTTTCCCTGCTCAGCAGTTAGGGACCGTCTGACAATTCCTATCCACAGCAGCAAATGAAGGGAGAATTTCACTGCATACAGTCAGGTTTCTTATAAAAACGGTACACATTTTTTAATTAAAGTATATTGGAGATAGGTTTCTTTTTCATTAAAGTAAAAATGGGATTGTATTTTTTTGCCTTTCCTTGTCCTTTAATAGTGGGAGGGAGCACTGTTATTTGCTAGGCCTACTGGAAGATCTTGCAAATATCAAATCAGCAGATCATTGGCCAAGCTGACTACATACCATGGCTATTCCTACCAGAAGTTTCCCAGATAACCAGAGCAGACATATATGTGACTAAATAGCAATATTGGCATGAACTTAGCTTGAGTTTAAACATTGATTGGAAATAGGCTTTTTTTCTGGCAAATAGAAATTTTGGTTGGTCAGTGACATTTTCCGACTTTACTAGACACCTTGATGAAATGGTTTCCTGGGTAAATATGCAAAGTAGAGTCTGCTACTACTTATAAACAATCACAACAGGGGCCAAAAGGGTTGCCAATGTAAATCAGGCACCAGGTATTCCCTCTATCCCAAGAAATATATCTTTTTCTTCTCTAACTCAGATTACTTTTTTAAATATCAGGAGTTTTGATTGTGGCTGCAATATTACTCGACTATGACAACACGCATGCAGAATTTTATTTGAAATGCAGTGACAGCATGGTATCCATTCTAAAATGCAGACTTGCAATTTAAAATGCATTATCATTCTGGTTGCAGTATATTATTGAATGCCTGAGAAAAATAATTCACTATTTAAATTTGCAAAAGTAATGGTTTGAATGTCTGGTTATATACTCAATGATATTCAGTTTAAACACACTTTAAAAGTTATGAGAACAGAATAGCTACTATAACTCTTATTTTTTGCAGTAATTTTTACCCAATTTCACTCACTGCAGACAACTTTCTCATTCTGAGTCACAGGCTAATTTAACCTGGTCTAACAAGTTGCTTCTAGCAAGGTACAGAGCTGTAGAATGCCCAAAGGCCAAACAAAAGTTTTCCTCATGAATACAACATGTTAGATTGAGGGATCGCACTAATAAAACATTAATATCTCAGTTACTATATGAAGAAAAACTGTGCAGTCCGAAAATGTAAGATACATGCACATCTTTTGCACAAGAGGACAAATGCATCTTTCACGTGCCCATAGTTCATTATGTAAAACAAACGTTTACCTTCAACCCCACCTTCCCAGGAAAATCAAGACATTTTAAGGTTGGCTTAAGTAAGGGACACAGGGCTATTGGAAGATGGCTCATAGTACAAGTTGATCCAGGGACTGGACTGGTGTCAGGAAAGAAATTTTTCCCCCTCTGAGGCAAATTGGAGAGGCTTCAGATGTGGATCCTCTGGATCAACTGGCATTTAGGCAGGTTAAAAAAAAAAAAGAGCTAAAAGGTTGAACTTGATGGATGTGTGTCTTTTTTCAACCTAACTTACTCGGTTACTACTATGTTAAGGCATTTAAATGAAAATTGATATTATGAAATATACTCATCAAAAATAAAAATGATCAACACTACCGGGGTCATTTACATTTCCCTGTTTCAGAAGTGAAAGAACAGACCGTTAGTGCTCATTTGGGCTTCTGCATGTGTAAAAGGCTACATCAGGGGGCACAGGCCAGCCCTGTCCTTGCACCTGTTATAGAAAACGTAATAAGAACATAGTACATAGTGAGTTAGGTTGAAAAAAGACACGTCCATCAAGTTCAACCTTTTAACTTTTTTTAACCTGCCTAACTGCCAGTTGATCCAGAGGAAGGCAAAAAAAACATCTGAAGCCTCTCCAATTTGCTTCAGAGGGGGAAAAAAATCCTTCCTGACTAGTCCCTGGATCAACTTGTCCATTGCAGCCTGAGTTAAGTGCAAGTAAAGAGAATGGTCTTTTTTCCACCCTTGGTAACTTATGGGCACTGCAGCCTGAGTTAAGTGCCTCATGGTAGTAACCCCCCTATGCTGGAGCAATCATGAATTGGGCCCATAGGGTCTGTCTCCCAACACATATGGAGGAATGGAGAGAACCTGAAAAAAGCCATTATGTAAAGTGGTCACCCCTAAGCACTTTATTCAGCAGGAACTGTGTTTTATATTTTAGAAATGCATCCAAGTGATAGAATTGCATTAATGAAGAAATAGAAAAATGTATTAACAGAAATCCATAATGGGAAGAATGCCAAACAAATTAAAATGACATAAAGTTCAGTGTCATTTCCAGTTATATAAATTATCCATATCCTTGGAGAAATATGTTTTTGCACTTCAGTGACCTGTATGGAATAGGGTCACAGCTTTAAGCACTTACTTAGTAGCTTTGCAAACCATAAATAACATAAACAACATTGTGCACAGCACTGTAACCATGTGAAAATATTAGCTGTGCATCACTGGATTGGGGGTGCTTTTATTTTAAAATGTGGCAAGAAAACGTTTTTCAGAAATATATTATATATATATATAAGATATTTCAGATAATAGAGCTACATGCATGGCAGTTCAAACTGACAGATCATTTACTGCTGTAGAAATGGTTTGACAGGCTTATGATAAATAACATGAAAGCTACTGGATTTACCGATTTCTTTTTTAGGATGACAAATATTTCCAGTTGGAAATGTTTTCTTATTTCTGCTATATATATATATATATATATATATATATATATATCTATATAATAAAAGAAAGATAAGCTGTGTATATTGCCCACTGGCAGATATTGGCCTAAGTCACATATATGTATTGGATTGGGCAGAAAATTTCTTATCATAATACCACATGGTAATACAATCAGGGCCATATTTATTGATAGACATCTATGGGCCTGTAACCCTGGTTTAAGTTTGAACATAGGCAGGGGGTTGCGCCTATTGTCTGTCACATAAAATGCTGTTTTAGCACCTCTCCCTGGACAGAGTAATAACGTCTCATAGCACTAATCATTGTACTACATACAACAACTCGCCTCCATGAGGTCTCTTCTGATCCCATGCTGATTGTACTAAATAAACTATGCTGAATGGAGCAAGATTCCAGGGTATTTAACCACAGAAAAATTTTGTAGAGGTCATTCTGTATTGAGAAAGAGTGTATACGATCACCTGGGTGCAGTCCTTCACGAAAATGATGTATAAGAACTATATCGCTTGCGATTGTCCACTAATAAAAAGTTCTTCATATTTAACTAGGACCTGCAAGTGCGATCTCTACAGTTCTTATATATATAAGATATATACAAAAGCCATGAATATCTTGTAAAATATATCCTTATAAGCGGTGAAACATACTGTACTTCATCATGGTAATTGTTTTTACCATCTCTCTCTACTTGGGACACACATTCAAAAATTTTATTTGGGACACACATTCCGAATACCCAAAATTCCCCAAAATACGAAAAATTTGTGATTTTGTTTATAAAATTGGACTTTTAAAAAAATCACGAATTTTTCGGACTTTACTAAACCCCGAGGGCTAAAATATAAAAAGCCCGAAAATAAAAACACGGCATCTCAAACCTGTCAAGGTTGCATAAAAGTCAATGGAAACAGTCCCATTGATTTTTGGTTGTGTCGGGGGTTTCAGGCAATTCCACAATATTTTTGGAGCTTTCGGTGAAAATTCACGAAGAAAACACGAAAATTTGAGCTTTTCAGGCAAAGCAAATTTTCGGGAAAATGTAATAATAAATAAGCGTTAAAAACCCAAATCAGACCTTGATAAATAACCCCCTTAGTAGATCACATCCACTGCCTTTACAGAATTAAGGTCCCTGCTGAACTTCTCATAAAAGGAAAATAAATTAGTCTGGCAAGATCTATTACACATAAAACCATGCTGGCACAGACTCATAGGGGGTTATTTATCAAGGTCCAAATTTATCTCAATATCGGCTGCTACAAACTCTGATCTAACCCGCTCGGGTTTAACGCTTATTTATTATTATTATTTTCTCCCGAAAACTCAGGATTTTTTCAGAGTTTTCACCCGAAACCCCGAAAAACATTTTGGAATTGCCCGAAACCCCTGACACAACCAAAAATCAATGTGACTGTTTCCATTGACTTCTATGCTACCTCGACAGGTTTGAGATGCCGTGTTTTTATATTCGGGCTTTTTAGCCCTCGTGGGTTTAATAAATTCCGAAACATTTTTGATTTTTTTAAAAGTCCGATTTTATAAGAAAAATCACAAATTTTTCAGATTTCGGGTATTCGGACCTTAGTAAATAACCCCCATAGTATTATGATTTGAAGTCTAGAATCTTATCCTTTAATACCCTTTTGCTTTCCTACCACTGATGTCAGACTACATTGTTGTTTTTGTTTGTTTCTTCCCCTTTTAATAGTCTACCAATTACTCTCTGGGCCACCCCCATAATTGTTCATTGAATTTAATCTTTTTTTTCTTGTAGTTAAAGAACCATCAATATAACCTTCAACTAAATATGCAAGCATTATCTTGCAGATTACTGAGTATTTTCTGGTGATGGGGAAGAACCATAGCCAAAATACACACATACTGTACAGTGGGAACTTTTTTATTTGCAGTATTATAAATAGGAGACAACCATAATGGGGTAAAAAACTGCTCCACAAAACTAACAAATCTTCAGCAACACAACAACACCTTATTGCATTCTACAGAACTACTGACCCGTGTCTGCACTAAACTGGAAAATGTTCTGTGGAGCTTGCATCCATCTAAAGTAGGATCAACCCTGCAGAGCTAGCTGAAATCACAGAAATATTGTTTCATGAATACTGCCAATATGACTGAACACTTCAGCTGCATATTCAGCAGGGAATACAAACAAGTACAGTACTGTATTGACTCCTGGTGACTCTGGACCAATAAACTTGCTTCCTTTTTTAAAATTCTAACCTTTAGATTTCTTATACATTTTTGATCCTCTGTCTGTGCAGGCAAGCATATACTGCTGAGACTACTAGGAACTTGTCAAAAATTATTTCTTTTCTCAGAAAAACAGAATTCCAATTTTGAGAGAACAGTGAAAATGATGCCTGTCTTAGAGGTAACAAATGGTCAAATTTATATAGGCTAAAATAAAAAGTCTCATTAAAATGTGAAATAAATGATCATGAAATAAACTGTCTAAACGTCTTTACAAATAAACATGGTTTGGGAATATTTCGGGGCAACATTTTCTATAGAGCAGGAGCAGGAACTGTGCTATGTAGTATACATGATGATTATTAATTATGAGTTTAATGCGCAATATTTTCACTTAGTAGTACAAGTATGGGATCCATTATCTGAATACCCTTTATCTAGAAAGCTCAAAATTACCCATAGACTTACATTCAAATAATTTAAACTTTTAAAACATATTCCATTTAAACAGTATCTTGCTGTACTTGATCAGATACAGATATGGGAAAAAAATTGTGTAGACATTAAATAAACCTTAAAATATCTTAATTTGGATCAAGCACAAGGTTCTGTTTTATTATTACAGAAAAAATAAATAACTTTTTAAAATGTGGATTATTTGGATAACATGGAGTCTATGGGAAACAAACTTTCTGTAATTCGGAGCTTTCTGGATAACTGGTTTAAAAATAAAGGATCCCATACCTGTATAATTAATCCTTACTGCAGGCAAACAGTCCTATTGGGTTTCTTTCATTTTTCTGTGATTTTTTTTTACTAGGTCCAAAGCATTCTGGATAACAGGTTCCTAGTACAAGAATTAGTTACTAGGACTATAATGCTATATAATATGATCTAGCAACTACTACACAAAATGAGATTTTTTTATATATCGTATATCATGTGCTTATTCTGTCTAGAGAACTGGCACAGAATCCATGTTATTTGGCCTGTGAAAAATGTTATAAACTTAAAAGTCTCTACAGGAAAGAAGAACATTATTACATTACAGCATGAAAATTGTCACTCTTATTTTTTACTGCTCTGTAATTTAGTTTATTAACCGAACCAGAAAAAGAGACTCTATGGTGCTGACACAATTCCCTAGACCCCAGAAGCATTTTCCAACTGGTGGTTCTTTTTTGTCATGGTAGTGATTTCTCCTTCTCCAGAATTTCTATTTAAATTTCTCTAGTGCACACTGTCATGTAAACAATATACAATTTGGCATAAATATATGGGGCTGCTTGTAGGTAGACACTAATTCTGGCAAAATGACTTGTAAGCACCTGAAAACATGAAGACACAGTATATCTGTAGAAATAAATTTAAATCAACTGGACTTCATTGGGCCAATTCATTAACTTCGAGTGAAGGATTCGAAGTAAAAAACTTCGAATTTCAAAGTGTTTTTTTGGCTACTTCGACCATCGAATGGGCTACTTCGACCTTCGACTACGACTTCGACTTCGAATCGAATGATTCGAACTAAAAATCGTTCAACTAGTCGACCATTCGATAGTCGAAGTACTGTCTCTTTGAGAAAAAACTTCGACCACCTAGTTCGCCACCTAAAAGCTACCGAACCCAATGTTAGCCTATGGGGAAGGTCCCCATAGGCTTGGCTTAGTTTTTTTGGTCGAAGGATAATTGATTGAAATCCTTCGAAGCATTCGATTAGAAGGAATTAATCGTTCGATTATTCCTTTGATCGTTCGATCGCAGTATTTGCGCAAAATCCTTCGACTTCGATATTCAAAGTCGAAGGATTTTCATTCCCAGTCGAATATCGAGGGTTAATTAACCCTCGATATTCGACCCTTGATGAATTTGCCCCGATGTGTTCAGAAGAATTGAGAAAGCCAGTCGGATGACTGGTGAAATGTCTTCAAGAAAAACACAGCAATACCATGATATACCATGACCTGGATGAATGAGAATCTTCACAACAGTAATAGTAGCAAACATAAATTGGGAAAGGACAGTTTAAAATCCCGTGGATATATATTTGTGTATATGCAATCTCTGAAACCCTTTTAAACCTCCTGCTGCATTTTTTACCCTTTAAATACTTATCAGCAGTGCTATGAAGCCTACTTGACAGCAGAAAGGTAATTAGGCAAAATGTAATAAGTATAACTGTGGAATTTTCCTTTCTATTATCAGAATCAAGGCCAAACTTGTATTGTCATTGTGTGTGCCATGATAAGCAGCCTGCAGATAGTGGCATTTGAAATTGAGCAAGTAACAAGCAAGTGCAAAGATAATGGTAATTTATATATTATAATCTAGTTAATAAGGTTACACAGTAAAGCCAAAAGTATAATGCTCCAAAACAAGCTCTTAACATATTTTATTGACAAATCATCTAGAGCTGCAAAGAAATTACTGCAATATAAATAAGATTGACCTTAAAAAGCAAAGCAACCCCTCCTTGTGCATAGTCGGTGGGCATTATTATTCTATTTTTTGGAGTTTTGGAATGTCACATTTATTCATTAAAAGCAAAAAAGACACTTATCAGATAACTTCCTCGTCATTCATTATGTCATTGTCATTTTACTCCTGAAAAGAGTTTTAAAACTAATGGGTAAAGAAGGTTAAATAGATAATGAAACCATGCAGAAGTGCTCCCTGAATCTAAAAAAAGACAGCACACAAGGTGATTCTGACCTATCTATTGTTAAGTAGAGTAGAAAACCATTTCTTTTTATAGACACTAGCACCAGAATCTATTTGTCTGACAGTATTGGCAGTGGCAATGCACATTTACAGGTGATGAAGTGTCAGAGGCTTCCCTAGCAACATTACCTATTGCACATTCAAATGTCTATAGTGTTTGTTGACTCTGACAGAGTCTCTGTAAAATATAGCATTCGTCAAGAAGCCCCAGAGGATTACCTATGAGGTATAAAAGCAAAGGGATTCTAGGAAAAATGTCTTGTTAATGCAACTGGGACTTAACTAAAAATCACGTCTTTATTAGTGCATAGCCTTGATATTCTAGACACAACTCATGGGAGGGTGAATTGTTGACATTATTAGATTTTAGATTTTACTAAACTGAGAGATAAAAAATGAATTTATTAAAAATCCCCTGACTATATATACTGTATATGGGTTTCATGGCATGTATCCATGTGAAAGTATAAACTGTAAGAAATGATGCTCAGCAGAATATCCAGTGTTATTAATTATTATAATGTATAGTACCTCCAAGATTACTCTTCAGAATTCAGAATTATGGCCTTAATCTCATAATCATAATCACCTATGAGCATTGATGAATTATGATAATATGACAGATAAGAATAATGGTTTACATGGTAATAACTGCCATACTAATCTATAGTAGAATATTCTGAGAAAAACAAGCTGCAGGTGTAACTTATTAGAGGAAACGTTTGTGCGGGCTATGGAAAAACCCTGGCCTAGTGGATATAGATATATGGTGTGTTTTATCATTGGACTTGGCAAATAATTTTAGTTTTACCAGCATGCTAAATCATGATAATGCTACCTCCAAGCATCTTTGTCATACAGATCTTTTTTTGACATGTTTTATACACACACTATCCTGTAGTTATTTTTTACAAAAACTGTCAGGGAGAAAGGAGAAGCTCCAAGCAATCTTTTGTAGCGTGTATAATGCACAATCACATAGATATATTAAAGCGTAATTAAAATATCCATCTGTAGATAGGTAAATACTAGTTACTAATTGTCCCTAATACTAATATATTTCATAAAAAGGTGATCCTGCCCCCCATGGAGAAGTCCGAATGCTATGTAAAAGCAGTTTCAGATTGTAGTTTAATTTGGCCATTGGAGACAAAAGATTCTGAGGGTGATATATAATGCATTAACTTTGCAGAATAATTCTCAAACTAACTCTCACACTAACTCACACATGTATTATTAACTAACAATATCAGTAAGGTTCTTTAAAAAAAACTTCAATTATGCCCTAATTAATTATAAAAATCAAAATGTATAAAATAATAAGTGGTGATAAACCGGCAACAACAGTAACAATAGCTTGTATTTTTGTGAAATAAAACACAGTAACACATAATGCAAATTTAGGATTCCCAACAATCTGTGAGGATTCAGCGCGCATGAACGCGCACGCCAAGACGAACGCCGGCGCAAACGCGCGTGCGTCATCTCGCGTCGCGCGCCGAAACGGACGTGGGCGCAAAAACGCCCGCTAACGTGAACGTGCGCGGCGTGATGACGCGGGATGCAGGCGTCATTACGTTTGGCGCCAAAGTACCCCTTTAAAAGGACGCTCAGGGAAAGGCTCTGTGCTTGTTGATAATTTAACCTGCTCCTGAACTTTTGAACCCTGACTTCTTGATTCTGGTTTTGACTCGGCTTTGGATATCGACTTTCGACTGAACTCTGCCTGCATCTGACCTCGGCTGGCTTTCCCGATTACGACTGAACTCCGCCTGCACCGACCACAGCCTGCCTTCCGACTATTCTTCTGCCTACTCCCTCTGATTACTTGTCTGCTACAGCTGGTGACACTCCTGTTGGACTTCGTTCTCCTCACATCTGGACTCTGGACAGGTGAGGCCTGACACAATCAGTCTAAGAAGTCAGAATGCACAGGTAGAGTCTAGGGTTACAATGCCTTGAACATGGTCAATTCTAGTTGAATCTGACTGTAGAAATACATACTGTACATTAAAGAGTTAAATATGTGTCCTTATTGCATGTACAATTTACATTTCAAGAAGAACATCTTACTATTAATGGTTGCTTGGGTTTCAAACTCAAACTACATGACCTCAACATGTTGCTAATTTTCACAAACGATAGAATATTTAGGGGTCATAATTACAAAAACTCGACTTTTTCTCACTTTATTAAAAACAAAAATTCGAACAAGCTCCTAAACCCAAATGCCCTTAATTTACCAATAATTATTCTCAATTAAATCGTGCCAGAAAAAGTGACAAAATCAAGCTTCAATTGAATAATACAAGTTTTTCGAAATTGTTGCTCTGAACACTCAAATTTATCAAGTTATGGCCCGAAAAACTCAAATTTATCGGAAAACCAGCACAAACATCCCAAAGATATTGAGAATCCTGAAGGTAAAAAACATGTTCGAATTGTTAAAGGGACCATCTGCCATTGACATCAACATGATTTCGATTCTGTTTTAAATTCCAAGTTTTTCTTTAAAAGTTCAGATTTTTTACCTTTAAAACATTACCAGAAAAATGTAAGACTTGATAAATAAGCCCCTTAATGCCTATTATTTTAAAAAAAAAGGTTTATTTTATATAGTAAACCAGTCCCATCCAAATGGGGGTCCAGTGTTCTGGATCAATCCTCCAGTTTGTGTTTCAGACTGCCCGGGCTCCCCTGCACCTCCATAGATACCATTTTAACAGTACACAATCCATGCCACCTGGTGATAAAACATGAATTACATTTTTTTTTTTTTTTTAAAAAAAGCAGAATTTGGTTCAAACAGAGAATTCTGTTTTCAGTGTGACCAAAGCAGTCTTCATGAGACCTAAGCTACTTCTGTTATATTTTTTTACTCAGCACAGCAATAACAAAAATATTAAAGATTCATAAAATATAGTAATTTATAATCGGAAAATTTGACCAAGCAAAAATTTAGCTGAAACTCTGAAAATAATATTTTACAACTGAAATAAAGACAGAATGTCAAAGTAAAACTGAAAGGATGAAAAATACTAGTTCAAAAGTGTACAAAAAGAACAAATACTATTTTTAATGACTGTAAAGCTTATTTATATAATTGCAAGTTCAAACTGTTTTGAGCCCCATAAAGCTGGAATTTTGAGAAAAAAGCACTGCACTATGAGTAAAAAATGGACATTTGAATCAGAAATTGCACGGCACTTGCAGACATAAAGGAGCCATTACTAAGGATCATATTTCCCTGAAGTATATACACAGCAGACTGCATGTAAAATGGAGCTACATACTGTATTTATCGAACCACCAATTTGAAATAACTAATTTATTCATTTATTTTCATGGCACCAAAGCAGATGAAGTTGACTGCAGCTGTTAGATACATCATTTACACAGTAATGTAACTAGAGGGGGGCGGGCCCTGGCCCGCACGCACCTCCTGCTCCTCCCAGTAGTTCCGCCACTGCATTTACATGAATATTTCTGGAAAATACAATGCCGTAATGTTCAAAGAAACAATCTACTGACTTCCTTTCAACTCTTCTGCTGTTGCTTTGAAATGCTAACTTAAGCTACATCACTCAGACCAATGCTCACTGTCAGAAAGATAAAAGGCAATACAATAATTAAATGTTGTCATATTCTGTAAATTGTCACAGATAACACACAATAAATTTCTAGTGTAGGTAAGCTACCATCTATAACAGAAACAACTGTTGCCCCAGAACCAGTCCTTGAACTTTTACCTTTAATATCTGAATTTCTGCATTTATAAAAAATAATGTAATATTCATTCTGGGTATTTGTGAGGCCAGAGTGACCAGCCAATATAAATGAGACTGATTTGTGTAGGTTTTATGAGATATCAAAATAGTTTGTTTAAACCACCCTTTTATATTCAGCATTTAGCTAGTTTCTTTTCAATGATTTTTATTTGCTTTTTCAACATGTTTAAGACAGATCATAAACAATAACATTGTTTTAATAGATATTTGGAGTCTAAGGAAAGCAAAAGAAAGGTAGAGGAAAGAAGAAAGAATGGACCATGTCCAACCGTACTGTAGGGCCAAAGTAAGAAGAAAATGAAAAGTAAACAAAATGTTAAATCGACAGTTCACCAAGTTTTATGGATAATTAACTTAACAATCCCAATGAGGTCCTTTTTATACAAATGAAAAATGATTCTAATGGCTGGAAGCTGTGGGGGGGGGTGCAGCAGTTAAAAAGCCTTAACTCAAAAAATGGAGAAGAGATTCATATAGAATGTAACCAAAAAGGAATTGTCAGCATTGACAATTCCAAAAAGGAGGACAACATACATACCTGGGACTAATCTAGAGTGAAAGCATAGAGAGGGTCACAGCAGCTGGGAAGGAATATATATACCAGGGATACCAAATTTCTTGCGTTTATCCATAAGTATGCTGGTCAGCTTTCATCAGCCATGATCCATTTTGTTTTGTCTTTGAAATGGGAATAAACATTTTTTTTCCCAAAACTTTTCGATTGTAATTTCAACTGCTAAGAAAATAAATATTATTAATATTCTTGTGTAATTATTAATGTTGGATATCTTAATGTTCAATACAGAGTTCTTTGGATCCTTCTTAGTGTCACTGAAAGTGGTGGATAAGTACCTTTAAGGAAGGGGATGGAGAAGATTGGTCTTGTAAAGCTGGCCATAGATGTTGAGATTTTTAAAAGATCAGATCCTGATCGTGAGACCACGATCTTCTCAGAACGATCGTACGATCGTACGAATTTCCCATCAACTAAAAAGACCAATTTGCCAGGAAAACAAAGGGGAGCTGCCTGCTTGGCCCTGCAAACATAGATAGATTGCACTGGGACCGACAAAGATTTTTTGACCTGGCTGATCAATTTCCTGACAGATGTCGGCGGAAAAATCGTAAGATGTACGATCGTTCGAATCCCACTAACCACACAATAATTTCGAAGGATTGGTCGGACTTCCCTAAAACCAGTCGTTCGGCAAGAAGAATCGTTGCGTCTGTGGGGAGCTTAAGACCCTATTGTGGAGCTTTTGTTCTATTTCTTTGATTTTCAGGAGAGTTTGTTTCTTTTTGGAGGAAGATATTTTTTATCATTTCATAAATCATTTCTACCTTGCAACCACAGTTCACCAGGGTTAATTAAAGCAAATTACAATGGAGAATTATAGACATTTTTATTAAGTTTTATAGTGTCTCCTGTACAACAAGCACCAGCATACAAATTCTGGATCCCATTATGCTTGCAAATTTTTAATGGTGTCCAATGTCCTCCAATGTTCACACTGCTGCATGTTCATGGTGCACTATTGACTATTGTCCCTCTTAATATATAAAGGACCCCATCCAAATGATTATCTTATTTGTGGACCTTGCTTTCCTGATGCTCTTTGACCTGGGATGTCATCTGGTTGCACTACAGCCATGCATATACAGCAGGTATGAGCCCATATGCCTAGTAACATTTCTTTTCCTGAATGTTTCTGGTTGGTTAGACTGCATACTTCTGTATTTGAATGTAAAAATGACATTAAGGTCGTTATTTATTATACCCCAAGGATGGAAAAAGTCAGAATCCATAAAATACGGCATCTCTGGCCTACCAAGGTTTTATATAATTCAATGAGAAAGGTCCCTATACTATTTGGAAGTTTCTGTAATCTGTGCTGCAATTAGCCCAAAATTCAATTTCTGACTTTTCAGGCAAAAATCTGAAAAATTCTAGCTTTTTAGAAAAAGGCAAGAAAAAATTGAACGATTCTGAAAAAAGGGTATGATTCTTATTTTCGCTTGATTATTTCTTGTTTGTCCTCGATTGAATCGTGCTTTTATATTAAGAAATAAAGTGCAATTGTTGATTCTAGTTTTAATTAAAATAATCTGAAAAATTCAGATTTTCATAAATAAGACCCCCCATAATAACATTTAGGTGCTGTGCAGTGTAATACTGAATACTACAGAATTAAACAGCTGCTGGTAACAAAGTCTGAATTCTGTGTGAATTTTGTCGCATTATTATAAATGGGTATAAGAGGAGGGGTGTAAATAATTTAACTTCGCAGCTACTCTATTGAGCATACTCATTGATAATCTCAACAGACATGTCATTTGTATGACGCATACTGCACAATTAAGTTCTGGCCACTTTTGCTTTTTACAGCTATAGCTGCTTGGAAAAACCCCTGAGATAGAGAGAAAAACATTAGAGTTTGTGTTCTGTTTTATTCTGGCTTTTATGCGGAACTGTAATTACAAAGCCTGTTTCTGAAGACATTTCGCAGCGGTTATGGGACTTTCTGACAGCACTTTTGTTTCATTTAAATCATAATAACAAGGTCAGCTGGGACAGTATAAATAAATAAAGAACACACTGATATCATGCAGCATAGGGCAGCTTTAATGTATAATGCAAAGCCAGATGACATAGACAAAACAATACCATCCCTGCAAGTATTACTTCCCAATTTTAGTGGACTGCAAACCCTCTGTGTTTAGACCCAAATGCAAACAAGTCCAATTGCATGCAAAACTTTTCTTTTTCAGTGAAAGTTCTATCGTTAGTCAGTGCTGTCTCTTCTGACAAAAGTATCTACCAGGGGACAAATGCACTGAAAATCCATTACTTTTTAATTCACTGAAAACCCTATCAGATATTTTTGTACTCAGGGATCCTAAAACTTGTCTCTTATGCATGTTTCATTCTAACAATATTTCAGCTTAGACTTCAGCCATTTGTTTTAACTTGTGCCTAATATAAAACAATTCAGCACCTTTTTGTCCAAAACATCATTGAGATCCTTTTAGGCAAAGTAAGTGAAGGAATGGAGTTTTACGTGACGTGAGTGATGCTCAGGACACGTTATACACATTGGAGTTTTGATTTTGGATGATGGGATTGATGGCCTCAGGTCAATAGGCTTGTGCTGACACTGTTCCCATTGTCATAGCCTCATTGGTATATGTCTAGCATCAATATAAGAGGTTTGCCATGATTGGCACTATATATATTTAGCCACTTACAGCTGAATGTTCCTACAGTAATGATTTAGCCCCACAATACTTTCTGAAATTGTTCTCAAGACATTCCCACTCAATTCAGTGTAAATCGTTTTGGAACGTTTCTCTCATTTGCAGATTTCTACTCTGAAAGGTCCTGAATATGTTGTGGATACTATAGTTAAATAAATGTATCTGTATATACATACAAATAAACTCTATGGCAGTGACTAATATAATACTATTGGCTCTTTTAACTCAGTGAGCCATATAAACACACAGCTTGTTTAATGATCTAAAATTTAAGGTGCTTTTAGTTAAAAAACTATTGATAAAAATCTGTGTGTGCAAAGGTTTCAGAAACACGTTAGACCTTCTGCAGATATTTTCAGTACAGATATGATCTCACAGCAAGTATTTCCTCTTTGCCCATTAGATTCCTGCCTGTAAGTCTTTGAAATAACTCAGCAAGAAGTCACCATATACAAATACGGAGGAAAGCAAAGAAAAAGGGTTAACTTGAATTTGGCTACACAGAAAGCATGCAAACGATGTGACATAGCAGAACTTTAGTCATTGTTTGACAGCAATTATTCATATGGATGGAATATATTTTATTTGAACGCCGCCTGTAGTTTTGTAAAGAATATTGTCTGTAAGGAAAAAGCTGGTCCCTTTCTTCGGTATAAAAATAAGATATTGTCCTTGTTCCTTTGCACTTATTTAATATACACTTGGGTTATCATAACAATTTAATAAAATGGGTAGTTTAAATCAGAGAGTCCCCTACTTGACATTCATTTTGGTCACAGCAGAGAAACCTCCACTCAGCTTTTTTATACTTTTATTGTTGTGGTATGACATATTGCCAGAAAAGCCTTAACGTTTCTTCTTTTAAATGTCTTCTTTAAATTTCAGTTTAGTACATTAAAAATGATTTAATAACTTGAGCAACCAGATAGAAATAACAGCTAATAAATATATAAATAATACATGAATGTTTCAAATACATCATTAAAATCTAGTGCGTTAGTCTACTTAATAAAAAAAATGAACAAGAAATATTGAACGTGGATTTGCAGGCATACATGTAAAATGATTTACCCCATTGATTTTTTTTTTTAAAATAAAATGTTTTGAATTGTAAATAGATGCATTAATAATCAGTGAAATACCAGTTAGATATGATATGGCCAGAAATTTGAATTAACTTGATTGTACATCATAGCAATCTGACATAAAAGTAAAAAACATATTGCAACAACTCACCCTGATGGTGTAGCGGACGCCCGCCGCGTGGTGTCCTTTCTTCTTAGCTGCCAGGTTCCTATGGGGCGCACGGCGCACACTTCTGGAATTTACGCGCCATGCGTAATCACGTCATTGCGCATTGGCACGAAATTCAAACTATTTAAAGGGGCTTCGGGTTTGAATTCATTGCCAGTTGGTAGGTCTAACTTGTTTAGTATCTGGGTGTTATTTCTGTCTGTTTGATTCCAGTTTTGATCCTTGCATGCCTGATTATTCTGAATTCTACCAATCCTGACCCTTGCCTGCCTGAATATTCTGAACTCTACCAGTATTGACCCTTGCCTGCCTGACTATTCTTTAAACGCTGCCTGTACCGACCCCAGCCTGATTGACCTTGCTTGAACTCCGCCTGTATTTACCACTATCTGTCTGACCCTGCTTGAACTCCGCCTGTACCGACCCCGACCTGCCTGGCTACGTTTTCCGTCTATTCCCTGAACTGTTGCCTTCCATCCTAAACCATGGAAACGCACGTGCCCCTTTGCTCATTCAGAACATCTGCTTTTCTCCTCTCAAGTTAAGTAGCCGCGAGTTCCTCCCAAGGCCAAAGGCGGCTGCTACAGGTTGAAGATTGAGCCGTGACCAGGGACCTTAGCACTTGTTCTGAATTTAGAGAGCCATACGTGACATATTTTCTAATGAATATTGAACACAACTGAAATCAGCCATTCTTTTATCAGATTTATAAGGCCCCAACATTCTATTAAAAGGTAGAGTGGTATATGGGGAAGAGGTGAAGAAGGTGAATTATTCCATATGCAGGATTCTCTTTAGTATATCCCAATTCCATCAAGGCCTGTAACGTTCAGAAAAAAGTGAAGAACCCTCTCAACAGTGAATTGTGTACTAGATATTTGATTTTCTACATAATCACTACTCCCCATAAATGTTGAACGAAATTTTTCATGTATGGCAGCGGAAGTGATGACCATAGACTTCAATGGGTGAAAAAAATTGTCAGGCATCAAAAAAAAATTGTCACCCATAGACTTGAATGCATTTCAGCAAAGTTTCACCATTTTGCAAATTTTCGCAAAGTGAAATGGGTCATCACCCCGACACATATTCCTACTAAGCCATGCCCTTGTGTGTGGGCTTAAAATACATGACACCAGCACAAATAAACAAATATTCAGCACATATAAATATTTTCTTACGTGCATAATTCAACTTGTGCTTAGATTGCTGCACATGAAAAGTTACCACAAACAAGCAAACAAACAAACAAACCAACAAGCTAGTTTAAAAGTTATGTTCTGAATGAGGCTAACTTTCATTTGTACAAACATATCAGAAATGACCTCATCATCTTATCATGTGCTAGAGGACCACTAAAGCCATTAAATCTCACACTGCCCATCAAATGACCCTAAGGGGCACATTTACAAAGCTCGAGTGAAGGATTCGAATTAAAAAAACTTCGAATTTCGAAGTGTTTTTTGGGCTACTTCGACCATCGAATGGGCTACTTCGACCTTCGACTACTACTTCGACTTAAAATCGAATGATTCGAACTAAAAATCGTTCGACTATTCGACCATTCGATAGTCGAAGTACTGTCTCTTTAAGAAAAACTTCGACCCCCTACTTCGGCAGCTAAAAGCTACCGAAGTCAATGTTAGCCTATGGGGAAGGTCCCCATAGGCTTGCCTGTGATTTTTTGATCGAAGGATATTCCTTCGATCGTTGTATTAAAATCCTTCGAATCGTTCGATTCGAAGGATTTAATCATTCGATCGAACGAATAATCCTTCGATCGTTCGATCGCAGGATTTGCGCTAAATCGTTCGACTTCGATATTCGAAGTCGAACGATTTTAGTTCCTAGTCGAATATCGAGGGTTAATTAACCCTCGATATTCGACCCTTAGTAAATCTGCCCCTAAGTGTTCCCAAGCAGTGAATGAAGTGCAGATATCCAGTTAAAAGAAACTTTTTAATTAAATATTTAGTAACTAAATTCCTGTTGAGTTTAGGTTCACATGCAAAAAACGTTGTTCATCATAATTTATAATGGATCAGCGCCCAATTGTTTGTAGTGGTTTGGTTAGATCACCAGTGCCTGACTATGCATACACTATGTAGAGTTAAAGCAAATAACATAGTTGACTATTTTACCTAATATCAATATAATTCTACATGCTTATTAAATAGTACTAATTCCATGGATGCAAAGGCAATTGGAGTGAGTATTCACAACACTATAGTTGTTTGTTCTGCATCCCCATCGACCGTAGTTTTCACATCCCTGTATAACATTTATATTGATAAAAAAAACATAGGATAATTATCATCATCATCACCATTTATTTTTATAGCACCGACAAGATACGCAGTGCTTTACCTTAGTTATAACAAACAGGTAATACATGGTGGATAACAAACAAGGGTTACAGAGTACAATAGGATTAGAGGGCCCTACAAATTAGAGTTTACAAACTAAAGGTTATGGTACAATTGAGACATTAGGATTTTAGAAACAATTTGTGATTTTTGATACAGCAATGATTGATTAATTAAGGTACATTAAATAAGCTCCTTTAAACATGTGGGTCTTTAAGTTTGGAAAGTTTGGAAAGAAGGAGAAAGTCTGACAGCTCAAGGCAGAGAGTTCCAGAGAAAAGCAGAAGCCCGAGAGAAGTCTTGAAGATGAGAATGGGCAGAAGTTATGAGAGGAGAAGCGAGGCGAAGATCAGAAGCAGAGCGAAAGTTGCGTGAAGGAGTGTAATAATTATCAGATTTGGTTAGGTACCACATTTGAATAATTATTGCAAAGCAACACAATTAGTACAATCAAATGATGAATTGGGCACAGCTGACTTCCACTGATTGTTTGGAAAAAGAAAACAACATGGATCATTGATTACGGCCTCTAACAGGAAACAATGTATTAAACCATTACTCTGCAACTTTATGGACCATGGAACTGCAGATATATTAGGGAACTTCCATCCTAATTAAATATTTCATTAAAACATATTAACATTCCAGAACATAAATCCATAACAGAAAATGACTGAGCACAAATAAGATGTATAGTACTGTAATAGCCACATACCACAAAATACAAAACGCACTACTTTTTGTGGGTTGTTAAATACTAAGGGGATTATTTACAAAACTATGAATGCAGAAATCCCCAAAAATTTGTATTTGTTTTTTTTATAAAATCGGACTTTTAAAAAATCGAATATTTCAGAATTTATTAAACCCCGAGGATGTAAAAGTCAGAATCAGAAAATCCAGCATCTCAGACCTGTCGAGGTTGCATATAAGTCAATGGGAGAAGTCCACTGATTGTTTGGAAAAAGAAAACAACATGGATCATTGATTACGGCCTCTAACAGGAAACAATGTATTAAACCATTACTCTGCAACTTTATGGACCATGGAACTGCAGATATATTAGGGAACTTCCATCCTAATTAAATATTTCATTAAAACATATTAACATTCCAGAACATAAATCCATAACAGAAAATGACTGAGCACAAATAAGATGTATAGTACTGTAATAGCCACATACCACAAAATACAAAACGCACTACTTTTTGTGGGTTGTTAAATACTAAGGGGGTTATTTACAAAACTATGAATGCAGAAATCCCCAAAAATTTGTATTTGTTTTTTTTATAAAATCGGACTTTTAAAAAATCGAATATTTCAGAATTTATTAAACCCCGAGGATGTAAAAGTCAGAATCAGAAAATCTGGCATCTCAGACCTGTCGAGGTTGCATATAAGTCAATGGGAGAAGTCCCAATGATTTTTTGATGTGCGCTGGGTTTTGTGCAATACCCTGAAGTTTTCAGGCAAAAAGCATAAGAAATCTGAATTTTCAAAATTGCAAAAAGAATGTCAAATTATTTATGGCAAAAATATGTGCAATTCAAATTCACAAATGTATTGCAACCAATCAACCAGTGGAACATTTTAATTATATGTTCATTTTTCTTTAGGGTTTGATTACAATACAGTAACTGAATGCCAAGGCTTTTGTACAGGAAAGATGACTAAAGAGGACTTCATTGCCTAGGAATCTGGAGGGACCAAGGAGTCTTGTTCATAGAGTACAATACTGTGTTATTTATTTGCTTGCGAAAACAAATACATAAAATAATAATATAGGTTAGAATTTGATGCCTTGATACTAGCTGCAGGGTTTAAAATTTTAAAACATTGGATAGAGTTCAAGACATTGGATAGAGTTCAAGTTTAAAATTAATAAATAAGTAAAATTAACCATTAAGTTTGCCAAGGTTACATGTATAATTTTCATCACTGATATATTGGATGCTTAGGGTCTGATTTATCAGAAGATCATAGTCTTGCCCACATTATCTTTCTTAGATTTTCTTCCCTTTTCCACAACTTTTTTTTTTAAAAAACAAACAAGCTTATTTTTCAAAAGATACACAGTTTGCCACCTATGCCTATTGAGCATTCTGTCTTTTGATATCTTTTTTTTCTTTTAATTGTGAGAAAATAAACAGTCATTGCAAGAAAATATGTGTTTGGCAGTCATGCCAAATTCTCATAAATCTTGAAATATTTATACGATTGTTGATGAAAAACCTATGCAAATAGCTTTACTTTATACTTGTTGGCTAGTCATTTACAAATTTTACATGAGCGTTTTTTTTTATAAAATCAGACCTTTAAAAAATCACACATTTTTCGGAATTTATTAAACCCTGAGGATGGAAAAGTCTGAATCTGAAAATCTGGCATCTCAGACCTGTCAAGGTTGCATAGTCAAGTCAAGGGAGAAGTCCCAAATATTTTTTGATGTGAGCCGGGTTTTGTGCAATACCCTGAGGTTTTCAGATTTTTCGCGTGAAAATTCCGAAAAAAAATGGAAATTCGTCAAAGTTGGATGAAAAAATCCGACAAAATTTGTGAAAACCTGATTTTTTTTTCCAGCAAAGCTAATTTTTGGGAAAATGTAATAATAAATAAGCGTAGCAGAAAAGTAAGTTGTAGCAGAAAATATTGAGATAAATTTGGACTTTGATAAATAACCCCCTTTCTGTCTCATTTTGCTTGAAGTATTTTTTTGCATAAAATGCATAAGGGAATATGCTCATATCAGGACTCGGTTGCCTACACCTGGAGAACCTAAAGCATAACAATTTTAGACCTATATCAATCTGCTCTGTGTGATTGTTTGAATGTTGGAGCGCTCTTCTCAGGGCCGGAACTAGGGGTAGGCAGAAGAGGCATGTGCCTAGGGCGCAAAGTTGAAGGGGCGCCAGGCATGGTACCTCTTCTGTCGGAAATCCAATTCAGAGTTGCGAAAGGAAACCAGCGCTCATCCAGCACGAGGTATAGACAACAAGAGAATGATTCTCATATAGTGTAGTATTTTTGCATATATGTAATACACCACTTTGTGAAATTAGAGTACTAAAAAAGTGCCCTTTACAGATTATACTATTTGCCGTGTCACTTATTAGAATTCACACAGTGAAGTGAATCTTATGTGAGGGTACTCACAAACGTTTAAACGAGGTTTTGGCGTTTAGGGATTCCCCCTAGTTCAGACCCCTGTTTCCCTACCTGCGGCAGCAATTCCAGCCACTCATTCTACTTCATGTACATGCGCGCGCTGGTTCGCTTATGTGCGCACGCCTGTTCGCGAGCACACTCGTGGAGGATGGCAACATAGTCGGCTGGGTTGCCTAGGGCGCCCAGCCGACTCGGCCCGGCACTGGCTCTTCTAGTTGGGTTATTTGAATTCTGCACATCATTTCACTACTTCTTCTTGGTGTTATTAGATGTCTCTTGGATCTTTTTGTGGAATTGATTCAGCTTTACAGACATTACCGTATATACTCGAGTATAAGCCGACCCGAGTATAAGCCGAGGTACCTAATTTTACCTACGAAAACTGGGAAAACGTATTGACTCTAGTATAAGCCTAGACACAACTACAGCCCTGTCTCCCAGCAGCGCACATTCCGCCAAAGTGACCCCCCCAGCGATCAACTGGACTTCTTTGCAAAGTTGATGGTGACAGAGATTTGCCAAACGGATTACTGTGTGCATTGTCCCACTGTCCCACTACCATGTGCAGAGGGTGCTGTGTGATATTGCCATCACTGTTAATCTTTCATATAACCAACAGAGGGTGCTGTGTGATATTGCCATCGCTGTTAATCCTTCATATAACCAACAGAGGGCGCTGTGTGATATTGCAGTCACTGGTATTCTTTCATATAACCAACAGAGGGCGCTGTGTGATATTGCAGTCACTGTTAATCTTTCATATAACCAACAGAGGGTGCTGTGTGATATTGCAGTCACTGTTATTCTTTCATATAACCAACAGAGGGTGCACTGTTATTCTTTCATATAACCAACAGATGGCGCTGTGTGATATTGCAGTCACTGTTATTCTTTCATATAACCAACAGAGGGCGCACTGTTATTCTTTCATATAACCAACAGAGGGCGCACTGTTATTCTTTCATATAACCAACAGAGGGCGCTGTGTGATATTGCAGTCTCTCCCCAAGCGAACTGTTGGTATAGGAATGATTAAAAGTGACTGCAATCTCAGCTACTGCCTGCTGACCCAAGTATAAGCCGAGGTAGATTTTTTCAGCACATTTTGGATGCTGAAAAACTCGGCTTATACTCGAGTATATACGGTAATCAATTTTGCAATACATTTATAATACAAAATGAATGTATTTTTTTAGTTATGTCAAGTGAAACAATGTGAAGTGTGGTGTTTTGTAATAAAAAAATGTAAGAATAGAATTGGCCTACAGTTGTCTGTTTCACAGCTTTAAAATAATTTCTTGTTTGCTCTAACTGAAGAAGAGTCTGGCAAGACAATATCATAAGTGAGCCAATTATATATGATTGGGAAACCAATCTTGTATCTACTAACACTAATTTAGTAAATTGTGAAGCTAAATTGTGCAAAACAATAAGTTCCATGCAGGATGTTGCCATTTTGCAGAAACTTTACTAAAATGGAAAACTTGGCAGCAAATTGGCAAAATGGTACTGTGTTGGGGATATCTTTAAATAGGTAAGATCGAGGAGGGAGTGGATAATCTGTGCAACTCTAGGCAGTGTCATTCAATAGCTACTAAGGCAAATAAAGCTTTCAGTATGCAGTACAGTTTTGGATTCCACTCCTTAAAAGAGAACTAAACCCCCTACCTAAGAACACCAGTCCTGCTTAGCTGTCTTCCATCAAATTTTTTGGATTTGACACCCACAAACTTCAAATTATTCCGATTATTGTACGAAACCCAGCGCAGATCATGATAATTTCCAATTGTAAAAGGGACATCTGCCATTGACTTCATCATGACCCACAGGTTTAAGATGGAGTATTTCGGATTTTGACTTTTACCAGCCTCAGGGTATAGTAAACCACAAAAAAAATTGTTTTCCAGTTTAAAACCCCAGCCTTTTTCCAAAGGGGAAGATTTAAACTATGGAAAGACTTGGACTTGTTGTTTTTGTGGGGTTGTTTTCTTTGAAGAAAAGGTGCTTGAGACACAACATGTTTATGCTTTACAAGTACTTTAGAGGACATTTTAGACAGATTGTAGGAGATCATTTTTTGCTGTCTGTCATATTTTTTTCTGGTTTCTTTGAATATTTTAGTAGTTACAATTGGAATTGTAGTCTTTTTTTTTACTGTATTTTCTTGTAGGAATTAATGAAAGATCAGTGACTAAGCACAAGAAATAATGATAACACCAATCACTGCAAAAGCAAAATGCTTGACATAAGATTGAAATTGAAACAATACTTGACACCATTTGCTATGCTCTTCTGTGTGACAGGGTATGATTATTTGTTGTTTGCTTCTGGGAGCACAGATGCTAACCCGCTTCCATCAGCTGCACTTTCTTCATGATTTAAATAGACAACAACAACAAAAGACAACAAAAATCAAACAATAAGATGAAACATTATCATTAAGTAGTCAATGTGTTTCTTTTATTGTATATTTTTACTTAGTTTTAGGTCTGTAAGTATTGTCCAACTGGCCACTGATTCATCAAATATTTTGAAATACCTAAACAAATCTTTTGAATTTCCTCTTGCATGAATCATGCATTCTTTGTTGTATTACTAAATTTGGGACTATTAATAAGGAAACCTTCATTAACTGGTTCCTCATTTGTATAGATAGATGAGAACAGTGCAGAATGTCTGGTATTCTCTGTTCCCTTCCCATCAACCAGCTGACCCCCCCCTGATATTAAGGGCCCACCCCTTCCTGTTTAATTATTTTACAGATTTTTTTACTCCTTGCTGCAATAACCTTTTCCATCTAATGTAAGCTTGTCTGATCATAATCAGTTAATTAAGTTCTACACCATCAGTTATTCACCAAATGTTCCCTTTAGTACCCCCAACATTTTGGAGATGTGATAAAACAGAAGGTTCACTCTGTCATATTTTGTGGGCGTGCCCCTTGCTAGCCCCATTCTGGGAAGAAGTCTCAAATATGGCAAAAAAAAGATTTGGAAAAAACAATCTACCTCAGCAAGTAAGCATATAGTTGCTTTTTAAATTTAAAAGCCACTTGACTCTATCAGGATAGCAGGAAAATGGAATCCAGACCTTCTAAGTAACCACTGTATGTCAAAGAGACCATCCCCTCTCTTATTGCTTTCCTATTCTCTTCTTTTAACTTTCTTTCTTTCCTTTACTGTCTCTTTTCTGGTGGGAAAACCCAACGTTTGTCTTTAACGCTGGATGTTTGTAAAGTAAAATAAAAAAATCAAGTTCTCCCTGAAGGCAGACTGAAGGTGAGCCAATCTGAGGCAATTTATATGCAAGTACAGTAATAATTCTGGTCCAGTATCTTTTGATATAGTGGGACAGGCCCAGGCTAACATCTAGTTAACATTAGCTGAAGAAGTGTTACAATCAGTACAGTAATTAGCAAGTCACCTATATCTTGAATCTTAGTTTCAATTGGTGCTCACTTTTGTATTGCATGAGTCTGTTTATGGTTAAATCAGGAGATAATAGCAATCAGGAGATTATAGCAACCAGTAGCTTCTACCCAGTCCTCTTGAGACAATTGTGGTGTATTACTGTATCCACAGGGAGAAGATTGTGGTATATCCAAGAGAGGAGTTTGGTGGGGTCTGAAATACAGAGTATGTGTTCAGTTTTAAGGAGAATAAAATTTGGTCTAAGGGAGGAGGATTGAACAGGAAAAGTATGTCTCAGCTGAGAGTATCTGAATAATTGTGGTTTTTCAGATTTGCATTGCAGGGATGTGTTTTGGTATGTACAAAGAAGGAATCTACATTAAAGGGATACTGTCATGGGAAAAAATTTTTTCAAAACTAATCAGTTAATAGTGCTGCCCCAGCAGAATTCTGCACTGAAATCAATGTTTCAAAAGAGCAAACAGATTTTTTTATATTCAATTTTGAAATCTGACATGGGGCTAGACATATTGTCAATTTCCCAGCTGCCCCAAGTCATGTGACTTGTGCTCTGATAAACTTCAATCACTCTTTACTGCTGTACTGCAAGTTGGAGTGATATCACCCCCTCCCATTTTCCCCCCACCAGCCAAACAAAAGAACAATGGGAAGGTAACCAGATAGCAGCTCCCTAACACAAGATAACAGCTGCCTGGTAGATCTAAGAACAACACTCAATAGTAAAAACCCATGTCTCACTGAGACACATTCAGTTACATTGAGAAGGAAAAACAGCAGCCTGCCAAAAAGCATTTCTCTCCTAAAGTGCAGGCACAAGTCATATGACCAGGGGCAGCTGGGAAATTGACAAAATGTCTAGCCCCATTTCAGATTTCAAAATTGAATATAAAAAAATCTGTTTGCTCTTTTGAGAAATGGATTTCAGTGCAGAATTCTGCTGGAGCAGCACTATTAACTGATTCACTTTGAAAAAAATGTTTTTTCCCATGACAGTATCCCTTTAAAGTCTCCCAGGTATTTAGTCCTTGATGAGACAGAACAGGAAATCCTGGTGTTGACGTAAGTGTGAAAGGTGTTGAAGTTATTCATTTTTAGTTTAGTTCGATTTACTGCACAAAATTGATGAGCTCTCAGAATGACTATAACACCATTCATTGATTTTTTTTGAGGTCACGTGGTTTTTAAACTTCAAGAAAACCACTTTTTTCACAAAATATATATATATATATGGATCGCATTTTATATCATTATTCCCCAAGTATTATTAACATGTATTTATATAGCGCCAACATATTGCGTAGCACTGTAAGTATCATATAACTGCCTTGTTATTAAGCCCTTCTGCTCATACTCTGTTTGTTTCTCTCCTGAACACTACAAGAAGGTAGTAGGTAGTATTCTATTCTATACATAACTTTTCCTAGCTGAGGACATGTCAATAGGGTTGACAGACGTCAAGTGTTTTCTGGTTCTGTCAAAACATGATGAACTGGGTTCTTTTTGGGGGGGGTGCTGTCTTTTTCGTAAGCACTCTGATCATATATGTTGGGGGATAACTGTATGAATTCTGCCTTATGGTGACAAGTGGGTCAGTGATATGCATTGTAGTGGCGTTCAGTGGAAGTACATGGAAATGAATGGTGGAACTTTGCCACTGGTGTAACTATAGAGGAAGGAGACCTTGCGGTCGTGGGGAGAGGGAACGGGGGGGGGGGGGTCTGCAGGTAAGAGTGGCCATGTGGAGGGTTATGTAGGGGATCCAGGTAAGAGTGGCCGCATGGAGGGCCCTCCTTATGTGGGGGGGTCTGGTACCGGCTTGTTCAGTGGCGTAACTAGATGTTACAGGGCCCCACAGCAAATTAATTTTAGGGCCCCCAACATATCCAGTGTTTGTCCTGTTTTAACAATATATGTTGAAATTGCTCATCAATGAGAGCCTCATGGGGCCCCTGTACCTCCTGGGCCCCCCTGCAGCCGCAGGGTCTGCTTCCTCTGTAGTTACGCCCCTGGGCTTGTTATGCCGATGCAGTTTGCACATGCCATGTCCACGACACGTGGTCATACATGAGACTTCTCATCTATGTTTATAAAGAAACAACTACAAGTGTGGCATGCTTAAATTGTGTGTGCATTAATGGCATTCAGCCAGACATGCTTTGTATAATAATGAGCGATTGTATAATGCACAAAGACACAGTATAAACCAGGGTTTCTCTGGCATGTTACCTCAATATAACACTAACTAGCACCAAATTAATAACTCGGGGAACAATTCACGAAAGGGCACATGTTATAATAAGCATGGTGCATGGGCATGAACAAAAAGAGAATTGTAAAAGTTATACATTCTAGTGGGGATGGAATGTAATGTTGCATTTAAAAGGTGGATGCTAATTTCCTTTTTAAGGATCAATATTAATTTAAAAAGAAAATATATATTTAAAATTAGAGCTAAACGAAGAGAAAAGCAAAGCATGTAGCTGAAGATTATGTGCATGCCAAAAACAGAATGAGTTTGATAACTGATTATACGAGAGAGCTATACTGTAGGGCACTTACAGTGAAAACATTAAAAATATCATGTACTGGCTTTTTAAGCTTTTGCAAAGGTTGTTTTATTGATTCTAATGAATTATTAAAGTCTATTACTTCTTATCTTGGCTTTGGGACACTGTATTCAGATAAGCTCAGATGGCCTGAATTGGAATTAAACTAAGTAGCTACAGACGAGTAGGATAAAATGAAACTGGTATAAAACAGAAGCTTTTGGAAGGAATGTCATTGTGCTAGGTCAAACAAGAAAATGAATCCATCCAAACAATGATAACCTTGAACACATATTATATAATACAACCAACCTTACTAGGAGATTAAAATATAATCTGGATGAGGCAGTTTGGTTATTTTGTCATTTAAATGGATTTAAGCCTCTAAATCCTGATCCAGAATCTGGCATTCCTTGAAGTTTCCTATCTTTGCAGATCAGTTTCTTACTGCTAAGTAATTGTCTATGAATGTAAAGCACTAGGCTGTTCCTTATACAGCAAAAACTCAATTTTACATCCCCTGATTTTAAGTTTTCGCTCATTTTTCATATTATGCATAATGCGTATCCCTGATTTTACATTGTCCTGGATTTTACACCATAATAGGAAGGAAAATCTTTGAGCTATACCAACACACTTACCAGGATTTGCAATGAAAAACTTGCTAATTCACCTGTTTATTAGGACCAAAACAGGTTACAAGTTATTTCTGACAGAAGCTAAACTAATCATAGAATAAAGGGGACCTGTCACCGTAAGAAATAATTCCAAATTCTCATCTATTGTGTTTTTTAAGCAAAATAAACTTTTCTTACATTATATAAATTATTTAAATCTTTGTTGCCACCTGCGTTCGAACTCACAACCACAGAAAGCAGCCATTTTGCGGACACTGTTATTAAGATAAGCTTGTAACACCTTTAAAATCTTGTTTATGTGCCAGTATGGGAGACTTGATGCCCATGCCTACTAGCTACACAGTAATAGACTGTGAGCAGGGAGGTGGAATGTGAGGAGGGCAGGGAAATGTAGGAAATGCAAAATAGAAAGCGAAAGTAATTGCCTGCCCTGCCTCTATGCTTAAGGTAGAGTCCTGCGAGGTAGAAGTCCATTTTTTGGAACCTGTACCCGACCCTTACCCGCAACCTGAAATCCGCAACCCGGACCCGCAACCCGCATTCTTACCCACTTGGACCTGCTACCCGACCCGACCTGGAAGTACCTTATCCACAACCTTGACCCGTGACCCGCTGACCATCAAGAATCAGGAAGTGCTGTCATTGTAAACTGGAAGTGACCTCATCGGAAGTAGGTGTAATCAGAAAAAAGGAGTAGAAATCACTATTGAGAAGACCCGCAAACCCACAGAACCACTGACCCACGTCTATACCCGCACCCCCAACCAGCAGAGTACCGAAGGTTTTTGAGAGTAACCCACGGGTACACGACCCGCTGCAGGAATCTAGCCTAATTCATAGAAGAGGGGCAGGCAATATATGATTCACAGCTGAAATCTTTAAATGCAGTTATAACAGGTATGGATGTTTTAATGGAAAAAATAATTTGGGTTTCATGTTTAATTTGAAAAAGACTTTTATTATACAGCTTTTTATGTCTGGGTGACAGGTCCACTTTAAATAGGTAGATAATATATACCAGGCTATATCTCTTTAATGGGCCTTCCCTAAACCCCTAGTGACTACTGTCATATGGTCTGGTCCCTCCCCAGTGCATTAAAGGAAAACTATACCCCCAAAATGAATATTTAAGTTACAGATAGTTTATATCAAATTAAGGGGCATATTAAAGAATCTTACCGAACTGGAATATATATTTAAGTAAATATTGCCCATTAACATCTCTTGCTTTGAACTTGCTTTGATACTACAACTCTAACTATAAAAGGAAGTGTGGAAGCAAAAAACATAACTTGCCTGTTAATTGGCTCATGTTCAGTGGTGTAACTACAGAGGAAGCAGACCCTGGAGGTATAGGGGGCCCATGAGGCCCCAATAAAGAGTAAATTCAACATATATTGGACAACCTCTGGATACATAGGGGGCCCTGATATCCAGAATGCTCGGGACCTGAGGTTTTCCGGATAACTGATCTTTTCAATTTTTAATTTGGATCTTCATACCTTAAGTCTACTAGAAAATCATGTAAACATTAAGGGGCAGATTTATCAAAGGTCGAGGTGAAGTTTCGAAGTGAAAAACTTTGAATTTCAAGCTATTTTTTGTGTACTTCGATTCGAATTTGAAAAAACTTTGAAATTCGAAGGTTGAATTTTTTTCAACCAAATTAACCCAATTAACCAGCAATCAAATGTCTCAGAAAGCTTCATTACATCAAACTGTATTCTTTTCCACTCACACAAAGATATGCTGGCTGGTTCTTATTTTTATGACATTTTAAATATATATATATATATATATATATATATATATATGTATATATATATATATATATATATATATATATATATATATATATATATATATATATAGTCTTATGAACCCCCTGAGTGAATTCTGGCGCCAACATGACGTCATGTTGGCGCCAGAATTCACTCAGGGGGTGGGTATTTAAACCATGGCTTGTTACACTACAATATCCTTGAAAAAGGTCCCCAGGTGGGACCGAAACGTCGGATAAAAATGTCGGATATATATATATATATATATATATATATATATATATATATATACATGGTTTTACTCCATCTACCTCATCAAAAACCTAGTGTTACATATTAAAATAAATGCAGACACACACTATATATGTATTTTACATTTTCTCAACTTAGATTTGTATTCATTTTTCTTTGTCCTTTGACATTGCTATAGTATCACAAGGACAACACCAGGGGGGTTATTTATTATTAAAGTCTGTTTTTTTTCTGGTCGGAATTTTAAAGGGGAAAAATATAATTTTTTATCCCACCCCCTCCAACTATAGTCAGGTGATCCCACTGGTGTCTAATAAAAGGGCAGCCAAGTTTGGGAGTTTTACTTTGAAAGCAGCTAGTAAGTTGCAGGTAAAACGTTTTCGTCCCTTTTATAAAATGTATAATTAAACCATAGAATTCTTAATGAATCAGATGAAAATTGAGCGTAGGACTGGCCAGATATGGGATGACTTTGACGTAGTTGGCCAGCTTAAATATATTGCAATATATGGACAAACAATCCCTGTTTTGTTTAAAGGGTAAGGCATTTTTCAGTAGCAGTATGCACAAAATGTCGCTGTCTTAAATATATTGATAATGGGTTGAGTGCAGAGGAATCTTGTATTTGTCTCTATATATATATATATATATATATATATATATATATATATATATATATATATATATATTATATATATATATATATATATATATATATATATATATATATATATATATATATATAGTCTTATGAACCCCCTGAGTGAATTCTGTCGCCAACATGACGTCATGTTGGCGCCAGAATTCACTCAGGGGGTGGGTATTTAAACCATGGCTTGTTACACTACAATATCCTTGAAAAAGGTCCCCAGGTGGGACCGAAACGTCGGATAAAAATGTCAGATATATATATATATATATATATATATACATGGTTTTACTCCATCTACCTCATCAAAAACCTAGTGTTACATATTAAAATAAATGCAGACACACACTATATATGTATTTTACATTTTCTCAACTTAGATTTGTATTCATTTTTCTTTGTCCTTTGACATTGCTATAGTATCACAAGGACAACACCAGGGGGGTTATTTATTATTAAAGTCTGTTTTTTTTCTGGTCGGAATTTTAAAGGGGAAAAATATAATTTTTTCGGACAAAAAAAAACCTAGAATTTTTCATGATTTATTAAACCTGATGCTGTTAAAATCTAGATAAAAAAGTACTCCATCTCAAACCTGCTGAGGTAATGAAGAATCAATGGCAGATGTCCTGTTTACAATTCAAAGATATCCTGATCTGTGATTGGTTTTTAACAATAAGCCAATTAATTTGTGGTTTTCAGGTTTTAACTTGATAAAAGTCCTAGTTTTCGGACGACACATATGAACAAAATCATACAATTCAGATTTTTTTTCATGATTTTATTGAGTTTTATCCTGCACCAGAATTGTTTGAGTTTATTTATTGATAAATACGATAAAAATGTACACGAGTTTGGTCGAAGTAGTTTTAAGAAAATAGTGAGATATTTTCAGATTTAAGTAGACAACCCACCCCTCCCAGGATTAATCTAACTAAACAGCTAATACAAAGCGAGTCTATTTCGTTATCTTAAAGAATAGATAAAGGATTAAAATATGTCTTGAAAAGAATGGGTAAAGGGATTCACAAAATCAGTAAGGGTCCTCCGCCGTAAGTATTGGGCTAAAACATGTTTTTTTGAAAACTTCTATAGCCATTTTAGCCATTTTAGACATCCAGGGGAATGTCAACCCAAAAATATTTTTTGTCTAATAAAAGAAAACATAATTCTAAGCAACTGTGAAATATACATTGGTTACAAATGAGTTTTTAAGTTATTTTTATATATAATGCTATTGAAAGCAGTGTTTCTCTGTCCCTTTCTAGTCTCTGCCCTGGTATCAGCAGTGCCGTAATTAGAGGGGGGCGGGCCCTGGTGCGTGACACGCAGCCGCCCCCCCCCCCTCCGCACACGCCGGATTTCATTGGTGAGCAGTGGTGAGTGGGCTGCCGGGGGACCCTGAAGGGGTGTGGGCCCTGGTCCGGTTGCACACCCCAGTAGTTCCGCCACTGGGTATCAGACTGTTGATACAATATAAGACAAGGCAGCTGATTAACAGACCTGTCCTTAATGGGGAACATTGTTTAAAAAGTAACAACCAGGCGTTAAGCAAATGCTGCTTTCAATAGCAATTACATTTACAAACAACTTTTAAAGAACTGACATTCTGTTTTCTTTTATTAGGCAAATTTTTATTTTGGGGTCGACTTGCCCTTTAAGAACTAATAAAGCAGCACAGATTGGTTACTTAATTAATTGGATAATTCCACCCTTAGTGTAATAATCATATAAAAGATCAAGTATTTACAGTCTCTGCTGTCAAAATTTGGACCTAAGTCTACTAACCTTTGTTTTTCGAACACCGCACTCATCACCTGTGGGCTTTATGTGCTACTCCTGCAGCCAAGCTACTGCAACACCAATGCTGAAATTAGCCTGCAATAAATTCAAGTAGTTCTTCATATGGTTCATAAGGTTCTAACCTAAACATGTTGAGATCTCCAGAACCCTGAATGCAGGAAAATACATTTTAAATACTGTTTGGAGTCTTCCTTCTTTATTTTATTTACTCGTTTATATTATGCTTATACCCATTTTCATAAAGTAGGTCTTGTAAAATCATGAACTTTCTATAAAAAAGGTCTTTAAAAGTCAATAAATGGCTTTCATGCTGTCCCTTTTATTCTACATTATGCTAACATATTTTAATTCAGCGAAATAATGGTGCATATATTCTGTTAGATCAGTTGGGGTGATGTTCTAAATTAGTCTATGGCTATTTTGTTTTTTAATTTATTTCTATGTCTGCCTTAGGAGAAATAGCTTTATCGCTTTTTAGTGTTAATTCACTGATAACTCTAAGATAATGAGATATTCTGCAATATTGCCCAATATCCTTCTCCAGTGTATTTCTAACTATAACACGTTAAAAGACTAAATAACTGTGGATCAGTCAGTGATTAGGCTTAAACCAACCTTAATGGCTGGTACTTTATTTAGCTGTGTAGCTGAATACTCTCTCAACACTTACACCTAATTTAAACACAAACCTTTCTGCTAATAAAACAAAGATCCTCTAAGTATTAATAATTAAAATATTGAAATGTACTGCAATATAATTATCTTATCCTTACTGCTTTAGAGTTATTGGAATGTTTATATTTCTTGTAAGCCAATGTTATTTATTGAGTCTCTCGAGTCCATTAAACTATATTGCTAATTATTCACACTACTCTCACTTGGATGTCAATATATTTGTGTGCACGTTTTTCTTGGAGTATGTAATGTTTAAATCAAAACCATCTCTCTGACATTCACGAAAGAAATCTGTATATTTATTAATATGCTACAGACAAAAAGGAAACAGGTCAACTTAAAGGGGTTGTTCATCTTCCAAACACTTTTATCAGTTCAGTTGTTTTCAGATTGTTCACCATAAACAAAGACTTTTTTCATTTGCTTTCCATCTTTTATTTTTTAAAATTTAAGTTAAAGTTTAATGTTCCTGCCTCTGGTGTTTCAATCTGGCAGTTCAGTGATCCAGGAGCATCTGAACTGTTACAATTTGCTACATTTAGTTGATACAATTAGTTGATACATTTTTTAGCAGCATCTGTGGAATACTAGCAACTATTGTATTAATTCTAACAGCTGTCTTTAATGAAACTCAGGGATTTTGTTTAGCAGACCCAAAAGATAACAAATATATCAACTAAATGTATCAATTTAGTCAGTGACCCCCCCCGAGCTGCTTTAGAATGTGAAAAATTAAACTTTATACTTCAATAATACATAAATGGCCACAAATAGAAAATGGAAAGTAATTGGAAAAAGTCTTTATTTCTGGTGAACTATCTGAAACCAACTGAACTGAAAAAAGGTGAACAACCCCTTTAAGCTGGGTCAGCAGTTATTTTTCATTTTGGTGCAAAATCAGTAAATTGTAAAACAGAGGGTTTTAGTATAATCATTTATGTAGGGTAAAATGATAACAAGTGCAGATCTATCCTCCAAACATAGACAAATGCTCAAATGCTGCTTTTCCTATTATTCTGCTTTCGGAACAGTAACTCTGAGATTGTCATTAGCAAACTCATCTGTTATTATACTGATATAACTTGCTACTACTACACTGGATTGTAAACAAAGAGGAGATCAGATGGGGACAAGTACATCTGTAGGTATGTACCTGTAGGGGTCCCTAGGGTTAAATTCCCCTATGCTCTGGAATTCCCAGACTGGTTGGAAATCCTCTGGTGTGGTCAGCTATGAGTTGCGCCTAATAGCGATGGGAGGTGATGGGAAATAATAGAGGCAGCTGATCAATGACAGGTTTTTGTCTGTACCAAACGACATAGAAAATAATATAAAATGATTACTGCACCCCCAGTCCCAAAGAAGGCAAGCGTAAGGCAGATGGGCAGGAGGGTGTTAATGGTGATCTAGTAAGTAATATAAGCCCATGGTCAAATAATGTTAAGACCCTCATACCAGAGGTCAAAGGGTTATCATATAGTGAAATATGAGACAGGATTATACACAGCATCTACCCCAATCTGCACTTGGCAGAACAAGACTGCAACACTTGCTCCATGTGTGCTCAGGAAACCATTAAGTTGGGAAATGTGCTTCACTGAAATTGAGTCTTGGCCTGATCGCAGAAAGGTTATTACCATTTATGGATATCATTATGCCTTGTTTCTTCCCGTAAATGCCAGACAAAGGGTATTTAAGCTTGGAGCTATAGGTGTGATATTGGAAGCTCTCCGTGATAAGTGTGACAAGCTTCCCAAGTTTCCAATGTTTTGTCTAATAAATAATTAAGTTATTCTAAAGAACCTTTTTTGTCTTGTAGTCTTGCTTAATAATAAGGTGCTGGTAAGAAAATTATCAACATTAAGGGGAAGAGGTTTTTTTGAGACCAATCGAAATTTATCAAAAAATCTAAGTTTTTTTTTTTGGGTGGATAGGTCCATTTTCGATCGAATTTGATTCAAAGTTTTTGAATTTTTTTTTTTTTTTCAAAGTTCACCAATTGACGCTAAATAGGTTCTAGGAGGTCCCCCATAAGATAAAACAGCAATTTGGCAGGTTTGAGATGGTGAATGGTCGAAGTTGAATTTCTAAAGACACAGTACATGATAATTCGATATTCGAACTTTCTAATTATTTTATAATTTGAATAGAATTTGGACTATTCCCTAGTCAAAGGACACAAAAATTAGCTCAAAATTTGAATTTTTTAAATTTGAATTTTCACTTTGACCTTTGATGAATCTGCCCCTAGATGGTGACCCCTACGTGATAGTGAAGCCGGTTGCTGGATGACTGAAGAATCTGAAGTATGTTATATTGCAGAAGACTCCGTGGTGTGAGTATGTTTATAAAGGTATAGCCTGCAGAAGACTCGAGTATACCGTATATGTATGTTTGTCTCCCCTGTTTTTATAAATAAACATTAACAGATTGCTGCTAAGCGTTTTTGCATTCTTACATTGTAACATAGGTTGTAGTTTGTGTGTTTCTGCATATCTTTTTAGCACATTTGTAGAATGTAATACTTGTGTGTATGCTGTAAAGAAAAGGAATTGAAGGTTGTATGAGTCTGACACATCTGTAATTAATACATATCTGTATTTTTGTTGTGGTACTCATGTATGTTTCTCATGGGTTTTAACAGGTACTAATGTTATCATTGTTTTGTTCTTTTGTGTCTGTCATTATTGTACATTTGAGTAAATATTGTACTGGACTATTATGTACCTATTCTTATTTTATCCTAACATTGTCTTCTGTGTTATTTTTCTCATAGTAATTTAAGTTCTCTTTTGTATTTCTATTTGTAAATGGGTTACCCATGAATAAGGACAATGTACTTCAATTGTCTCTATATTGTTAATAGAAATAGAGGTGGTGTTTAGTGATGGGCGAATTTGCGCCGTTTCGCTTCGCCGAAAAATTCGCGAATTTCGCGCGGAATTCGCGAAACGGCGTCTCGTTTTTGACGCCGGCGCCTGTTTTTTACGCCGGCGTCCGTTTTTGACTTGAATTTTTTCGGCGAATTTTCGCGGGCGTTTCGCGAATTTATTCGCCTGCCGCGAATCGTGCAAATTCGCCGCGAATTCGCGCCTGGCGAATAAATTCGCCCATCACTAGTGGTGTTTCTTTAAGTGCTCTGTGTTACAGTTTTAGTCTAACTAACTTTACTTTCCTTTGTCTTTATTGGTCAGATTGGTAACTCTTTTTTTATTTCGTATTAAGTTTTACTGTGATCCGACAGAAAAGCATGTTCCAAAAGAATGTCAGAATGAGAATTCTCCTTCAGGAATAACAGCGGAATCAACTGTATATGAAATCCCAAAACTCACTTAGATTTGTATTGGAAATAGTACGGGAGTCACTGATATGAGTATTACACTGTTCTTGTATTGTAAGATTGACATGTCACAAATGTTTGCTGGGAGGGCCTCTTTTATAACCTGTCTGTATGTCACTGTCATTATATAAAATGCTGCCAGCTGGTGTGCCAAGGCTAACTATCCTTTCAGCTTGTAACTCACAATCAGCCAATGCCAAAGAACCCACCAGAATATCAGATCTCATGCCCCAGTTCCTTATCTGCTGGATTAACCATGATCGTATTTAAGGCTGTAATCTGATATAGCTCACTAAAGAAAGCAGTCTTTAGTATGTATGTATGTAGTTGTATGTTTTATATGATGATAGTAATATGTAAATCTATACAATATTTATTCATTGACAATAGTAAGTTCCTGCACATAGACATTACAATGGAATTATGGTGCCTAAAGTGCAGGTAGATGCCAAATTAACTGAATTTAAATGAACCCTTGTATCCTGCTGATTCCAGCTATTATGGTCCATAGTGAACAAGATAGGAAACATACAGCATGCAGTCTTCTGTGTATTCCAGGCAGCAAATGTGGTTAAGATGATGATAAAAATCATAAGGCTGACAAAGTCACCTGTGTATCTGACAGGTATGGGATCCCTTGTCTGGAAACTTGTTATTTCAGGAAAGCCATCATTCATCTCTTCATTAAAAACAGATATGTTTCAAGTTGAAAAAAAATGTTTTCTTTTTTTCTCTCTGTAGTAATAAAACAGTACATTGTGCTTAATCCTGACTAATGTTTAATTAATCCTTATTGGAAGCAAAATAATCCTATTTGGTTTATTTAATGTTTACATGATTTTTAGCAGACTTAAGGTTTGAAGATCCAAAGTACAGAAAGACTCCATATACAGAATACTCTATGTCCCGAGCATTCTGGATAGCAGGTCCAATATGTGTATCTGCTCAGTGGAAATGTTTACCTTCCTGGTAATTTATTTTGAAATCCATATTAATTGGGGTGCATAGCTGTGGCTTGTGAGAAACATACCATGTGGACAGGTTACTGGACCCTTTAGAGCAATATGTTTGGGGGCTAGTTTATCAAGATCCGCAGACAAAATTACATATTTATCAAGCTGTGTATAGACATTCAACTTTAAACTTTACATTTTTCTGCATAAAATCCAGCCTAACAAGCCGTAGCCACTTGAAAATCCAATGTAAAAGCGGTTATCATCCATAACTGTTTAATTGTGTTGGGAATGCAACAAATGTTGGATTCAGTAGATTTCCTCAGACCAGTTGGACTCATTGCCAGCACTGGTAAAACCTTGAACTTCCTTACAAATGCACTTTTTTCACAGCATAGAACTCCAGTCTAAGGGTTCTTTATCAAAGTCCGAATTTATCTCAATATTTTCTGCTACAAACTCAGATCAAACCCGCTTATGCTTATGTTATTTATTGTTACATTTTCCCGAAAATGATTTTACCTGAGGTTTTATCCGATTTTCACCAATTTAGTGGATTTTTCATCCCATTTTCATGAATTTTTCAGATTTTTCACCCGAAAAAACCCAGCACACATCAAAAAATCATTGGGACTTCTCCCATTGACTTTTATGCAACCTCAACAGGTCTGAGATGCTGATAAATTCCGAAAATGTCATGATTTTTTTAAAAGTCCGATTTTATAAAAAAAACAAATTTTTCGTGATTTTTGCATTCGGAAAATAGTAAATAACCCCCTAAATGTTTAAATTATATTTATTGTAATCATATTCATTGCTGTTCAGTAGCATCAAATACAGTCTTATACATGCTGCATTTTACATGCAGTTAACAAAGATGTCACCCCTCCCTTTCTTCTTTAATAATGTTTATAGTAGGGTATGACTAGATAACTTGATATTTTGCACCACCATTCCAATCATCAGCTAAACTAAAAAGTAGTCAATGTGTAAATTTTCATTAACAGTCCACATTCTATGTGCAAAGCCATGTGTTAATCAATCAAAGTAAAAAAAGCAGTTCTTTAGCAGTTCATTTATCAGTTAAAAAGATAGCTTCCTGCTTTTTAAAGGGATTCTGTCATGATTTTTATGGTGTAGTTCTTATTTTAAAAAAAACTATTTACATTACAAATAATTCAATCTACCACTCTCAAAATTTTATTCCTGAACCAACAAATTCTTTTTTTAATATTGGTGTGTAGGCAGCCATCTCAGGCCATTTTGCCTGATCCTGTGCTTTCAGAAAGAGCCAGCACTTCGCAATGGAACTGCTTTTAGATATGCTATGGCAAAGGTCCTATTTGCAATTTGAAGATATTATTGTCTGCGCTGGGTTTTGTATGATAATCCAAACATTTACGGCTTTTCCGCAGATTTGCATGAATAATTCAGAGATTTAAGGGCAGCAAATCTGAAAAATTCAGTTTTTCTGTGCGACAATCTGAAATAAATTTTTTATTTAAAACATTTATCAAAATTTCGGAATTTGATAAATAACCCCCTAAAAGTTATCTATAGGTCATGTTAATCATTTTTCGCTGATAGTTCTGCTTTTGTAAGTAATTGTTACTTGAAGTTCCTGAACTGACTGTTTTGCCAACCCTTCTTAACATGTCAGTTAGAGTTTCTAATGCTAACGGACTCCTGCTGCACAAATATGGCAGCCTCCTCATAGAGGAACATAGTGTAAGAAAGGTAATGTAAAAGCATCAGGCAAATACTTTAATGGCAACATTATAAATAGCAATCAAAGGCAATGTTAGATAGATATAATGATAGATATAGAAAAAGGTTATTTTCTGGTGTCAGTATCTCATTAAGATACAGTACTATATGTATAGCATAAAATATATAGATGCTTTATAAAGGTATATACTGTAAATACACAGAAAAATCCTAAAAAGGAAAGAATGACCAATGTCCAATTGAGTCCACTATTCCCAGCTGGCTTTTTTTACTTGTATCCCTCCAAGTCCGAAAAAATGATTACTGAAAAATAAAAGCCAGCGCCAAAAAGGCACGGGAGACAAACACAGAGAGAAAGATATAGGGTAATATTGTTTTACAAAGTTGCCACCTCTTGTGCACAGCAAAATCCAATATCTTTTACCATCTAGGTGTTTCTCTCATGTAATATTCTCCACCACCAGAATAAAATTTAAACACTTTCCTTAAAAAATTTTTTTGTGTATAGGTGGGTACTCACAAACACATATTTTTCAACTTGCATATAGTAGTTCGACGAAAAGAACCTTCGAATCGATAAAGCGGATGCTTAACAGCTCACATGCAATAGATCTTGAGGAATATCCGGGTATATACTGTGAATTAACATGCAGCAGCGATAGTGTAAAATCTTTTTTAATTTAGAATAAAACAATTAAAATGCACTCACATGGCAAACAATGTTAAAAAAGCATATCTATGCATCACCGTCTTGAAGGCTTCCCTTGTGCAAAAAAACGTCCACCCACTGAGTCCACCAGGAATCTTTAAGATGGTAAAAGTACAAACGCTGGCGTTTTTTCGCCGGCTTGTTTTCACTGGCGTTTCTTTCTCCTCGTGTACAGGATGGGGCGCACTTCAATGACGTCACCTGCCTAACGCGTTTCGTCGCCAAAGGCCTCTGAAGAAGTCGCACGACGAAACGCGTTAGGCAGGTGACGTCATTGAAGTGCGCCCCGTCCTGTACACGAGGAGAAAGAAACGCCAGTGAAAACAAGCCGGCGAAAAAACGCCAGCGTTTGTACTTTTACCATCTTAAAGATTCCTGGTGGACTCAGTGGGTGGACGTTTTTTGCACAAGGGAAGCCTTCAAGACGGTGATGCATAGATATGCTTTTTTAACATTGTTTGCCATGTGAGTGCATTTTAATTGTTTTATTCTAAATTAAAAAAGATTTTACACTATCGCTGCTGCATGTTAATTCACAGTATATACCCGGATATTCCTCAAGATCTATTGCATGTGAGCTGTTAAGCATCCGCTTTATCGATTCGAAGGTTCTTTTCGTCGAACTACTATATGCAAGTTGAAAAATATGTGTTTGTGAGTACCCACCTATACACAAAAAATTTTTTTAAGGAAAGTGTTTAAATTTTATTCTGGTGGTGGAGAATATTACATGAGAGAAACACCTAGATGGTAAAAGATATTGGATTTTGCTGTGCACAAGAGGTGGCAACTTTGTAAAACAATATTACCCTATATCTTTCTCTCTGTGTTTGTCTCCCGTGCCTTTTTGGCGCTGGCTTTTATTTTTCAGTAATCATATACTGTAAATAAGCTGCTGTGTAGCATTAGAGCCAGTCATTTATAGGAGAAAAACCTCAGGTTTCATAGCAGATACATTCTGTAGAATAAAAAGGTGTCCTACAGAGCTCATCTACTATATTACTTGTGTCATTTAGACTAATTTCAATTGCCACACCGCAGTTTGTCTATATACACAATAGTAGTGTTTCTGACAGCGCCGGATTTCAGTTTTGAGCGCCCCTAGGCCGCGCGGTCCGACCAGGCGGCCGCGTGGTCCTAGCGCCCGCCTTCCCAGCGTGCCGGCGAAAAAACGCCGGCGCAGCTGGTGCAGTTGAACGGCGGCTGGGCGGCATGCCGCCCCTATTTCTTTGCCGCCCTAGGCCCGGGCCTATGCGGCCTTGCCGCAAATCCGGGCCTGGTTTCTGATGCAAAGTTTTACCAGTGTAAGACAACACTCCATTATAGTTTAAAATATGTTCATTTTTTGGTGTTACTTTTCCTTTAAAGATGATAATTATCAGTGTATATGTGCCAAGGTAATTCTTTGTAAGCAAAGGGACTCTTTATCATGTCATGCCAGGCATTATTATAGTAAAACAGTTACAACATTGTTAATTCAAATGTAGAATTACACTCTAGCACACGGGATTTTTTTAAGAATATATATTACACACACACATATACACCATCTCCATTGAATTTCTTTTGAATAATATGTATTTATTTTGCATCACAAATGTACTGTATGCAATTCTTTACAGGGTATAACAAGAAACAGGGGTACAGTTATTATGCATTTAACAGTTAGAATAAATATGCGATTTTTAGCAGGTTCAATACACAGAGGTCCATATACTGTATAAATAGATATTTAGACACAGAGATAGATATTTAGATAAAGATATTCTCAAACACATATGCAATCTCGTTTGGAAATAAATATAACAGGGAATTGTAAAATTCCTTTGTGAATTAAAAACGACAACTATGCCTATTTGGGGATTCTTTTGCATAATTTTACATTTACATCATTTTTTGTCGACCCTTGCAACTTAAAAAAGAAAGCTAGCTTAAGCTGTCAGAAATGTTTGATACAGCTAAGATGCCAATATTGCAAGTTATGCACTAGTTCCCACAAGCAGGGTTTTCACCAGATTCCAAATGTTAAAAGTCTGCGACACACCAGTCAGTTTCCAGTGCTCTTTAGAAAGGTCATTGTTTGACTGTCAATGATAAAGGTCATTCCCTGATTGTCTGTGGCATAAACTGTATTAAAAAAGACCAGCAGAAACAAACAAATAGTTTTTCTTTCCCTTCTTTCCCCTAGTTTTTCTTTCCCGGGATATACTGTAGCTGTTTATTCATATTTTGTAAACTGCGTTGGGTGTTGAGCTAAATTTGTCAACAGATGGGAGAATTTTTATAAAAAGGTTTTTTAAGCTTCAGCGTGGCATATCTGAACTAGAAATTGTAGAACTAGCGATAGGAAGTAGAAATAATTGTTATAACTGATGCAATTTTTCTTAAAAATAATGTTCATTATATCATCTTTCCACTGTAGATCCAAGGGGATAATATCAGGATCTAAGGGGAGAATTAGCAGCCTGAGTCTTGTGATTTGGCATAAACATGGAGTTGTTAAATGCAGTCCTTTAGTACCATATGGTGATGATTTGCTTTAAACCAAATGTAATGTTGATATCTTGTTCATGTGCAGTGCACCAATGTCTGTTGGCACATATCGCTATTGATATTTTTTTCAAATAGAGGAATAAAATGTTGTTTAGCACCTGTAAGAAAATTTGACAATAAGTCTACTTTAAAGTAAAACAGCACTATATACAGTACATGAAATTGTCAAAAAAAATCTAAAAATAAAACTCATTGTAGTGATTAGAGGGTCCAGTTGTGCTATGTGCCTTAAAGGGTACCCATCACCGTGGTTTTTAATTGTACCCTGCCCGAGGTGCAGGCTAAAAGAGCCCATCTCCTGTTGGGGAATACTATAGGCTTTTTGGCTCCCTCTAAAAAAAAAAAAAAAAAAAAAAAAAAAAAAGTCTAATACAGCCTTATGCATTTTGTGCTTCCACTAGTACTTGTGAAAAGTGAATAACAGAATGTCATGTTGCTAGGTGTTCATGCTAGTTGGCAGGATTAAATCACCAAGTAAGAGATCAGCTGTAATAAGCTGCAGATCTTAGATCCACCATTGGGAGTGAGTGTTTTCATTACAACAAGATGGATATATTAGTTTAAAAAAAAGCACCAAAACCTTAGCCTCATACTGCACCTATAGGGCATGTTTCATTATGATTGGGTATAGTTTGAAAGCTCAGGAACATTATACCCCTCTGCTTCTGTTCTGGGTCCTTGAATTGTTCTCCCACTGCTGAAGAATTGCTCATTCCTACAGTGCAGTCCCTAATCTCCTCAATTTACAAGTTTAACAAGGCTTTGTTCCATAACATATAGAATAAAGGCTGCACAGAACCAAATAACTGTTAGCCCTTGGGTTACCCTAGTAAAGTGGTCTCTCCAGACCAAGGCCAATGCCTCCGCTTCCCTCCGTTTTTTTATTATACATTCCCAACAGGGCATTCATAGGATAATATTTACATGCCTTACAGGATTTAGATATATTGTATGATATTATTGCATCTCTTTAATTTAGTGTATGTGTTAAGGCATTCTTATTTACAGGAGGGGAGTACGCTAATCTAATGAACAGCTGCCATGGCAACAGGGCCCCCAAGGGTACTATAGCAAGGCAGTTCTCTTTGGCCTAAAAATAAACTAATGCAACCCCTTCTGTTTATAAACACTTCACAAATAGAGTTTGGCGTACAGGATAGAACTTGTAAAATCAGGTTTAACATTGGCTAAATAGGGTGAAGGGTCAATTCTTAGCCCACAATCAACAGGCGTTTGTTTCAGAGCGTTTGTTTCTCTGAGGGACCCCATACACGGAGTAATAATTGCCCCATTAAGTCACAAATATCAAAATTGACCAGAAATCTCATTCCCTATGGGGTGAGCTCAGTACATAATTCTTTATTGGGACATAGTTCTGTCTTAATGACTCATTATAATTGGCAGTATCTTTATGTCGGTCACAGTTCCTCATTGATAATCTGTAGTGGGTGTTTATTAAATCTTTTTCACAAATAGGTTTAAATTAGCTTTTCATATAGAGTTTGAGATATAAATATTATAATAAATAATATTGCTGCGCTTATTTAATCCACAATGTATTTCTACTGCAAATAGCCCTGCTATAGTAATTGTTAGCAGTGTTTTGCTGAAATAATCACATTACACCATGTCAACTTGTTAATTGTCTCACAGTATGAGTGTGTTGTTTGCAGCCAGAAAGTGTTTTTTATGTCCTACACGTCCTTCTCCAAGAGGTTCCTCCATTTAGATTCCTGGTTGTTTTATCTCTGCCTCATCTCTTCTTGGCTTCGTATGATTATTGCTAAAGGCATTAAAAACTATGAACATATAAGCAGCACTATACCAACCTTCTAAAGTCCAATAACAGTGTAATATTGAAAAACTAAAATTCCATATAAATCCAAATATCTAACACCAGAATGACTAATGTATATAATATATCCCCTATAACAAATGCCCCTGATTTTTTTTCTTCTAAATGAGTTTAAGCTCTGATTAAAGCAAGATTTCACCTTTACATGAACTCTTGTTATATTATAGATGGACCTCTTCTCAACAACTTTTCAAATGGTCTTCTTTGTTTACTTTGTATTTTTTTTTCAATTATTAGCCTTCCAATTTCCGTCTCTGTCCAGCCTTCAACTGAAATTTCTATGTTGTTATCAGAGTTACTGACCTTGCCCCCAAAAACAGATTGACTGTGAAGCTTATTTTCATTGCTTTTGTTTTTTTTATGACTAATTTTCTTTTCAGCCCCTCTGCTCTTCATATTACATTTTTATCTTAAACAGAATAACACTTTAAATTTTAAGACTGAGAGCTACAGAAGAAAACATGTAAATAATGCAAATAGCACAAACAATGAAAGATGAAGACCCATTGTAAATTGTCTTATAATGTTGCTGTCTACATCGTACTAAGAGTGAATTTTAATGTGAAGCCCTCTTTTAAGCCATCAGTATGTGATGAGCATATCTATACTATATTCCTTATTTTATTTTTTTTCCCTATGTTTTAGAATAGGATTTAAAAAATTGCTTTAAAGTGCAGTATTTCCTTGCACCCATGCAATCGTTGCTTTTTTGAACACGTGGTGAAGCTGCTGTGGCGGAGCGCTCTCTGGCGTGCAGCGTTCTCTTCCTGGTCGCAGCTATCGCAAGACTTCGGGGTGCTAGCCCCATACACAGGGCCGCCATCAGGGGGGGACAGGGGGGACAAGCGTACCGGGCCCGGGCATGAAGGGGGGCCCGACAGCGCTGCATTTTTTTGAAGATCCGGGCCCCCCTTACGAGCGCCCGAGCCGTACGTCTTGCCTCTTCAGTGCCGAATGCGGAAGTGCCGAAAAGCCGAAGCCGATGCGACGAAAAGACCCGAAGTCACGGAAAAAGCCGAAGTCCCGAAGTCACGAAGCGCCGAAAAGACCTGAAGTCACGAAAACAGCCGAAGCCGAAGTCCTGAAGCAGCGCAAAGACCCGAAGTCACGAAAACAGCCGAAGCCGAAGTCCTGAAGCGGTGAAAAGACCCGAAGTCACGAAAGGAGGCGAAGTTGAAGTACTGAAGCCATGAGTTCAATTCTACTGAACACCAGTTTGTGTTTTTTTTTTTTTAATCCCCTGGCCACCAATGTATTATTTTAATATTCTATAGGCCCCTGCCACCAATCTTTTTTTAAAACTTTTGTTTTTGGGGCCCCAATTTTTTTTTTAACTCGTAAGGGGCCCCTTGCCACCATTGGTTTTTTTTGGGTTTTTTTTTTAAAAAAAAAATTAATTTTCTTTTTGGTGGCCCCAAATTTTTTTAACTTGTAAGGGGGCCCCTGCCACCAGTTTTTTTTTTTTTTCAAAAAAAAATTATTTTTTTTTAAATTTTTTTTGGGGCCCCAATTTGTTTTTAACTTGTAAGGGGGCCCCTGCCACCATTTTTTTTTTTTCAAAAAAATTTTTTTTTCTCCAAATTTTTTTTTTGGGGCCCCAATTTGTTTTTAACTTATAAGGGGGCCCCTGCCGCCAATGTTTTTTTTTTTTTTCAAAAAAAAATTAATTTTTTTCAAATTTTTTTTGGGGCCCCAATTTGTTTTTAACTTATAAGGGGGCCCCTGCCGCCAATGTTTTTTTTTTTTTTCAAAAAAAAATTAATTTTTTTTCAAATTTTTTTTTGGGGCCCCAATTTGTTTTTAACTTAGAAGGGGCCCCTGCCACCAATGTTTGTTTATTTTTTAGTTTTTTTTACATTTTTTTTTGTTGGGGCCCCAAGTTTTTTTTAACAGGGGGCCCCTGCCACCAATGTTTTTTAAAAAAAAAAAATTTTAATTTTTTTTTTTTTTGGGGCCCCAATTTTTTTTATAAGGGGGCCCTGACCATCAATAGCTTTTTACAACTTGTGTGGGGGGGGGTTACTTTTTTAGCGCTGATGTCTGTGTGGTCTTTTAACTGCGATGTGGGCGGGATATGGGGCGGAGCTTGGTCGTCAGTGTGGGCGGGGCCCAGGGGGCCCCAAAAGTTTTGTTGTACGGGCCCCGTGATTTCTAATGGCGGCCCTGCCCATACACTCTAGTGTAACTGAAAACGATCCTCGCTTGCAGCGCTGGTCATACAATGAAGGAACGCCAATGATAATATTAATCTGGCTTTATTTTGTCACACAGTGTGGAGTCATAATCACAGTGGGTGTGCTAATTCATAACCTACGCGTTTCGTGCCTCCGTGATCGGGACTTCCTCAGGGTTACAAAAACATCATGTGTCAAGGTGTTTAAATAGGGTCAAAATGAAAATCAGTTCTCATTTAAATGTACAATGTATATAAGTGATTGATAAAAGATATTGATTCATGAAAATACATTTAAAAGATACAAACATACGTTTCAATAAAGTGCAAGTGCTTACATCGTGTTGTAAATAGATAATTCTATGTGTAAATTAATTAATAAATTAATAAATTTGTAAATCTATGAATTTTTACATTTTGATACATTTTATGTGACTGTTTGTGATCTAAATTATATATATACAATTGATTTAATAACGATCAGCCTATATTTCTATTTATTTATTTAATTATTTGTCCGCATTTTCAATGCAGTCAAATAAATATACCCATCATTTATTTCATATGATATTGGTTCTTAACACGTTGAGTTGATGGTATAATTAATCTAATTATAATAAATGTAATAATTAATCAATTAATTGTTATGTTGCAGGGACATCTATTCTATTTCTATACTCAAATTTCTGATATTTTTAAATTCTCTTTGGTTAGCGCTATGATGGACTTTATACAGTATGACTATTCACTAAAAATCATATTTTTGTTAATCTATAAAAAAATCTGATTTCACAATCCTTATTCAAGCCATATGGTGCTACTGTTTCCAAAAGTGACATCCACTTGATTTCTCTCTTAGACAACAGCTTTTCAATATCTCCCTTTCTTTTTCCCAATCTCACAGTTTCTATCACCTGAAACGAGACAAAGTGTTCATTAGCACTATGTTCGTTGATTATATGTGCTGCTATGGCTGAGGACACATCAGTTCTATTGATACAGGCTACATGTTCAAGTACTCTATCTTTAAATTTTCTAGTTGTCTTTCCTACATATTGCTTGCCACAGCGGCACGTAGCAAGATATACTACATTTAAAGTTCGACAATTAGCATATGTTTTATTCTCATAAATCTGTCCAGTCACCGAACTGCGTATTTCTTTGGATACATTCACGAACCTACAACATTTGCAGATATTGGCCCCACATCTATAAATCCCAATAGTATGTAACCAATTTTTACTATCTACTTTTGCAGGCAACATGCTTGGTGATATTCTGTCTCGCAGATTGTACCCTCGTCTATAGAAAAATTGTGGGTTCTGAAGTTCAAGTCCTGACAAAATTGGATCTGATTTCAATACTTTCCAATGTTTGAAGATAATACATTGTATCTCTGTAGCTTCTAAGTTGTAGGAAGTAATAAATCTCATTCTTCCTACTTTCTGTGCTGGTTGTTTTTCTTTCTTACATTTATAACTAGAAAGCAGTTTATCTCTATTAGCTAGTACTGCATTTTCATATGCTTTCTTAATGTTTTCCGTTTTATACCCTCTGATTAAGAGTCTGTCCCACAATTCCATGGATCTCTGCTGGAAAGCATCCCAAGTGGAACAATTCCGTCTTAGACGTGCACCCATTCAAGCTTTGCTTTTTGCCTGAGGCACTAAGTTAAGTGCAACCAGCACAATAGGGAATGCTAAGCTCAAACTTTAATGGCTGATATTGTGTGCCCTTATCGTACCTAACACTGTGGGGCACATTTACAATGGGTCAAATATCGAGGGTTAATTAGCCCTCGATATTCGACCGTCGAAGTAAAATCCTTCGACTTCGGATATCGAAGTAGAAGGATTTACCGCATTTCCTTCGTCATACGATCAAAGAACGATTTTTTTTTTAAAGAGACAGTACTTCGACTATGGAATGGTCGAATGGTCGAACGATTTTTACTTCGAATCCTTTGATTCGAAGTCGTAGTCGAAGGTCGAAGTAGCCCATTCGATGGTCGAAGTAGCCCAAAAAACACTTCGAAATTCGAAGTTTTTTTACTTCGAATCCTTCACTCGAGCTTGATGAATCAGCCCCTAAATGTGTTTTCTAAAAGAATTTAAGACTTTTTGCTGAAGATTTTCTCTACACATCTTGTTTATTCTTTATCTGTATATTTTCACATAGCATGTAAGGATTTCCACCTTGGTTAATCCTGGCACTTTTATAAAAATGCAGTGTCTGTAGGAGAAAACATAGCACCACACCTGCTCAAACTGTTACATTTTCACTTGCTCTTTGAAAGTTCGCAGATGGAGAAGAAGAAAAGCTGAAAATAAGTTCCATGGCATCCATAGCTGGAACTGTACAGTAGGTGTTGGATTTATTTTACACAGCAAGTTTGCTGTGATTTGAGCTGTGTGCATTAAATGTGCTATACCGATAATGAAACACACTGATACCCTGCTATAACACAATGTGATATCAAATGAAATGTTTTGTGGATTTTAGAAATAGGATTACAGCTCATGCCTTTCTGTGTATGAAAAATTACATTCTGGGCACACAATTTATAAGCCATTAGATATTTTTTAGAATGAATAAAATTCATTTGCATGTTTAGTGCTTAGTTAAAATTAAATATACAATATCTCAAGAACTCTGCAACAACAATAATGTACTTTCCAAGTGGGAGTTTATTAAAATCCAAAAACAGTTTGTCTTCGGCATACCACTTACTTGATATTTATAGGGTGCATTCAATACCAGGCTGCTTCAAGCCCAACGCATTGATGCACCCGAGGAAGGGGTTGTCCCTAAAACCTAGTGCCACATTCTGCTGCAGTAAAATGCTTTGTCGGCAGAAGCCAAAGTATGGTGTGCTTTTTTCCCCCACTTTTCAGGAGTTTATTAAAGGACAATGCAAACCAAAATCACAATAATTGTTAAACTAAAACCATGGTACTTCTGTTCTTTTATGAATGAGTCAGCTCATGGGTCATGCTAAAGAGTACAGAGCTAGGTCCCTCTCCTGGGCAGGGCTGATCCTATCAAATGTGGGGCCAAATTGGGACCATGTTGGCGGGGCCCCTAGACAAAGTGTTGCTGGCTACTGACACACCAAGTATTTAGGAAAATAAGGGCATACAGGCACAAAATAGAAAGGAAAGGGGCAGACAGGGTAAGAGAGAGAGGGAGGAAATAGGGGCAGACAGGGTAAGAGAGAGAGGGAGGAAATAGGAGAGTGGACTGGGCCAATTAGTTTGGGGCAGGCTGGGCCGATTCAGCTTGGGAGCAGGCTTGGTTGGATTGGGGGCAGGCAGGGCCTATCAAGGTTGGAGGAAAGCTGGGCCTATGAGAGTTGGGGGCAGGCTAGACCTATGGAGTTGGGGGATAGGCTGGCTTATCAGAGTTGGGGGTGGGCTGGACCTAAGGATTTGGGGATGGGCTGGACTCTCAAAGTTGAGGGCAGGCCAGGCAGCATCATGTGCTGAGGGAAATATTATCTGTGCTGCCCTGTGGTGGGGGGCCCCCAGAGGTGCAGGGCCCTATTGGGCCCAATTGGTCCAATAGGCCTAAGGCCGGCCCTGCTCCTGGGGCCGCACAAAATGCTGAGGTCCCTCACCTGGGGGCACTCTATGTTTGCCATGTATGAGTGTATGTGCAGTATGAAAATTCTTGGTTAATGGCTTTACTACGTGTGTGCAAACCTTCATTCTGCATTGCTAAAAAGTCATATTTCATGCTGCAGAACAAACTGTGGATTTGTGCACTAATGAAGAAGAGTTACCACGGTCCCTAATTAACTAAAACTCCCAGTGATTATGGTTGTAATTGCTGGATTTTTAGTTGTCCCTTAACACCAAATTGAGGTAAATTATTAATACCGGTATGGGACCTGTTAACTAGAATGCTTGGGACCTGGGGCTTTCTGGATAATGGATCTTTCTGTAATTTGGATCTTCATACCTTAAGGGGCACATTTACTAAGCTCGAGTGAAGGATTTGAAGTAAAAAAACTTCGAATTTCGAAGTATTTTTTTGGGTACTTCGACCATTGAATAGGTTACTACGACCTTCGACTACGACTTCGATTTGAATGATTCGAACTATAAATCGTTCGCCTATTCGACCCTTAGTAAATGTGCCCCTAAGTCTACTAGAAAATCATGTAAACATTAAATAAACCCAATAGGCTGGTTCTGCTTCCAATAAGGAACAATTATATCTTATCTGGATCATGCACAAGGCACTGTTTTATTATTATTGAGAAAAATGTAATAATTTTGAAAATGATGGATTATTTGGATAAAATGGAGCCAATGGGAGATCACCTTTCTGTAATTCTGAGCTTTCTGGATTATAGGTTTCCAGATAATGGATACCATACCTGTAATAAAATATATATATATATATATATATATATATATATATATATTATATATATATATATATATATATATATATATATATATATATATATATATATAGTCAACTACAAGAGGTCCTCTGCACTCAACCCATTTTCAATATATTTAAGACAGAGACATTTTGTGCATACTGCTACTAAAAAATGCCTTACCCTTTAAACAACACAGGGATTGTTTGTCCATATATTGCAATATATTTAAGCTGGCCAACTACGTCAAAGTCATCCCATATCTGGCCAGTCCTACGCTTAATTTTCATCTGATTCATTAAGAATTCAATTGCTTCATTATACATTTTACAAAGGGACTAAGTTTTACCTGCAACTCACTAGCTGCTTTCAAAGTAAAACTCCCAAACTTGGCTGCCCTTTTATTAGACACCAGTGGGATCACCTGACTATAGCTGGGAAGGGTGGGAGCTACAACATGGAGCTGGTCACTGCTCCTGTATAACTATAACAAACAAGGGAAAGTTGTGCTCACCACTATTTTTTAAAACCATTAGGCGGGGGTGCAATGAGGGTGTGACCACAAAATACATATAGTCAACTACAAGAGTCCTCTGCACTCAACCCATTATCAATATATTTAAGACAGAGACATTTTGTGCATACTGCTACTAAAAAATGCCTTACCCTTTAAACAACATAGGGATTGTTTGTCCATATATTGCAATATATTTAAGCTGGCCAACTACGTCAAAGTCATCCCATATCTGGCCAGTCCTACGCTTAATTTTCATCTGATTCATTAAGAATTCAATTGCTTAATTATACATTTTACAAAGGGACGAATAAGTTTTACCTGCAACTCACTAGCTGCTTTCAAAGTAAAACTCCCAAACTTGGCTGCCCTTTTATTAGACACCAGTGGGATCACCTGACTATAGCTGGGAGGGGTGGGAGCTACAACATGGAGCTGGTCACTGCTCCTGTATAACTATAACAAACAAGGGAAAGTTGTGCTCACCACTATTTTTTAAAACCATTAGGCGGGGGTGCAATGAGGCTGTGACCACAAAATACATATAGTCAACTACAAGAGGTCCTCTGCACTCAACCCATTATCAATATATTTAAGACATATATATATATATATATATATATAGTAATCTTACACATTTACACAATACATTTTGTTCATTAACAAGGTGAAGCAAGAGGCACATTGGAGTAAGAACGAAACCACTGCCTTTGGCTTCTCTTTCATCCAAACCCTATAGGGCCTATAGCTCTGTACAGTAATTACCATCAGGATAATGGTGTAAAAAGAAGGGTATAGGGATATAAGGAATAATGAAATATAATTAATGCACAGATAAAAAGTTGCCATAAAAAATAGAATTGTTTGGTTTTACCAAAATGTAACATGAAAAATGGCTTTAGATGCAAGAACCTTTAATTAATGGCATTTTTTAATGCAAAAACTGCAGCCATTTTGTGTGCCTGCAACTGCACTTGTGGGTCACAGCTGACCCCTCAAATGTTTGCACTGGGTCTAGTAACCCATAGCAACAATTCACAGGTAGCATTTACTGAATAAAGCAAACATCTGGTTGGTTCCTGGGGGTTATTAGACCTGATGGAAATTGTTATTTCTCTTATATTACATGAAATTGTGTTCATGTGTTTTATGTACATATTCTGTTGCAATGATCCTATTGTCTGAGAATTGCTAGCAATGTAAATTAGATGTAACAATTATTTACAGGCAGTTTGTTGAAATGTTACTGTTAAATTCTTTTGGGCAGCTGGAAAGAAACAAAAGGATAAAGGAAATGTTTATGTTTTACCCCCTCAAGGTTATGTTTGTACTCAACAACAAATAATTATAATTATTGTGAATCTGTTTAGATATATTGCAATAACACTGGATGTTACTGCTACTTGCACCATTTTTGTTGCAGATTTCTTTCTGGATTGAACTATTTGAGGCAGATTTTGAGAGCAGCTAGAAAACACGTCGATGTCCTCAAAAACAGTGGCAGAAAAGTAGATATGTGACAGAATTTTAATCTCTTTTTCAAGATTGAATAAAATAAATTGATCAATTTAGCCCTTTGTGCACCATTGTAATAATCTGAAAAGATGGCAGTTCACATGCAACATAGGTTAAAATTCACATTCCTGTATTTGCTAAAATAGGTGTCTCTGCATCTTTCATGAAATATTTAGCACATTCTCAAGACCGTGAAAAGAAATTCCCTTTGGGACCCCTATTATGCATTTGTGCCCAGCCTCACAGAGCTCAGATGTTATTATGGCTTTGTTCTGTAGGCTATCCATTGTTTAGTACTCTGCTAATTGCAAGAATTTACTATGGGACAAATTCACTAACCTCCGAAAATTTGCCAGTGACGGCTTCGCTCACAACGCAACACTTCACCAGGCGTAGATTCGCCAAGACAATGTCAATTCACTAAAATCCGAAGTTGCATACTGGGTGCAGAACGCTGGCAAAGTTGCGCTAGCATTACTGCCCCAAGCGAAGCGAATTTTCGGCAGGAAGTTAAAGTTGAATGGACGTAAATGTTGCAGCAAATACATTACACTACACAAGCCCAGGGAACCTTAATAAAATAAAATAGAGTTGTTATATTGCCCTACACATGAGCCCAGTGTGAAGTAGTGAAATGACATCACGCTGGTGAATTTTCGCCTGCATTAGTCACTTCGCCCTTTAGTAAGTTTGCCCCTATACCTTGCTAGAACTATCAAAATACCAAAATATGCTATGTCAAGGCATTATACGTCATACATTATACGTCATACATTATACGTCATACACTGCCTACAGTGTGCTAAGTATTAGAGGGATATTGTCATGGGGAAAAAAAATATTTTCAAAACACATCAGTTAATAGTGCTGCTCCAGCAGAATTCTGCACTGAAATCCATTTCTCAAAAGAGCAAACAGATTTTTTTTATATTTAATTTTGAAATCTGACATGGGGCTATTGTCTATCCCCCAGTCATGTGACTTGTGCTCTGATAAACTTCAGTCACTCTATTACTGCTGTACTGCAAGTTGGAGTGATATCACCCCTCTATTTCCCCCCCCAGCAGCCTAACAACAGAACAATGGGAAGGTAACTAGCGATGGGCGCGAATTCGCGCGATTCGGCGCTGGCGAATTTGCGATACGGCCAAGAAAATTCGCTGGCGTAAAAAAAATGGACGCCGACATCAAAAACAAGACGCTGGCGCCGTTTCACAAATTTTTCACCGTTTCATGAAATTCGCGCATTTTTTGGCGAAATGGCGCAAATTCGCCCATCACTAAAGGTAACCAGATTGCAGCTCCCTAACACAAGATAACAGCAGGTAGATCTAAGAACAGCACTCAATAGTAAAATCCAGGTCCCACTGCAACACTTTCAGGTACATAACCAGGCAAAATGACCTAAGATGGCTGCCTACACACCAATAGTACAACTAAAAAAATACAATTAACATTTTAAACCATTATATGCCTAGGAGCAATATTAGAATGGGTGATAAAATTGTGTTCACTTACTCTTTGAACTCAGAAGCTATAGGAACATTTTCATTCATTGAGGCCCCAGCAGCAATGTTCATTATGTGCAACTGAGTGGTGGAACCATATTTACTTACCTTTGGCTTAGAAACTCTAGTGACACCAGTAAGGGAGCTTTTATGATACACCTGTGCTTAAATCTTTATGAAACTAGGTTGAATCATCTATTTTTAGCAATATTTTCCCCAACAATATTTATTAAAAGCGTTATAACCAATTGGGCAAATATTTAGTACCTGGTTGTTGTTATTCAGTTCATTTGTTGTTCTAATTTATTCATGTACCTTCTGGTGGTTTAGATAATTTACATTCACAAACTGTTGCTGAGAAAAGCGACTTAATTAGTCACAAAATTGACAGATGGGGTGATGATACTAATGAGGATGGACAGACTTTTGGTTAATGAACTTGATAATGTATGCTGGCTACTGTGCAAATAGTAGTAAATAACAGACCCCTAGGGCACCAGACTTCAGTTTTGTTATCCTTTAGTCCCATTACTACATATTACATGTATTCAGAAGTCTGCATTAAAACCCCTTTGACACCTCTGAAATTGAATTTATTTGTAGACCCAACACAAAACTTTACTGACAAGCTCCTGGTTTACAGATGTTCCGAATCATATTACATGACAACTAATGAGATAAAGAGCTCTTTGATGAACACACTGCAGCCAATCTGTGATCTGCAATTGATGGCTACATACATATGAAACTCATTTCATGATTGATGAACCCAATAGACTAGTTGTAGATTTTGCTGTTCTATAGTGATTGAATTGGGAGACATATCAATCTTGTGAGGTGTTCAGGCCCATATCTTTCAAACAGTTAGAGGTTTCCCGGCCTATAATATCATACTATAGCTTCAGATGGTGAAATCCTTTTACAGTAAAAATTATCCTTCTTTCAGGGAATTAGATGTGTAACTTGTAACACAAGAGTCATGCAGTGTATTATTTCATGTGGCTGTGGAATACATTGTAATTGTTATATTTCAAAATAAGAAAGGTCTTCAAAAATGGTTTTGGTCCCAGTGAAAATTTGGTGTTGACAGCGGAGATGAATACATATATACAGAATGATTCAATGATAGAGAATGTAGAATGTAGAAAGTTAAAAGAGAAAGAGACTAGAAAGTTAAAAGAGAAAGAGACTATGGAAGTCAAAGACACAATATTTCCCAGAAAATAAGGCAATAAGGGCAAACCAACAATATTTAAAGCTGTTTCTCAAATGGTATCAGCGCAAATTAACACATATCAACCCTGAAACCTTCCTTCTTTAATGGTGCCACTGTGGAGCCACTGGTACCCAGTGGGAATATTCTGTAATGCAGTGCTATTGTAAAGAGGTCTCCACTCTTTTGAGGTCAAGATTGAATTTAACTACTGTCCTATTCCCTGGTGTAACCCAAACTACATTCCTATCTTCCCACCTGGCCTAGAAAAATGAGAGGCGTTTATTTTCCAATATTTCCTATTTGCTGTTAAATCTCTGATTGCACTCTTGACCCAAGTACTATGGGAAGTAGAGTATGATAGTGTCAGAGGAAGAGCTAGATTCCAATCTTATATTGTGGCCACACAACACTGCTCTTTGAGTGGCTTGGAGACGTCTTTAGATACTTGAAATGTGTTGTACCTTGCTGCATCCTACTGGAGGTCCTGTTTTGCCCTGGAACTGCATGTCCCATGTGTGCATTTTTTTGCCTCTAGGTGATAATTAGCAACTGCCAGAAATTTCTGTGTTAGATGTTTCCCATTGAAAACAATGCCATGTTTATTTGATCTTATAGACTCTTTCATTTCTAAACTATTTGGTTTTTGTTCCACAAAACAGCTCCCAGTGGCATAACTACTAGGATGTGCACCCAGGCCCCCCACAGGCCCCTCCCCTCTGGAAACACCCCCAATGCATTTTCCCCGCGATAAAACACCATTGAGTCTCCTACAGGCACCATTGGGGTGTAGACCCGGGTGCAATCATACCACGAGTACTTACACCACTAGAAGCTCCTGAAACTATGGAAGCGTATTCTAGGCAGGAGTTAGAATTCACTCCTGGTCCCTTCTCATACAAATTTAAAATCAAGTTGCTGTACTTCATGTTCAAAATGTAGAATGCATTGTTTAAGAAATCAAGAAAAAGAAAAGCATCTTTATTTAATATTCTGGATGGTGACATTGAGTATTTCAGTAAAATTCCAGACACATCCACACCTTTTAAAAACATGCAGAACATCTGTTTAGCACTATCTGAAGAGCAAAGACATGATTCATCACTGTTTAAACACTTTAGCAAACGCATTACAAAAATGTCAATCGAAATAAAATTTGTAAGCTTTCTTAATACAAGAACTCATTAAAATACATTTTGCTCTTTGCTCCAAGAATGCATAAAGAATTGTTTTCTTAATAGTCTACATTTTACATTTGCATATTTTTGTACATTGTAAAGTTAAGTAAAAAGTCTGCCATCCATATAGATTTATAGATTAGTTGTCTTTTCGCAGATGCTTAGTATCAAACTAGTGCCATCCCTACAGAATTATAGATCTAGGATGTCAATGCCCAGTGTAGGGGTTCCAGTGCTTGTTGCAAAGAGCTTCAGATCCAGGAGTGCATGTTCTTCCTTGATGAGCCCTAAGGAGGACACTTCCATGCACTAGGTTCAGTAAATTACCCTTTATTTTTTTCTAAGTGCCCAATGCCAGAACTGAGATTGCAAAGGCCAGATGGGTACTTTCCAGTGTTTGCACAGGACAGCGATGATGCATATGGACATGGACACCACCACCATATGACGTCTTTTTTTATTTTTACCCCATGTGAGATGTATTACTTTTGATTTTGCAGGCTCTGCTTGAGAATAGGCCCAGGAGGGTCCTGAAATGTTCATGTCGTAAACTGCTTTTGATAAATGGTAATGATCTCAGTTCTTTTGGACACTACTGCCAGATGCAGAATAAGTACGTTTAGTTTACAATGCAATTTTTGCTTTACTCATTGTTGTATCTTTGGTGATCTGACTAGTAGCACAATACCCAGAACAATTCCAGCTATCAGCAACTACCAGTACTGTTTCATATAGCTGCAAAAAGGCAGATATAAGGTGTGATTTTAAAAAATTGGAAAAAATTCCATATATTCAGTGCCCTTTTAAACACAACAGTACCAGAATAAAAATGAGTGGCTAAGATATGGATGTCCTGTTGTATAATGTGTGCAAGAAGGGTTATGTTGAACCAAACGTTATGTAATGGGCTGGAGCACTCAGACCCCACGTATAAACTGGTGAAAGTTTCCACTTATGGCTATGTAACAAGAACTTTTAGGGGGTTATTTATTAAATGGGTTGTTCACATTTAAAGCCCTTTTGCAGTACAGTTGTTTTCAGATTGTTCGCCAGAAATAAAGCATTTTTGCAATTCCTTTTTTATTTTTTATTTGTGATAGATTTTCTAATACTGAAGTGTAAAGTTTCATTTTTCACCTTCTAAAGCAGCTCTGGGAAGGGAGGGGATCGCTAACTCTGTAACTGTTCTAAATTAATACATTTAGTTGATACATGTGTTATCTTTGTCCCTGCTGTTCCCTGAGTCACTGAGTTTCATTAAAGGCAGCTGTTTAATTGATATATTAGTTGATAATAGTCTCCCACAGATGCTGCTGAGAAATGTATTAACTAAATGTAGCAAATTGTAACAGTTCAGAATACTTCTGGATCACTGAGTTGCTAGACAGTAGAGACAGGAACATTAACCTTTAAAGGGGAACTCAGGCTTCCAAACCAAAATTTGACAAAGAGGCCCATTTAACACAGAAACCCCTAATAAATCCATCACGGTTACCAGTTTCTTCAAAAGGTATGAATAAATGCCATTTTCTATGCTGTAATCCATCTTTTTAACAATTCTTCTCTTTCTGTATTATTTGAAATCCTGGGAGGAAAGGAGGGACTAAAACAAATTGTAACAACTTCTCCACAGCTTAAAGACACAGGAACTACAGATCCCAAAATGCATTGCACTATGATGCTCCCTTCCTTATTAAAATCATGTGTGCAGGGAATTGTGGGGTTTTGAGGATGCAGGCTGAGGACAGCTGGCTGTTGACACAAAGTAACAGTAGTCAGTCAGCTCAGCAAAGTAGTCAGAAAGATAAGCAGGAGAGCAGGGGACTGGGCTTAGGGAACTGTCAGAAACCATTAAAAATCATGAAAAGTCAGCATATTTTTTTTTATTGATGTATATTGCAAAGTTGCTTGAAATTATGTTTACTTTTCAAAAAGCTTAAGATATGTTTTTGTGGAGTTCCCCTTTAACCTTCAATTAAACTGAAAAAAAGTGTTTGGAAGGTGAACAAGCCCTTTAAAGTCCAATTGTTAAAAACTCGAAAGTGGGCAAAAAAACCTCAAATTTTTAAGAGATTTATTATACCCCGAGGATACAAAAAGTCAGAATCAGAAAATAATCCACCTTCAACTTGTCAAGGTCCTGTAGAAGTCAATGGCAGAGGTCCTATTTGCAATTTGAAGATATTATAGTCTGCACTGGGTTTCGTACGATAAATCAAACATTTCAGGCTTCATGGAAAATTCCGAATTTTCGGACGTCAAAACCTGAAAAAGTTGTGATTTTTCATGATCTGATTTTTTGGTCTTTTTTTTTCAGGCCTGGATTTGTGGTGAGGCCACAAAGGCCTGGGCCTAGGGAGGCAAAATTTGAGGGGCAGCATACCACCCAGTCACATCTAGAGGAGCATTGGGAGGCGCGGATGCACTAGCTCACTGGGGGGAGTATGTGTGCGTGTTCGCCAACAGGCACTAGGACCTGGTGACCGGAGCATGAGCTCGCAGGGGGGGTGGATGCATACGGGTGGGCAATAGGACCCAGGCAGCCTGATGACACAAAACTAAGATGGAGAAGGACCTGGGGGAACTTGGGATAATACACTTAGCTGTAGCAAGCAATGCCAGTCTGCAACAGGACGGGCCAGCCAGGTATTGCCCTGTATTAAAGTATATAGATTCAAGGGAGGAGAAGTTTATTGTACTTCTATACAAAGCAATGGTAATGCCCCATCTGCAATATACCATGTCGTTTTGGTCTATATTCCTTAAAAGCGATATTAATAAAATAAAGAAAGTCCAAAGAAAAGTAAGGAAGTAGTGTGTTTAACATAAATAGCATGTAAGTCCTAGGACAAAAATACCTTTTCTGGTAACAAGAGCTTTGGTGTTTTACTGTGAGACCCTTTAGAAAAGTGCTACCAAAGAGGTGAAACGAGAATAAGAAGAGAATTTAGGCAAAAGTGGAGAAAACAAATTAACTTCAGCTGTAAAGGAGCTCAGTCACATTATATTATCCTTATAATTAACTCTGCAAGTCTTGTAGAATTAACCTAATTTCAGACAATATAAGACGACAAGGGAGATGAATACAAGGGAGAAGAAAAAAACATAAAAGCACATTTTTATTTCCACAACATTAAATTTGACACGGTTGTGACATAGCAGTGACATTACTGGCAATGGTGCTAATTAATGACTCTCATTTGTAATTCCTCCAGGCAATGCTCCTTTCAAAAGAACACGGGCTGTATAAGCTCAGAGAATTGATCATGAGAAGTTCTGCTCCTTGATGACACCAATCGCCACAGGAGAAAAATTATTTGAAAATGAATATACATTGAAAATCTGCTTGAAAACCTATACTGCTTAGAACATGGTGAGAAAAACACAAAGTCCTAATGGGTTCCAATAACCACTATTTCTTTCTTTCTTTCTTTCTTTCTTTCTTTCTTTCTTTCTTTCTTTCTTTCTTTCTTTCTTTCTTTCTTTCTTTCTTTCATTCTTTTCTTTCCCATGTTTATTGACAAGTTGCAAGGCTTTCCCTCTGTTTCTGGGGGTGCCAAGCCCCATTGTGATCATTGTGTGTGTATTTATATGTAGTTGCTAGCAGGGGAGCTTTAAATTCCAGGACTTTTGTGCCTAAGCAGTACATTGTGTGAGGGAGCTGTACAGTAATTGAACATCTTTACTATTGTCTGAGATCTGTAGATATAAAAATGATGCAGTACTGAGGTGAACTTCAGGGCAGGAGTTGAGAGACCAATCACAATGTTCTTATCATGCTTTAATATATTAGCCAACAAACAGTTGAAATCCAAACTATAGTGGTGCTTAGTGCCTGATTAGGTAAATATGTAGAAGCAGAAGAGGTTGACAGGGCAGATAATGAAGTAAATGTATTTTTCACTGGTGTACGTCTGTGGTCCCTGTGGCCCCGTGCTCTGGATTGGTTATAGCGAAGAGGCTAATAACTAATGAACTCTGTCTCTGGAAAACACACAAAATGAAGCCTATGGGTAATGGCCTTGGCATACTCTATAGCTTTCCTCGATAATGGATCCCATACCTGTACACGGACATCTAACTTTGCAGAAACTTTTTAGCTTTTCAGTTCAGCAAATATATTCTGTAATAGAAACTGCACTGATACCAACCATTTCAAAAGTTTAACTTGTTTAAATACATTCCCATGAGCACATTTGACAGATCTCTTATGCTCTAATGTGATGTATTTTGTACTAGCAGCCAGTTGTGGCCCATTAACTGCAGCTTATGGCTGTTTGGCACAAATGAAGATAAATCACATGAAAAAGAGTGATGCATTTCTTGTCTTCTGCAAGACAAAATATACCTTTAATTGATTAGTTAAATGACAGTATAGTAATTATTTGTAAATTAAAAGCAGTGCAGCAACAAAATGCTTTGAACAAGAATCGAAGAGGGGATATCAGGCAGGGCCAGGCACACTAGGCAACCTGGCCGGCCACCCCTTCCTCCCTGAGCTGACCGGGTGCGACTGAGAGAGATGAGACGGAGGGGAGGGGTAAGCGAGGGTGGGGAGAGCGATGGAGGGGAGAGATGAGTGATGGAGGAGAGATGGGAAAACAACAGAGGGGAGAGCGAGGGACCGAGGGGTGAATGATGGAGGGGAGCGGAGGGAGGGTGACAGGAGGGAGTGGAGAGCGACGGAGGGTGACAGAGGGAAGGAAGGTAATAAGACTGAGGGATGAGGACTAGGTGTAGGCAGAAGATAATTTTAGAGTTAGCTGCCCAGGGCCCCCTAGCATTGCTCCCTAGGAAGCTGCTTCTGTTTCCTACCCCTATTTCCGGACCTGATAGAAATGTTTTCAAGGGTTAAAGGAGAAGGAAACCCCTTACACAAGTTTGTGTCCCTGGTGAGCCCGAACCATAGCAGCAAGCCCCCACACTGAGATGAAGCAAGGAAAGCAGCGGGGTTCATAGGCACCCTACCTCCTACTTACTACTACTACTACTACTACTGCTGCTGAAAGAAACTTCCAGGGTCTTCCTGGGCCATGGTGTGAAAAGGGTTAGGTATAAACGTGTGCTTGTGTATAAGCATGATATTATTGTTAGGGGGTTGCTATGTTAATCAGGTGGGACATGTAAAGGGTTAATATAGTATGTTATATAAGTTGTTATTACTACTTCCAGTCAACAGTACTGTGGGGCAGGGAACCCCCTTGAGAACATTCTAGAGCAGGATTCACTCAGGTTCTCTAGGAAGAACTGATGCTAGAGAGTCTGATGTCTGCTACCATGGGGAGGTACCAAAGAAAGCCACATAGTTAGGTTAGCTAGTGATAGGTCAGATCTTTGAAGCTCACCGTTGGTGATGAGAGGCAGAGGTAGGCCAGCTAGTTCAGCAGCTGACACTCCACTGAGAATGAAGGGAGGGGCAGCATCCCTGTACCCCAGGGGCGTAACTACAGAGGAAGCAGACCCTGCGGCTGCAGGGGGGCCCAAGAGGCATAGGGGGCCCCATAAGGCTCTAATTAATTAGGAATTTTAATATATATTGTTAATACAGGGGAACCACTGGATATTTTGGGAGCCCTAAAATTATATTGCTGTGGGGCCCAGTAACATCTCGTTACGCCACTGCTGTACCCACATGACCTCCCTGAACAATAGACTTCTGTTTATCTGCAAGCAGGGCCAGAACTGTAAGGTTAAACAGTCAGAACAAAGGGTAGAAAGGTAATCTAATTATCTACTTTGCAAGGACTAAACGGAGTAGCTTCAATTTCCCTGGTTGCCCTGTTTGGCTCAAGAAATAAATCACTGCATCCACGTTGAACAACAGGGATTTACTGCCCCTTTAATTAATACAATCCTACAGAGATCCTATCCAAATGAATCAGAATTAGCTGCAAGCTGTGTCTGTAGACTTCCTTTTAGGGAAAGCAACTCCCAGACTATTTAAGGATTAATGGGAGTGAAAGAGACAATTAGTACCCACACCATGGGTGGCAGGCCCTGACTCTGAACCTAATACACCAGATGAAGCCACAGGAATAATACTAAGCTTAAAAAACCCCACTGTATATTCTGCACTTCCCAGTGGGTTTATGCAATTTAGAGTGATAAAATGTGCAGATTCATGCCTGATATTAGCCATAAACATAATAAGACACATTTCCATGTGCTGTAAGCGACACCCTGAGGTCACTTAATTCCCAGGTTTTCTAATGATTTCACTGCAGCAGTTCAGAGAGTAGAAGATTATCAGAATAGAATTACGGTTTCATTATTTAAATTCCTTTCCACTGCTTCCAGAACCATTTTTGCCAGCATTAAGCAAAATAGATGGCATCAATTCAGATTTTCATCTTCACACAGAGTATATTGAAACAGAATTCATTATCTGACATATTTCCATTTCCCAGAAGTTATGGTGGCAACTCAGTAATACAGCAGAGAACTAATATATTGACTAATATTTTTATTTAATAACCAAATATTTTGGCCTCAGTTCTAATGTATTGTTAAAGGGGAACCTTCACCATTAAATTAAAAAAAAAAAAAACCTCTAGGCTGCAGTACATGGTTAATTAATCTGTTTCTCATTTAATTGTTCATTGGGAAGTTTCTCAACCTAACAGTGTTTTTTTGGCTACAACCAACATGCTTGTTCTGTGAGTCACTGACTGATTTCTCCTACTCTAATTGGCAAATGCAACCTTTGTCAGTAATTTGCAATGCACAATAGCACAGTTAATAGGTTTGCAATAGAGAAAAGTGTTAAGATGAGAAAGTGGTCCGGCTACACTCAGATATCTCAGGGATCCAAGTGAAACATAAGCATTATAAAATTGTGGCATATGCCGACGATTTACTCTTTTTTTTTAACAAACCCCCTATTTCTATACCTAATTTAAATGGACTCCTAGATACATATGGCAAAGTGAGTAATTCTAAAATCAACTACACCAAATCATTGGCTCTCAATGTATCCATCCCATCACATACAGTGCAAGGACTTTCTCAAAACTTTCCATAAACATGGGCGAATAGACATATTACATATTTTGGAATTCAGATTACAAAGGATTACAGAGACCCTGATTCTATTAATTCCAAAGTTCTACTTGCAAAATTAAAAAAGGATCTGGCATATTGGGCTAAAACACCAATATCATGGCTCGGGAGAATCAATGTGGTAAAAATGAACGTGATGCCCAAGTTGCAATGCAATGCCTCCCGCTGCCCTTTTCAATTACATGTCTGAAGCTATTCCAGTCAACTATCACTAAATTTGTTCGGAATGACCATCCACCCAGAATTAAGACAGGAGTAAGATGGCTCGCTTTGCCAGATTGTTTTCGATATCATAGAGCGGAAATATTTAATAGAATCATTTATTGGTCTCACAACTAAAGGTGGCCATACACAGGGCGATAAAAGCTGCTGACAGACGAGTGTATGGGGCCCTCCGACGGGCTTCCCCGATTGATATCTGGGCGAAAGTTGGGACTAAAAATCCCGTCGGATGCGGTCCCGCGATCCCACCGCCCGTTACCCATCGTTAGGATTCGATCGTTGGGCCCTAGGGCCCACGATCGGATCAGCCCGATATTGCCCACCTCAAGGTGGGCATATTGGCAAGAGATCCGCTCGTTTGGCAACATCTCCAAACGAGCGGATCTCTCCGTGTATGACCACAAACAGGAAGCACCTGAATTTTATCAAATCATGGGAAAGAGACCTGGACCTAGACCTCTAAGAAGAGGTTGTTGAGAAAGGCATAAAAGCACTACTTTTTAGCTCCCGCTGCTGCAAAATTCAAGAGATTAACTATAAGCTTCAGTCTGGGACCAGGTACTACACCACTATTCACAAATATTGAGACGGGAAGTGCCAGATACCCCTGCTCACTCCCTGCTATTTTTAGAAACAGACAATGGAGAAGAGTCGTTCGAATCTACCTTAGAAAAACTCTTATTAATGCAGCTAAACTCCTTATTTCAAGCAAATGGAAAACATCAGCATCCCCCTATCTAGCAGAATGGCTAGGCAAGATAAACATATTAGCAAAATTTTAAGAATTCTCAGCTCGAACGGTGAAACAAAAACAAAATGACAGAGACACCTGGTTATGATGGTTTTTATTCAAAGAGTCAAAAACATACAAACAAAATATCGCTCTGTGATCCCAATAAGACATGACATGAAGCCCCCAGAGACCCTTGATTTATAACACATTACAACACATTGCCCAGTAGGTCAAGCATAATAAACATATACAAAGGAAAGCATCATTCTACTGTAACTGTATAACACAGTAATGTGAATGCAAAATTTAGGCTGTAGATGTCTTAATTTATGGCAATCCGATATACTGTAGTACTGTAATGTGAAGGCGAATACTGAAATGATTATGTATTAATGCATACTATAATGCAGCTACAAATACTTGACCAATGCATGACAACCCCCCCCCCTTTTTTGTCCTTTTTCTTTTCTGTACCCCTTCCTCCACATAGTGGTAAAAATGTTAATAAAAACCTATTGAAATAAAAAAAAGATGAGGAAGTGCTCTATCTAAAACTAATTTAAAATGAGATGCCACTGAGTAGCAATCTATGGAGATTTCTGAGACTTGGAGTAACGCATCTGGAAGTAACATAATTGTGGGTGCACACAGGTGGAAGTGGGGCAGAAGAAGGACGTACTGTGGAAGTCGCGGCCCAAACCCGTCCGACCCACTGGTACCGCAAACTTTGGCCCAGTCCACACATCACTATTACCTTCCCTTTTTCGAAGGCTCAATCATTTCCAATGCCATCCACTTCACTTGTGTTTGGTTGTGATTGGCTTCATTGACACAGTAGTATCTATAGGGGAACCTTGTTTATCATTATGCATGTTTCCCTGATGTTTTTTGAACGGGATTTTGATGTTCAACGTTTTTCCCTCTCTTGCTGTGTCAGTCATAAAAATGCTTTGGGGCCACAGAGTGTGTCAGTCATTACATTTGGGTCACACGCTGTTAAATGCTCAATCACCCAATTGCCCAATGCAAGCAGTTTCTCAATATCTCTCTCCAGTTACAATGACTGAAACTCTGCACCAGGTACTGGGACTTCCCAGCATCCTCCACCATTAGCCCTCCTTGTAGCGGATTAGCCCATTTCCTTCCAAAGGTTAAATATATTTAAAGCAGATCACCCCCTGAGTCCACACACTAAAGGAACAGTTGCACCAGTGGTTGGGATCAGGGATCAAGACATGTGAATGTGTGTGTATGTAATGGTATGTTCTGCCACCTTGCCCAATAACATCATGCTGAGAAAAGCCGAAGCTTCCATCCTGTTACAATGCACATCAATGGCACTTGACTGACCTGGAGGACTAAAAGAGGATAATGAATTCTCCTTCCAAGCTACAGTATTGCATAGAGTGATCCACAAGCAGTGAGACAAAAGGACAAAAAAATGACAAGTTTCCAGGGTGCTGGCTATGAAATCTGTGTGGTCCATCTCTTGCCTATGCTTGCCACTGGCCTGGATTCCAGCGGTGCAGCCACAGGAACAAGGGGATTGGAGTTCTTAAAAGGCTGCTACTGGCTAACAAAATATTTTTTCTAACATAACCTCCTTTATATTAGCTTTGAAATCCTGCTAAACAGACATACCCCTCCACCTTTTCTATTGCCTCTGTCCCTCTGAAACAAAGTATAGCCACTGATAATAACTGCCCAGTCATGCAAACCCATCCAGCCATGTTTCAGCAACACCAATCACATCATATTCATATATGAGAAAAAAATAAAGAAAAATATTTCAAGTTGCCTTTCTCATACAATATATTGAGGGAAAAGCTATTTCACTGGGGTGTGGCCACCAGCTTGATGTGAGAGGACGCGCGTTAGCTCAGCTCCACTCCGATGGCAGCAATTTGTGATACCTGCAAGCTAAGACACAGCAACCACGGACTTTAATAAGCAAGGACGGCAACCCCAGCTGCAGAGAACACTTATGGGTCTAACTAAAGCTAAAAGACGAGCATTGGAGGCCGCAATCCGACTTGAACGGTATGTGCGTGAAGATAGACAAGATGGTGCCAAGGCCTTGTCAGCAGATGCCGCCCCAGACAAGCAGCACTTGTGGAGGAGCCGTCGTTAGCGGACCTCCCGGTGGAGGTTAAAAATGCTTGGGATGCCTGCACCGGGCTGATTACAACCAAGAGACAGAGATAAAATTCTCACCATGGTCCGTGCTAAAGGCCAGCTACCATTTGAGAACGTGAATGTTGCCATATATCCGGACTACTCCCTAGAGGTCCAAAGACAGCGGGCTAAAAGAAGTTGCGGGATGAAAAGCTTGTCTATGCCATGCTCTACCCGGCTAAGCTGCCTGTCACTGCCGAAGAGAAAACACATTTTTTTATGCTGCCACAAGATGCTACTGCGTAGCTGGGAGGCCGTGGCCCACGGCGGGACAACCGTGAGTAAAGCTAATATCAACAACGAGATGCTGCACTACTGAGGCCCTGATAATAAAAAAGGTCCTTGTTGATTGTTACCGATCATGTTGGCACAAGTTCAACAGTGTCAATTGTGGAAAGTTAATATGCAACTGCCAACTAATTGCTATTCTGATTAATATGTTTTGATATACTGGGAGCCACCGGAGTGGTTGTTCTCCCTCTTGCCTATCTTTGGCCCACTTGACTGTGGCCGGAAGGCTAAGCTGGGTTTTTTTTGTCACCATCTACACCCCCTGGCATCACCCGGAAGATGGTCAAGGAAGTGATCCGTTTTGTTTCCCTCAAGTTGTAGGAGGTATTTTGGGAACTTTCTGCTTTTTGGTTAAGTGTTTTTAAGCAGAACGGGTGGGAAAGGACAGATGATTATGACGCTTTACAACGAATCTGCAGAGGTAATTTTAAGAATCCGCAATCATCTGGGCCTGGGTTTGTTTACAGTTGGGCTATTATTGGATTTATCAGGCAAACTGGACATGGAGCAGAAAGAGTATACGCAACGTCTCAAGGTCATATGGAGTTACTAATGTACTTTATACAAGCTAAATGCCTAATATGTCTCTCGCTGTGTTGAGCTGGAATGTTAGAGGGCTGAATGATCCAATTAAGTGTAGGTTTGTTCTAGACTACATAAAAAAGCAAATCGCTGAGGTAATATTCCTCCAAGAAATGCACCTCACAGGAGGTAAATTGGCCTTGCTGAAGAAACCATGGGTTGGTTGGATATATCACTCAGCCTTCTCTACATATACAGCAGGTACCTCTGTGCTAATTAGGAAAACATTGAATTTCCAGCTTTTTACTGTGAGGTCGGATCCTAGGGGCAAATTTGTTTTTATACATTGCCATATTAATGCTGCGGAATTTGTGTTAGCTAATATGTATGTAGCACACCCGTGAGTGTACTTTTGCTGTGTATTGAGGCTGTATGTGACCAGGCTAACACTGCTATTAGTGTGCCCCCGACCCCCCAGTGTACCCGGGCAACTCCCTGCAACTCCTGGTACCTGGTGTGGATAAATGCAGCAGTAGATTCAGCCAGACAAGTCCTTTGCAGTAAATTATAACTGGTTTATTAACAGAGCACCGGCAAGATCATAGGTTACAGTACTTTGATGTTCACTGGCAGTTATAGAGTAGCCTTCAACAACAATATTCCCTCCAGGGGGTTAGAAGTATGGGGTGCCGTTTGTCCCAAATACATTCTGTATACAAAACTATCCCTAATACACAGAATGAATGTCTCTCATGGTATATAAGTATTTGTGACCATACACAGAGAAAAAAAATATACAAAAGACTTATTTCTATTAAAGAATGAAAACAAAATCTGTTTAGTGCACAAAAGGATGTCATTATATCACAAACTCCATTCTGTACAGTTTAACAAGCAATCTGTCTCACAAATGTATAACCTCCATGTAACAGACACACTTATGTGCAGAGTTACTTACAGAATGAATTATGTAAAAACAAAGTTGGACATAATATATAATAGTGTAACTAACTACTGCTTGTCAAGCTAGATTTGACTGACAAAATAGATATCTGTGACAGAAAGCAAGATTTTATAGTACAGGATTCATTCTTTCCACAAAATGACAGTTTTGTTTCACAAAACAGATAAAATAACCATTCTGTGAAGCAACACTGTCAGTCACATTCCTGAACCAATAAGAACAAAGCTTATTGCCATATACAAACAAGATGAGAAGTGGCTAGCTCTGCTCCACATGGCTAAGGCAAAGTATCTGACCTGCTATAGAGGGCGCCCTCTAATGTCCCCTCTGCTGCTGTGCTGCTGTTAAACACTACAGGTTCATAAATGGAAGTTTTTACAAATGGCTGAGAAATATAATGCTGCACTTATAATGAAAGAAAAGTATGCAAAACTTATATAAATATGATCATTTTAGGTGATATGGCTATTCTTATTGTTGTAACCTGCTTGTGTGGCCATTTTGGTTAAGGGCATTCCTGCTGTTTTGCCATTATCTTATGACTCACTCCTGTTCCTCTTCCTGTCTAAGCTCTGAGAGTAATAATGGGACAGGCCACACCCACCTGCGATGTTGTAGCTTGTAGTAGTCTCTTAATAATGTGCTTAGCTATAGTTCAACTACTACATAGTAGCTTTAGCCAGAGACTTGGGACTGATCATGTGCACTGTACATACCTCACAACTGTCCATTTTTCAGAGGGACAGTCCCTCTTTTGACAGCTCAACCTGAGGTCCCTCATTTGTACTGGAAAGTCCCTCTTTTCTCTGCACTGAACAGCCAGAAAAATAAACAAAATTTCTGACTTAATTGGCTTTTGGCAGAGAGGCCAGTACAGCTAACAGGTGCAACTAAGATGCTTTATAACTATTTTGAGATAAGAAAATAAGTAATTTTAACAGTTTAGATAAGGAGAAATATTTTCACATTTTTATAACCTGCCAAACTTTGTAAAATGAACATGCTAATTAGGGGGTGCAGCCACAAAATGGGCGTGGTCAAAAAATTGCTGCACTACATGCAAAAGAATTTTTTGTCTCTCTTTTTATTTCCAAAATGTTGGGAGGTATGGTTCAACTACTACATAATAGCTTTAGCCATAGACTGATCATTTGCACAGTGCATACCTCTCAACTGTCCCTTTTTTGGAGGGACAGTCCCTCTTTTAACAGCTCAGCCTGCAGTCCCTCATTTGTACTGGAAAGTCCCTCTTTTCTCTGCACTGAACAGCCAGAAAAAGAAACAAAGTTTCTAACTTACAAGAAGTCATCTGTAGTATGGGTACTTCAATGTGGTAAACAAATTACTCACCACGTAAGGGAAGTGGCCCAGGTGCACTGCCCTGAGCCCTCAGCATAGGGGGCGGACGAACAGAAATGTAAAAAGGAGCAGGCACTCAATGAACGCAGACTTCCAGCAGGCACCAATTCAAAGTGTAAAGATCTTTATTGTGTCCAAAATTTCTAACTTGGCTTTTGGCAGAGAGGCAAGTACAGCTAACAGGTGCAACTAAGATACTTTGTAACAATTTTGAGATAAGAAAATAAGTAATTTTAACAGTTTAGATATATTTTAAAACTTTTATAACCTGCCAAACTTTGTAAAATGAACATGGTAATTACGGGTGTGGCCACAAAAATGGGTGTGGTCAAAAAATTCACCGCGCTACATGACAAAAAAATTTTTGGCCCTTTTTACTTCCAAAATGTTGGCAGGTATGACCATGCATTCTAAATAGTATGATGTGTAGGTTATATGAGCAGCCACTCCTGAGTACTTAGTGTAAACAAAAGGGGGTCATTTAGGCAGGGGCAATTTTAGGGGATCATAATCTATTTATATAGAAGCAACAAGCTGCACAATGCTTTATATTTATTTATAACAAAAGACTCTAATGATGCCGTCCCTTACCTGCCCAGTGCTTAACCCTTTCACATCAGAGTGGGTCGAGAGGGGCACAACACTAGAGCAGAGAGCACAACTGTGCCCATGTCACATGCATGTCCAGGGCCGCCAGCAGGGGGGGGGACAAGTGTGACTCAAGAGTGGCTGCTCATATAACCTACACATCATACTAAACACAAGTGGGGGTCATTTATCAACACTGGGCACATTTGCCCATGGGCAGTAACCCATGGCAACCAATCAGATTGCTGCATTCATTGTTCTACTTGCAGCTGGCTTTTAAAAGCTTATCGCTGATTGGTCCCAAGTCTCTGGCTAAAGCTATTATGTAGTAGTTGAACTATAGCTAAGCACATTATTAAGAGACTACTACAAGCTAATTGGTGCAAGATTACAGCTAGGAGGAGACATTGGAGTCTAACTATCATATACAAAACTTATAACTGACTCTGAGAGTCAGGCAAAGCAGCCAGACAAGCACAGTAACTTCTGGTACATTTAATGGCAGGTGGGTGTGGCCTGTCCCATTATTGCTCTCAGCTTAGACAGGAAGAGGAACAGGAGTGAGTCATAAGATAATGGCAAAACAGCAGGAATGCCCTTAACCAAAATGGCCACACAAGCAGGTTACTACAATAAGAATAGCCATATCACCTAAAATGATCATATTTATATAAGTTTTGCATTATATATTATATATTGCAGCATTATATTTCTCAGCCATTTGTAAAAACTTCCATTTATGAACCTGTAGTGTTCAACAGCAGCTCTTTTAGGAAAGGTTTGTTCATGTTTATTACTATGCAGCAGAGGGGACATTAGAGGGCGCCCTCTATAGCAGGTCAGATACTTTGCCTTAGCCATGTGGAGCAGAGCTGGCCACTTCTCATCTTGTTTGTATATGGCAATAAGCTTTGTTCTTATTGGTTCAGGAATGTGACTGACAGTATTGCTTCACAGAATGGTTATTTTATCTGTTTTGTGAAACAAAACTGTCATTTTGTGGAAAGAATGAATCCTGTACTATAAAATCTTGCTTTCTGTCACAGATATCTATTTTGTCAGTCAAATCTAGCTTGACAAGCACTAGTTAGTTACACTATTATATATTATGTCCAACTTTGTTTTTACATAATTCATTCTGTAAGTAACTCTGCACATAAGTGTGTCTGTTACATGGAGGTTATACATTTGTGAGACAGATTGCTTGTTAAACTGTACAGAATGGAGTTTGTGATATAATGACATCCTTTTGTGCACTAAACAGATTTTGTTTTCATTCTTTAATAGAAATAAGTCTTTTGTATATTTTTTTTCTCTATGTATGGTCACAAATACTTATATACCATGAGAGACATTCATTCTGTGTATTAGGGATAGTTTTGTATACAGAATGTATTTGGGACAAACGGCACCCCATATAGAAGATGCAACAGACGGAGTAGAAATCAATATGGATCAGTAACAATAGACTTGGGAAATAGTTACCACTCTCACTGGCACTATCCCTCTGGTGAAGCACTAAGGCATGGGTTTCTCAGCCTGGGGTCTTGTATCTTGGCACCGGACTTGATCCTCACCTCACCCACTGTATTCAGCCTGGGATCTTGGGTCTTGGTATCCTATCTGGTCCTCAACTCACCCACTGTAGTCCCTGCACTAGTGGTTCAAATACCACGGTGTCCTAACCCCACTATTTCTGCTCGTTGGAGCCATGTCTGCTCTCTAGCTACCCTGGGCTAACTTTCACTCCTAGAGCGACTATTACTGTAGTACTATCCCTATCTCACGCTTCACTAACTTTTCCGGCAGACCTGGACCTGTAGTACCTCACACTGAGGCAAAGTCCCAGGACAGACCCAGACCTCATGGTGCTAAACCCTTTTATATTATCAAACAGTGCCATCTAGTGGACAATCCCCAGGTACTAGTGTGGACCCCACTAGGGACATAGCTGCCTAACTTAACTAAAGAACCCTTAGGTGTCCAAATACTAAAGAGGAATGCCTGAGATAAATACACCCAAATCTCAGGGTCTCTACATTCTCCCCCCACTTAGAAACGTCAATGTCCCCGTTGACAAACTAAACAGTTACTCTCAAGTGCACAATAAATCACATTTTAAATAACATTTACTATTTGTACATCACGCTTCAACAGCCTCTCCAGAGGACTGCCCATGGTACAATGGATCCTGTAAACAAAATATTGCAAACATGCATTTTTCCTGAGCACTGTATCAATACTTAAATGCAACCTCTTACTGGGTCCACGGCCGTGGCCCTAAATCCTATTACCTCGGGATTAACCCTACTATTACCAACACTGTACTTAAATCATGTATTCACATTTCTTTTATTTATGCACTTAGGAGGGAAAAAGGGAATTGGGATTTTGGGACAAGTGTCCCTTAACTATTTACAGTCTCTGGGTTGTTTGCCAAAGTCCTCCTTCCAGGTGGGTGCGATTCACCCCTAGAGTGGCTAAAAATAAAGAACCCACTACAGAGTCCAACATGGTTTCAGTCATGCTGCAGGTCAAACCTGAGTCTCTGTTCTTTATGTGTCCTGACTCCAGGGGAAGCCTCCCCAACTTGAAGTGTCTCACCCAGAGATGAATAACAAAAATGAAACTCCATTCCTTGAAGTCACTTGGGAAAAAAATAAAAATGCAACAAAAGACCTCCAGTGGTCAACTTTAACGTTTTTTTACTGGGGGTGGTTACTTCACCCTGCCCCCCACAACAGAAAACAGCACCCTCCTGGGTGTGACTCCTAGCACGAGGCTACAAATGATAAATCCCACAGATGCCGGCTTAAATCATGTAGGTGAACCGCATCTTAGTGTCCTCGTAACTGATATAATATTTGGGGTGCGGCTTCTCCACAGTGCCCCCTTCTGGAACGGAAACATCCACGCTGAAATAACGTGGAGTAGGGTTTTTCTTCCCACAGCTGTGGACAGCATGGCGCAAAATAGTGCGTCCCCACCACCACTCTTTCTCCAGGGACCGCACAAAGCTCCAGGCAGCTGCACGCCTGGCTTGATCAGGGTGGGAAAGAGTATTTCCGATTGTCTTCTCTTTCGCCACAATCTCCTCCACCACCCACTCATCTAGATTTTCCTCCACCTGCTCGTAAACCCACAGCGGTGCGTAAGGCATATAATACCCCCATTTCCTGTACACACGGAAGTTTATGACCCGCTGTACCCGGGAAACCCTGCAGAAAATCTCAGGATTGGCTCGGCCGGGTACTACCCAGAAGTGTTTCTCTTCAGCCCGGGTAATTTTCTTAGGGGCCCAGAAACTATGGGGCAATTTGAACAGAGGCCTGTCGGTGGCTCCATCATCTTCCGCCTCATCCACTGTTCCCTTCTTGCCGCTTGACGCACCCTGAGTGACCCCTCTGCTGGGCATATCTGCTCCCTTGCGGGCCCATCCCTCTTTGCTGCTAGCCTCGGGGTATGGGGGGGGTCCTTCCCTCACGGGTGGCTCTTGGGGGACCCGGCTGGGGATATTGACACTTACCCCCTCTGGGCGGTTGGAGCGGCGGGAAGGTGGGCGTCGTTCCTCGCGGGTGGCATCCTCCACTTCCTGGGAACCTCTGGAGTGGATCCCCTGCTTGGGCCCTTCCTCCGGCTTGCTTTGCACTGGCACCATACCGCTCTCCGCAGCCGCGGGCAGAACTGGTGCCATTTCAGGTGGGACGGAGGCCTCCGTCACTGCACGAACATGCGGGGTGCTGCCCTCCAGGGGGGTCTCTTCCTCTGGACGGTCGGTAATCGTCAGGAGGGCGGTTCTCGCTGCTAGCTCTCGGTGAGGGTTAGCCGCCTCTGGATCTGTCGATTCGGAGTGACTGGCACCCTCCGTGAAGTAGCGCTCCTCGTTGGCCATGAGGGCGATCAGTCCAAGAACAGCCTGGGGTGATCCTTGAACCTTGTCATCCACATAAGGTCCGATCCAGCAGCTTTGTTGGCAATGTGGACATCGACCCCTAACATCGTGGAAGGCTGGGTAAGCTTCACGTCGACATCGGCCACAGACGGGGACCATCACCGAATCACCCGAGTCGCTCACCTTTTGAGCAAACACTCCACCCCAGGTATAGCGGCGGCTCGTGTCTTTCAGCACGCCAAGCGACATCATTGCTGAGGTAGATCGGAAGCTACCCTGGTCACTGTCAGACATACTGGACCCTTCTGACGCTCGTTGAAGTTTCAACTGCAAGGCTCGCTGCATACGTCTTCTCCTCTTACCAGCTACTCTCGCACTCATTCGCAAAATGGCCGCCATGACGTCAGTATCATAGGGGCTCCTCCCTGCTCCCTTTTGGCGCCGAATTCTGCACGTCAGATTGGCTAATACCCCACCTCCTGGTGTCAGAGGGGGTTGGGCTAAACAGGGTGGTACTGCAGACAATTAGGGCCACGTCACTCACACTTGTTTCGCGCCTTTCTCTGGCGCCAATTTACACGATCCTGATTGGTTCTCCCCACCAATCTGGAAAGGTGGGCACACAACTTTCCAGTCAGCCCTCTCCTTCAGGCAACAGTAAATTTAGGGCGGTCGGAACTCAGGCTGCTAACTGCGCTAGGCCAAGATGCCTTTTTCCTCTCTGGTCTGGCACTGCAGCGCCTGTCACACTTTTCTCTCACAGCAATGCGTTCAATAAAGATGATCCCGGACGAGCCCCCAAATGTAGCACACCCGTGAGTGTACTTTTGCTGTGTATTGAGGCTGTATGTGACCAGGCTAACACTGCTATTAGTGTGCCCCCGACCCCCCAGTGTACCCGGGCAACTCCCTGCAACTCCCGGTACCTGGTGTGGATAAATGCAGCAGTAGATTCAGCCAGACAAGTCCTTTGCAGTAAATTATAACTGGTTTATTAACAGAGCACCGGCAAGATCATAGGTTACAGTACTTTGATGTTCACTGGCAGTTATAGAGTAGCCTTCAACAACAATATTCCCTCCAGGGGGTTAGAAGATGCAACAGACGGAGTAGAAATCAATATGGATCAGTAACAATAGACTTGGGAAATAGTTACCACTCTCACTGGCACTATCCCTCTGGTGAAGCACTAAGGCATGGGTTTCTCAGCCTGGGGTCTTGTATCTTGGCACCGGACTTGATCCTCACCTCACCCACTGTATTCAGCCTGGGATCTTGGGTCTTGGTATCCTATCTGGTCCTCAACTCACCCACTGTAGTCCCTGCACTAGTGGTTCAAATACCACGGTGTCCTAACCCCACTATTTCTGCTCGTTGGAGCCACGTCTGCTCTCTAGCTACCCTGGGCTAACTTTCACTCCTAGAGCGACTATTACTGTAGTACTATCCCTATCTCACGCTTCACTAACTTTTCCGGCAGACCTGGACCTGTAGTACCTCACACTGAGGCAAAGTCCCAAGACAGACCCAGACCTCATGGTGCTAAACCCTTTTATATTATCAAACAGTGCCATCTAGTGGACAATCCCCAGGTACTAGTGTGGACCCCACTAGGGACATAGCTGCCTAACTTAACTAAAGAACCCTTAGGTGTCCAAATACTAAAGAGGAATGCCTGAGATAAATACACCCAAATCTCAGGGTCTCTACATGTATATACCTCCTCCCTATACTGATGAATGTGTTCACAAACTAATTGCCTTTGTAACTCCCAGACCACAAGCAAAAGTAATTTGTGCAGGGGATTTTAACACTGTATTGATCCCACTTTTGGAATGGTTGAATAAGAGACCCCCACTACATATACACCCCCAACCACGTTAGCCAATTTGATGGAGGCAGTAGGGCTCACAGAAGGTTGGAGACACTCCCACCCAGCTGACCTCCAGTACTCCTGCTTCTCTACCTCTCACCTCTCATTATCCCGAATAGACTACATTTTCCTTTCTAAAGGGCTTCTGGCTGGTCTAACTCAGGTCGAGTATCTACCACGTGGTATCTTGGACCATGCCCCCCTGCTTCACAGCTGGGAAGCCCCTATAGTTAATGTTAACAGGAGGTGGTCATTGAACCTGATATGGATGGATATTATAGATGATCATAAAGATGACCAGATCATTTCTGAATTACAGGAATTTTTGGAATTTAATACTAATACTGCCAATCCCTCAGCAGGGATATGTTTCATAGGGAAATTACTGCAGTTAAACGCAGCTCTGCTGCAGAGGAACAAGAACTGGCCCAACAGGTGACCGCTGCTGAGGTTAAGGCAGTTTTTACCCCTACCCCTCAATGCCTTCAGAAACTGCAGACAGTACAAGCCACTTACTCTGCATTCCTTACCCAAAAAGCCAAACGCAAGCTGTTATTTACAAAAGCTTCCTTTTTTGAACAAGGCGAGAGAGTTGGTAAACTACTAGCCTATATGTCTCAGGCGGATAACTCCCCCGCCGGTAATAACCAAGCTGCTTGATGGTTCCATGACCTCCCAAACCAATTCAGATGAGATAGCCTTAATGTTAACCAATTATTATGCCAACCTGTACAAAACTAAACATGTGGCCACTGAGACTGAAATTGGGGATTCTTTGTCATCTCTCAATCTCGCTCAACTCTCTGTAGAACATAGAGTGGTCCTAGATGCAAGGCCCCAGGTCCTGAAGGACTGCCCATTGAGTTTTACAAGCGTTTCAGAACCATACTAGGCCCCCACCTTTTAAAAATGTTGAAATTTGCTGTGGAGGAGGGTACTCTCCCTCCCTCTTTGTATGAGGCCTTGGTGGTTCTTATTCATAAGACAGGAAAGGATCACAGAAATATGGATGCATACCGTCCTATCTCCTTACTATGTACTGACAATAAGATATGGGCCAAGCTGTTATCACTCAGGTTATGTAATGTTCTCCATACTGTTATATCAGAGGACCAAACTGGCTTTATGCCGGGTAAATCAACAGCCTTAAATATCAGACGTTTATATTTGAACTTAACAACCCATCATGATAATGCAGGGCAGAGGGCAATAGCAGGCTTGGATATCACTAAGGCCTTTGATACGGTAGAATGGTCATATCTGTGGCAAGTTTTGGGTACTTTTAAGATTGGCCCTAAATTCACAACCTGGCTGAAATTGCTATATCATGCATGTAAGGCCTCTATAGTAATCAATGGGAACAATTCTCAGGCCTTCCACCTCGGAAGGGGAAACAGGCACGGCTGCCCTATGTCCCCACTTCTGTTTGCCTTGGCCATGGAACCATTTGCACAAGCTGTGAGACAGCAGGAGGGATTGACTGGGTGGCAATTGTCAAACAGGGAGGAACGCATACAGTTGTATGCAGACGACACCTTAAAATATTTAGGAGACCATGGTCCCTCACCGCAAGCTCTATTTAAAGGCATCCTGTCATCGGAAAACCTGTTTTTCAAAATGCATCAGTTAATAGTGCTACTCCAGCAGAATTCTGCAATGAAATCCATTTCGCAAAAGAGCAAACAGATTTTTTTATTTTCAATTTTGAAATCTGACACGGGGCTAGACATTTTGTCAATTTCCCAGCTGCCCCTGGTCATGTGACTTTTGCCTGCAATTTATGCAACATCTGGGGTAAATGGACAGACTGGGTAACTTAACTCATTTTACGACTGTATACTATAAGATTAATGCTTCCTACTGTATTCTCACATCTCTGGACTTAATGTAACGACCTACTGTTTGTACTCAATCACAAATCTATGTACACTTCAGACGTATATGTTTATTGATATGATATCATTGTAACTCTGTAATAACTTTTGTGCTGCTCAAATAAAAATGTCTGAATTAAAAAAAAGAAAAGCTATTTCACTGCAGTAGAGATTGCACTTTACTTACACCCCAAAAAGAAGCATAGGGAAGAAGGAGTCTATTTAGGCCTCATCAGAATTGCAAGCATGAGCATACAAAACAAGTACTGTAAGTGAGAAAATTTCACCATCTAAAAGCCGCCATGTTTATGTAGAAGTCAATGGGAGCTGTCTATGGCAATATTAAGGAGTCTTTTTCAATGACAGTTTTTAAAGATTTTCAACCCATAAAAAATGATCAATAGAATAAACACTTGGGCTATTCAAATTTTTTATGTTTGGATTATTTACTACATAAAAAATGTTTTATTGTTGTAAAATAAGAGTTTCTGAAAGTAGAAAAAAACTCTAACATTACACAAATTTTTAATTTGGATAAATAAGCCCATATATGTGCCTTCCTGATATATGATTATGATATAATTTCAGAAAGCAAAATTTTCCTGTAATATTATTATGTTCAAAAATGTTCTCATTGGACTAAGTCTTTAGGCCTACCTTGAGGAGTGGGTGCAAAAGAGTCGTGCTTAGGGAAGGAACAGTTACACCAAAAAGTCTTTTAAAGTACTGAAAATATAATGTAGTGTTGAGCTGTACTGCTAAAACTGGTGTGTTTGCTTCAGATTATAATAGTTTATATAAACAAGCTGCTGTGTAGCCATGGGGGCAGCTATTCATGGCTGAAAAGGGAGAAAAGGCACAGGATACACAGCAGATAACAGACATGCTCTGCAGTATAAAATGGGATTCTTCAGAACTTATCTATTATCTACTGTGTATCCTGTGCTTGAATGGCTGCCCCCATGGCTACACGGCAGCTTGTTTATATAAACTATAATTGTGTTTTTGAAGCAAACACACCATTTTTCCAATGCTGGGCAACACTACATTATATCGCCATTCATTTAAAAACCTTTTGTTTTTTGGTTTTACTGTTCCTTTAAAGGTTAAAATTGCACTAGGCTGCTGTTTCTTGATAATCTCACCTACTGTATTGATGTCAAATAATAATCAATGTACCAGTGTGTCTAATGTGCCTGGTTTTGTTACTATTTTACAAATATCTCTCAAAATAATCAACATAGGCAAAAAAACAAGGTTTTTATTATTATTTGTTTTAGTTTGTATATTTGAAAAAGAAATGAGATTTTTTTTTTAAAACATTACACTAGGCTGCTCCTGGCTATGGCAAACTGAGTGTATGAAGTCACAGTGATGGCTCAGAATTTCTTTTTAGAGACATAAAATAAGTGTATCAACTGTAAAAGATAAGAGTCTTGACACTTTAACAACCTATTCTGGTCTAAATAGAAAAAAGAAAGCTTGACAAGGCCCGTTTGAAATGATGTGTTCTGGTGAGTTAATGAGAGTAATGGGAAAGTTGTGCAAGGATTGTAGTTGCCTTGTCAGAACACTTGCTGCTCTTGCAAAGCTGCATTTTCTTGCTTTTGCTTTTCTGTTGGAAAGTCCTTGATGTTTCTGCCCTGCGCCTGTACTGTGCCTGCTGCTTATGTTCCTCCCCAGAATGAATTTCTATGCTTCACTCATCACCTCACACATCCTAATGACAGAGTTTTGAGGATAATTTTGCTGATATAACTAAGTCGCATATGAGAAAGTGGAAATTTGTTTTCAGAGAGCTTATTAAATCCAGCACGATAGCAAAGAGCCCAGGGAAGCAAATCACAGGGAATCTGGCCTTTCAAATCAACTTTGCTGTTTGCTGTCATTTGTAGCCAGATATATTTTGGCTGTTGCTTTGCTGATACTTTGCATGTTTACTTGCACAGTCAGTATCATTTTTCGATTTGTCACATCAAGCGGCATCTCTTTGTTTACAGCGAGAGAAATAGCCTGCTATAAAAAGCCTGAAAAATTCCCATTGTGTTTGAATGCATTGAGCAAAAGAGGATGGAGGACGAAAAAAGTGTTAGTGCCATAATTTAGCATATTGTGTTAAAGGAACAATAACACAAAAAAATACACAGCAGTTTGTTATATAAACTATAGTGGTGTTTCAGAAGCAAACACACCAGTTTCACCATAGCAGGGCAATAGTACATTATAGTGTCATTTCTTTAAAACACTTTCATTTTTTGGTGTTACTGTTTCTTTAACATGTTTTAGGGGGGGAGATGGCAATTATTTTCATCACTTATTCATCCACTGCTACATTTGTCTTTCCACCTCAAATAAAGCAGCTTTGTGGACTACAAGTGTCTGGTGAGTTCAGCCATCTGGCAAAGATTGTCCTGAGTGGTTGTTACAGCTCCATACAGGCCCAGCAGGGAGGTCTCACGGTGATTCAGCCATTATTACAGCAATTGGAGTCAGAATAAAGTTGCTCCTCTGTTGTGGAGGCAGGACAAACTAAGAATTCTTCCTTCCCCTCCTCTTCTGTGACTCCACCTCCAACCTCAGTTTTAGTCCCAAAGTCTGCCGGTGGAGATCGGGAAGATGAGACTCCTACTAAGGACGTGTAGCAAAAACCGGCACCCCTGCCATTGGGTGGGATGCTGCACTGACAGTACGGGCCTACGAGAAAAGGATTTTCCGGTAAGTAAATCATCCTTTCTCCGTTTGGCCCTACCTGTCAGTGCAGGACGACTGGGGATGTCCCAAAGCCATCCAAAAAAAGGGAGGGATCTAACTATAGTCTTGATATGCAGGATTACTTAGGCGCCACTGCTGCTTTCGTCTCTTTCCTGCCAAAGGCCGCTTCAGCTGAAGCTAGTACATCCAATTTGTAAAACTTTGAAAAAGTATGTAATGAGCTCCACGTTGCTGCCTTGCAAATCATATCCATGGATGCTTGGTTGTGGAATGCCCAGGAAGTACTCATCTTCCTGGTGGAATGTGCCTTTAATTGACTCAGTGGTTCTTTTCCTGTTATAGAATAAGCTAGGGAAATTGCCTGAACAATCCACCTGGCTAGGGTGGCTTTTGAAGCAGGTAAACCTTTTCTGGCACCTGCATGCAGAACAAAAAGTGAGTCTGTTTTCCTGAAATCTGAAGTTCTGGATAAGTAGAATTTTAATTCTCAAACTGCATCTAGCTTGTGCAATGCTACTTCCTTGGGATTTGACTTTTGACTGATGGAATAACTTTTTCTTGGTTAATGTGGAAGGCGAAAGTCATCTTAGGAAGATGCAATGGCAATGTATGTAGCACCTCCTTATCTTGGTGAAAAATAGTCCAAGGAGGTTTGTAAGACAAGTCTGATACTCTACCGGCCGAACATAAGGCCATTAGTAAAATCAGTTTGCAAGATACCAATTGAAGAGGTACTGTAGCCATAGGTTCAAACGGCGGTTTCTGAAGTGTTGTCAGAACTAAATTAAGGTCCCAAGGTGGTACAAGTTCTTTACATGGAGGATGAAGTCGTACAAGAGCTTGAAAATATTGCTTGATTTCTGGAAGTAAAGCCCATTGTTTCTGAAATAGTACGGCTAATGAGGAAACCTGCACTTTGAGTGCAGCTATGCTGAGACCCATGGACACGCCATTTTGTGTGGATTGGCAGTCTGACCAGTTTAGTTGACGTGTCTGACTCCACGCTATGAAAGTTTTCCATACTCTATAATAAGCCGTGGAAGGGGATTGTTTGTGTGCCGCCAGAAGGGTCTCAATCACTTTTGGGGAAAACCCTAGTTTGCTCCATAACTGGGATTCAATAGCCAAGCCGCTAAATTTAGTCTTTGGATATTGTCTGCCATTGCCGGTCCTTGTAACAACAGGTCTGGAATCTTTGAAAGAATCCATGGTTTGTCTGCAGACAATTGTATGAGAGTTGCGAACCAGCTCCGTCTGGGCCAGTATGGGGCTATTACAATCATCTGAACTCTTTCTGACTGTATCTTTTGCAGAAGTCTGGGAATTAACGGAATGGGAGGAAAGGCGTAAATTAAGCTGCCGACCCAGGGACTGACCAGTGAATCCACTCCTATGGCTTGTGGGTCGTGTACTCTTGACATGAAGTACCGTAACTGGGTGTTGAGACGAGTGGCCATCACGTCCATGGTTGGAGTCCCCCACCTTTCCGTTATCTTTTGAAATATGGACGGAATTAGCTGCCCACCTCCTGCCTTGTTGAAGGTGCGGAAGGTATGACCACCATAGGAGACTGATAATGGATCACTGCTTTAGAAGAATTAACTGTGTGAGATAGTGATGATTTTTGTTCCATTGATGGAGGAAGTCCCACTGTAAGGGTCTGAGGTGTCATTTGGCGAAGAGAGCCGCCTCTATCCTGGAGGCCATGAGTCCCAGAAGAATGCTGTGAGCCGTCTGTTGAGGATGATTTGTGAAGATGATGGCCAATTTTTGAAGTGCTATTGCCTTGGGCAGTGGCAGATACACTTTGCCTAAGTTTGAGTCTATAATCATGCTGAGGAACTCTAACCTTTGCGAAGGTATGAGGAACCCGTTGCGTTGTGGCGACTGCCAGGCTGGTTTGAAACGCCTGGTGGGTTGGTCTTGTGGTTGCTGTCTGTGATTTCTATTAGACCTACCACTAAATGATCCAATTTTATGGTGATAATTTTGTTTATGAAAATCTCACCTTGGTTTCCTACCCTGTGGAAGGAAGGCTCCTTTGCCGCCTGCTATAATTTGTTTAAGCTCTGAGCCAAACAGTTGTGAACCGGAAAATTGTAATGATGTAAGCTTGTTTTTTGAAGCTGTATCCCCAGTCCAATTACGGAGTCATAACGCTCTACAAGTAGTAATAGAAGCCACTGAGGCTCTGGCTGCCAGTTTGGATATATCCAGAGCTGCTTCTCCTAAAAAGGACAATGCAGATCTAAGTTTGTCAAGCTCCTCTTGAAGATGTTCTGCTGAAGATGGTGGTGAACTAACTAGTTCCTGGCACCAATATCTAGCTGTCTTAGCTACTGTGGCTGCTGCTGCTGCCGGCCTTAAAATTGCTGCTGAACATTGGAAGTCTCTTTTCAATGCAGAATCAATCTTTCACTCCATAGGATACTTCAGAGATCCAGCATCTTCTGCTGGTAAAGTGGTATTTTTTGAAATTCTGACTATAGGAGGATCCACCTTTGGAACTTTATCCCATTTTTGCATTAGATCATCTGTGACTGGGTAAGTATTATAGAATTTTGGAGGAATGTGAGCCTTCCTGTCTGGGTGAGACCATTCAGTATCTACTGCTTTACTTAGACTTAGAGACTGGAAAGGCCCTGGGTCTTTTAACTGCATTACCTAACACTTTATCAGCTTTGGAACATGCTATCTGTTCCTCTTTAATTTCCAATGTGGAAAATATGGAGCAAAGAAGACCTTTGACTTCTTCAGGTTGCTTAGAATTGTCTTCAGTGGATTATGAGTCTGAATCTGATGCAGAATCTTCGTTAGGTCAAGTACAAGCTTCACTATCCTCTGATTATAGTAAGGATTGATTACCTGACTGCGACCCTGAAGCTGAAGATGATATGGGCCTGGAACGTTTTATTGTTGACTTGGTGGTGGTTTGAGGTGTACGGGCTGTTATGGCTTGGTCTACCGTTTGTTGAATGGTCGACTGAAACCACGTCATAAATTGAGTAAAATCTTGTGGTGGTAAGCTCGGTACTTCAGCTGTAGCAGGGAGTGGCCCACTCTGTGGCAGTAATATGCCTGTTGTAGTGTGCTGGTCTAACATATTATTAGTGACCGACAGGCTATCCGCAATATTTAACTGTGTGTCCTGTGAATTATGGACCTGTGCCCTGGTAATGACCTTATTTATAGGAAGGTCTGTGGTAGCCGTTGATAATTGTGGGGAATGAGACCTGGAACGGTCCTTGCATTTAGGAACCGGTTTATGAGGTTTCCTGACCTTAGTCTTAAGCTTGCAGGGCTTATCCAGGAGATCTATATCCTCAATGAAGGAAAGGAGCTCCTCATCTGTCGAAGCCATGCTGAGATTTGCTGTATTTGCTGGAGAGTTGCGCTGTTCCGGAGAAGTTGCGCTGTATTGCTAATCAAAATGGCGGTGACTACTTTGCGAATGGCACGAATGAAAGTCTTGCGCGGTTGGTGATGTCAGAGCCGCATAAGCCGTAGTGTGGAAGTCTCGCAGGCCGCTCTCCGAAGTACTCCCAGAGCACAAAGATGGCCGCTGAATGATTCAGTGCGAGGACCAAGATGGCTACCGCACCCATCAACATCGGCTTTGGTGGGTTCATACCTTGAAGATAGCCAGGGCTCGACCATGAGGGAGCACTCTGAATATGGCGAACAGATAATGTGGGCTCAACCAAGGCTAATGCCGGGGAGCACTAGATCAGGAGGGAGCACATAGGCTCATCATAATGATTCAGGGAGCACTCCTGGGCTCAACCATGTATATACTACTTACCTGATGGTTATGTACTGTTATAGGCTCTACCAGTAAATATATATATAACAGGGAGCACTATATTGAAAACATTGAAGGAAAAAGAAAAACGCTGCCTCCTAGGCAGGACAAACTAAAAAACTGAGGTTGGAAGTGGAGTCATGGAAGAGGAGGGGAAGGAAGAATTCTTAGTTTGTCCTGTCTCCACAGAGGAGCAACTTAACCCCAGTTGTCCTGCACTGACAGGTAGGGCCATATGGAGAAATGAGACTTAAAGACCAGTAACAAATCTTTTTTTAAAAAAAATTGTTGTTTTTTTTTAAAAAAAAAAATTGTGTGGAGCTCAATTTCTCCTCCCTGCCTTCTAGCCAGGGAGGAGAAATCGAGCGATGCACGATGGATTGTCACCCTGTCGCAGTTTCTGAAGAGGAGCGCAAGCAGAGAATTGGTGAATAATTTAAAATTAAAACTGCCTTGGTGGTTTTTTTTTGTTAAGTAGAAACAAATTTTTTTTAAAAAAATTTTTTGTTATATTATTATGTTATATTACTAAGCCTCTAATGTTTTCCCCCTAAATCATTTTTTTTATCAATAAAATTGATATATGTCTCAATTTCTGAGGTCTACCCCCGCAGTTCATATTCTGGACCTAAGAGAAATAAATCCTTATCACACAAAAATTCTTGCTGTGTATTTTATTCTCACTTCTTTGTGATCGATTTGAGCTTTTGCAGAGGTGCCCAGTACACAGGATGACACCATTACTAGCTGCCTAATAAGAGTGAGAGATTGAATACGTTGGTGCCTGAGTACAAAATTAACTCTGTGAACTTAAAAGCACAGCCAAATCTGTATTAAAATTTAACTGGTACAAATTGCCAATTTATCAGAGATATACTGTTTTAGTATATTTAACACCTGTTGGTTAATAAGTACAATTACAGTGAGCGCTACCAAAAGACATCTAGAAAGGTAAATCAATTTAGTGTAGGCAAGTCTAGAAATTAGAGGCAAAATCCTAACATAAAAAATACTTATTGCTGCTTAGGCGTAATTATGTCCTAAATAAAGATTTTCTTTATTTGGGTGAATTTTTTCGCCTTGTTTCGCCACGTAAATGACGCCCATAGACTTATATGGCGGCGTGCGTCAAAATTTTTTTTTTTCCGCAGTGCAACAATTTTTTTTGACAGGCATAGACTTTAATGCCCATTGTCAACATTTTGCCAGCAGCGATTTTTTGGCGAAACAAAACGGGTCAAATTCGCCCATCACTATTTTCTACTTTTTAATTTATATCATCTGGGCTGCTCTGTTTCAAGTAGTAGTAAGTCTCTCCCAAAGTTTTCTTTTGTTTGACTTTACCTAATTATATGGCAGTTGACTGGGAGCCATTTTTGGGATGTGACTACTGTGTATGATTTTTTTGACCTACTTCACTTTTTGAGACAAAAAATTATATGTAACTTGGGATTTTTGCCTAACAAATTACAATTACAGTGAGCGCTACCAAAAGATAACTAGAAAGGTAAATCAACTTAGTGGGATTCCATCATGTGCTGTGGGCAAGTCTAGCACATAGAAATTAGAGGCATGTTATCCTTACATAAAAAATACTGATTGCTGCATAGATGATGCCAGCCAGGGAGTTGGTCCCTATTTGGGAGTCAGTTTTTTTATTGCTATAATGGGCAATTTTGCTTGTACGTCTTGTTTTCTGTGTGTGAATTCATCTTGGCGAGAAAGAAAATTCTTACAATTTAACATTTCCATGCTTTAGAACAGGTGTATTTTCTAAACTGTTTTTTCCTCTACATTTCTAGTGGAAATAATAATCTATAATATTTTACCTTAATATCTCAATACATCTTTTGCCTGCAAAACATGATAAAAAAACCTGCCGACCCTGATCTTCACTAACACCAACAATGTTCTGTGTGGTTGCTATGGGCAATGACACTCTTGTACTTATCGTAATAATTGATGCTTCTTGTCCTCAGTTCAGGAATTTACCAATTTGGCAATTAATTATAACATAATAACAAAATTCCAACTGACCTGGAATAGGAGATGCATAGAAGATGGTGTGAGCAAAAATAATAAGCATTAAACAATTTTAATAATAACAATTGACTTGGTTTCCAGTTGCTGGGGCTACTGACCCTAGCAACCAGTTGGTATTTTATATTTTACATTGGAAAAGAAAAAAAATGTAAAGCCACGATCCTCTGAATTCAAGGATTTGTTCCCTGGGCAAGCTATTTTTAACCCCAGAGGCCTGAAATCACCCCTTTGATCAGGGCCCCCATTCTAAGTCTTTACCCTAAATATCTTCCTAATAGGTGCTCAGACTGGGGTTACATGTGTTATCTTGCAAATTAAATATAAACATAAAGACTCATTTACTTACATGGGCAAAAGTGCAGTTGCCAATAGCAACCAGTCAGATAGCATTGATGAGTCTTCTAAGGGGGCATTAGCACAATTTCTGACCCACTGATTAAGATTTACCCCCCCCCCCTCCAATAGTAAGAAATAGTAAATCCCTGTGTTCATAGTAAGTGAAAATGACCATTGAAGGCAGTAAGAGCAAAATACAGTTGTGCTCATTTATCAACTCTGGTCAAGATTGCACCTGGGCAGTTACCAATAGCAACCAGTCAGTGGTTAGCTTTGTTCAGCCAGTGTCATGTAAAACTATGCGAGTAACAGGACAGGGTGGTAAATAAACAGCCAAAACCCCAAAATAAAATTAGTAAAGGTGCTAATTGCACATGAAGTGTAAAAAACTAGTGTGCTTGAGGGGCAACTCTGCCATAGGGCTGTATATTACTGGGTGGACAATTTAACATTGTTTTCAATACTGCCCATGACATGTAACTACTGTATTTTATCTGATACTTTATTTTTAAGGAATTCTCCTACTGCAAACCTAACACCCTCACTGGAAAACATAAAAGGGTTATGTAAAAAAAAGGTGTAAAGTTTGCTGCACATCTTATCACCTACAGCAACCAGTTAGCAGGAGGTAGTGATGTGTGGGGCTGGCCTGAAACCTGCGGGACCCGGGGTCGGTGGGGTTTGGCCCTATTTCCACACAATCTTTGCAGGCTGCAGGTTGGTTCAGGATGAATTTTACCAGCTCCCACCTCATCCATAACCTTACAATGCTTTGCTTTCACCTCTAGTTGGTGCTTTTTATAGACTCACAAATTATTTGGAATTTCTCTGATTTCACATCTGCTTTGAATATGCCTTTTAAGCTATCTTTAAAGAACTAATCCCTAAAAATGAATAGGCTAAAAATGCCATATTTTATATACTGCACTCAGCTTGTCAATAGCAGCAATGATCCAGGACTTGTCACAGGGGGTCTGCATCTTGAAAAAATGTCTGTGACACGCACATGCTCAGTTGGCTCTGAGCAGCTGTTGAGAAGCTAAGCTTAGGGGTCGTAGCAAATTATCAAGCAGAAAATGAGGTTTGTCTGTAATATAAGCTGATGCTACAAGGCTGATTATTAAATAATGATGCTAATTGCACTGGTTTATGTGCTGTTATATAGAAATATCTGTATTACCGTATATACTCGTGTATAAGCCGACCCGCGTATAAGCCGAGGTACCTAATTTTACCTATGAAAACCAGAAAAACTTATTGACTCGCGTATAAGCCTAGCAGCCAGAATGGAAGGGAGGGCAGAGGGTGGTACACATCTGTTCTGACATGGTCCCCTGTAGCTGTTCTGACAGACAGAAGAGCAGAAAGCTATTAATTTAACATGGCTGCTATAACATGGATGAAAGGCAGGACACCTGCCCCACAGCCAAAAGTTTATGTCCCTCTACATAAAAAGTGGCAGGCACAGCAAAGAAGCCAGAGTGGCACAGTGACTTCATATTGTGCCCAACTACAACTCCAAACTGGACCAGTGCCCATCAGTGATACCCACAGATATCCAGAAGCACCAGGGGCCATTAGAGCTGCGCCAGAAACCCTTATCAAAGCAATGAATGCAGCCATGACACATCGAGGCAACCCAGAGCCCAACAGAGTAGAAATTGTACAAAGTGGCATCACAGCAAATAGATGAGCAGTCCCATTACGGCCCCCAGACCCCAACAGTTATATGGGCTGAAGCTGACCCCCCTACCTGGGAAAATAATTACCGGTACCGCTGATGGTCCTGCTCTGGCACGTCCACACTGCCCGTTAACACCATGGCGCGACTGCTCTGCAGTCACTGCGCAATAAAAACTACATCTCCCAGCAGCAGCGCGCGTCATTTCCACGTCGGAAGGCATCAACAGAGCTCGCAAGGAGAGTTGTAGTGCACTGCGGTCACTGCGCAATAAAAACTACATCTCCCAGCAGCAGCGCACGTCATTTCCACGTCGGAAGGCATCAACAGAGCTCCCAAGGAGAGTTGTAGTGCACTGCGGTCACTGCGCAATAAAAACTACATCTCCCAGCAGCAGCGCGCGTCATTTCCACGTCGGAAGGCATTAACAGAGCTCGCAAGGAGAGTTGTAGTGCACCAAGCGGGGGCAGGAATACTTCCCGGTAAGTTGAAAAAGGACGTATGACCTGCTGACCCGCGTATAAGCCGAGGTAGGATTTTCAAGCACATTTTGGGTGCTGAAAATCTCGGCTTATACGCGAGTATATACGGTAATTACCAATCAGTCTTATATTGTGACATTTCTATTCTATGTGTACTGTATATTGTGAGTCAGTCCCTAAGCTCAGTTAGTGACAGTAGCACAGAGCATGTGCAGTGAATCAGCAGAAAAGAAGATGGGGAGCTACTGGGGCATCTTTGGAGACATAGATCTTTACTGCTAAAGGGCTGTGGTTGCCTTGGGCTGGTACAGAAGCCCAAAACATAATGTACAACATTTCTATCTACTTCTTTAGTTATGCTTTGGTTCTCCTTTAAGTGGTTCCCAGCAATAATTGCACGTATACTATTTTATTAGTTAATTGTGTACAGGTAATTTATGTTAGACTGGCCAGTTGTGAAAATTGATGTGTTGGCTGCATGGCTGACAAATGTTTACTTTATTAACATACTCTTCATGGATTGACAAAGTTTGTAAACACTTCCCAGGAGACTGGGTGTTGATAAAAGGAAATTATACAGGCACCTTAAACCAATTGACTGTGGGCAAATGAAAATCATTTTACATTTAAAGGAACAGTAACGTCAAAAAATTAACATGTTTTAAAGTAATGAAAATATCCTGTAGTGTTTCCCTGCACTGGTAAAACTGATATGTTTGCTTCAGAAACACTACTATAGTTCATATAAACAAGCTGCTGTGGAGCAATGGTGGAAATTGAAAAATGGCTATATGGCACAGGTTAACTAATGGATAACAGATAACACCATTAGACAGACAGAGCTTATTTGCTTTATGCTGTGTATGCTTTTCTCATTTGAATGGCTGCCCCATTGCTACACAGCAGCTTATTTATATAAACAATAGTAGTGTTTTTTTAGCAAACACAGCAGATTTACCAGTGCAGGGCAACACTGCATTATATTGTCATTACTTTAAAACACTTTTATTTTTTGACGTTACTGTTCCTTTAACTTTAAAAACACTCTCAGAAATCTTTTATTAATTTGCACAAAGGAGTGATTTCTGGCAAAATTAATTAGCTGTCTTTTCATGTAACTGATTAAAATAAAGGAAAAGAAGAAATGGGATGAGACATATTTACAGTTTGCAGATGAACAGAAGTTAGAATTAACAATGATTAGTCAAGGTGTAGAAATAAAAGAACATTGAAACTAAGTATATTACTCATTTTCTAAACAATCAGTTTTGTTGTCAGAAATATAATGGCTATGCAAATGCTTTGCGGCTATGCAAACCCAGCTTTATGCTACCAGATTCTTAGTTGTGTAGGGGACTGGTAAATTGGTCTCCCAGTATTATTTAGCAGGCGGTCCCCTAATATTATAGACACCTAACTGGGTCATAAAATACAGTAGGAGGGAGACCCGTTTCCTTATCCTGTTTAAAGGAGAATTCAACCCCTTTGGCGCTAAAATCCCCCCTCCCCTGTGTTGCCCCCCCGACCTACCTCCCCCCCGGGCAAATGCCCCTAACTTGTTACTGACCCCTCCATGCAGTTCCTCTCCTGTTGAGTTCATGGCAGCCATGTTCGACTGTGCGATCTTCTTCCTGTATTCCCCGGCATTTAGTGGCGCATGCGTAGGAGGGGGATTTACCGGTAAGGAAAACTTACGAAGTTTGTGATTTCTTTTTTCGGAAACTTTGTGACTTTCAGGGGAGGGGGAAGGGATTTTAGCGCCGAAGGAGTTGAATTCTCCTTTAAAGCTATGCCTCTTGGTGTTCAAGCAGTGCCCAGTAGATGTTACTGTTCTAAAGTATAAATAAAGTCCTAGGCAGCCATGTGCTTGTGTTAGTCCAGGCCTGAGCAGACAGGCAGGGTATCCAGTGGAACCTAGACAGGTCAGGTCTTGTCAGGATAGGCTACTCACCTTAAAAGGTCATTCTAGGAGTGACAGATAGATAGGATATTTAGCTGAGCAGCTTGAGGCTCCTCCGAGGATTGTGAGTGGGGTAATGATCTAGGGGACCGATTAGTAGGAACTAAGGGGTAAATTTACTAAGCAGCAAAAATTCACCAGCGACAGCTATGCACCCAACACTTCGGCCGACAAAAATTCGCTGGGACGTCGCTAATTTACTGAATTGCAAAGTTTCGACCTGGCTGATGGACGCTGGCGAATTTTTGCTAGCGTTACTTTGGCAATACGAGCAAATCAAAGCGAAGATGCGCTAGTGTTCTATTCTATTTTGAGGTCTTGTGCTCAGGCACATTTGCATATGGCGGGAAATTTAAAGTTGAATGGACATCTTTATGCTACATGTTGCATAAAATACATTACATTTATACACTGATAAGTAGACATGTCCAGGGAACCTTAATAAAGTCAATAGAGTTGTTATAATGCCCTACACATGAACCCACTGTATAGTTTATGTTCCATATGTTAGAAAATGTGTAGGGGACTTTTGCAGCCTATCACCCTGAACAAAGGAAAAGACACCAATGTTTTTTGAACTTAAATGCTTTTTCCATTCAGAATATGATGTAAATAACTATAGATTGAGGAAGTTATATGCACTCCATTGCACTTCGCCTGGTCTGAGCTAGCGAAGGCAAGTCTGGCGAAAGAGGTAAAATCCGCAGTTTCATGAATTTGCGGAGTAAAGTCCATTCGCCAGATCGAAAAGTGGCCTGGAGATACAGTGTAAATTCCCCCTATCATCCATCTCTTTTGCTAGAAAATTGGAGCCTGCGCCCATTAGCAAAGTCCCGTCGAGTGGTAACGCTGGCAAATCGTCACCAGCATTAGTCACTTCGCCGCTTAGTAAATTTGCCCCTAAGTGTACAGATCTAGGGATGTGAGGTTCCCCTTAGGTTCCACTTAGGGAAAAGTCTAAAAGCTGTTTGTACCCCGAGCATCTGCTGTATACATTTTCTCGGTTAAGTTATAAGAACCACTGGCGCTCCAAATATTGCACCCTGCACAAAGTTACATTTGTACTACACCCTGCCTCCACACCGTTTGCAAGGGCTTACTTATCATATAAATGTAAACATGTAAATATTTACAGTTTTTTTCCACACTTGAAAATATTTCTTCAACTATACAAATGACAATTTCTTGGTCATTTCTCACAAATTAAAAACCCAGGGTTTTCATTTACTGTAAATATGGTTCCCCTTTGCTGTTATAACCATGCCTTCTATGATGGGACAGTTTTCCACTATCTGTTGGAATATTGTTGCTAAGATGGCAAAAAATCAAAGCACACTGACAACGTCCAAAATAGTAGATAGACAGGAGCCGTAATAACCACGGGTAGTGTTAAGATAAAAAAACATCTTTATTTCCAAGCGGTTCGCACCTGCAGACCGTTAAAGGAAAGGGTGCGAGAACATCTTATACCCATTAATTTGAATAATTTAGATTATACTAGCTATAACCACAGGAGAGTCTCAGCCATAAGTAAACACATTATGCTAAACCATAACGGCAATTTCATCTTAATAAAATTCCAAGGCATTGAATCAGTTAAACTAGGAGTGAGAGGAGGAGATTTGCAGAAAGTGATAGATCAAAGGGAAGTATATTGGATCTTTACATTGAAAACACGCCTCCCACAGGGGTTAAATAGCGATTGGGAGGTCTCATGTTTTCTTTAAATTAAATTAAATAGAATTGAATTAAACATACTTGGATAAAAATACTCCCCAATTTGGATTCCAACTATTGTATAAATTTTGTTCAACATTCCCATAAATACATAGCGAAATTATAGGCTGATAGCAAACCTAAAGTGTAATATGTTAATTTTAAAGGGTATATTGTTTTAATTGCATTTACTATATAAGGCAGAGAGCTAGGACTAGACTCCACCTCTGATGAAGTGCCAAAGAGAGGCACGAAACGCGTCAGGTGACTAGACACGTCATGGTTTAGCTAAACAGTTCCAGGAGAATGCCTGTTTGTGTTTTTAAAGATGCTTGGAAATAAAGATGTTTTTTTATCTTAACACTACCCATGGTTATTACGGCTCCTGTCTATCTACTATTTTGGACGTTGTCAGTGTGCCAGGAGCGGAGTCCGGCTGACAGAGGGCCACCACGAGGGTAGACGCGGACCAGTCGCATGTGAGTAATTTGTATGCGTATAAAAAATCAAAGCAGCCCACATATAAATGTGCATGAGTAAAAATAACATTGGTGGTCAGGGCCCCCAATAAAAGATTAAGCAAATGATGGCCACCCACCCTTCTAAGTTAAAAAAACATTGGTGCCCATGGTCCCCCCATAAAAGTATTTTAAAAATTGGGGGTCAAGGTCCCTTCATAAAATTTCCTTGAAAATACATGGGTGGCCAGTGAACCTTTGGTGGCTTGAGCACTGATATTGGGTGATCATTCTTGCATTTGACAGTCCAGTTTGGTTTATTAAAACCAAATACCCCAGCTCAAACCATAAAAATATTCCTAGACCACTATACTTCCACTTCCAGACTATACAACTGGTATTTTACATGCATGTAGGTAGCAGTTATACTGACATACCTGTATTTGTAGCACAACTGATGACTTCAGAGAACCCATATCCACTTCTTCAGAGTCCAATGGAAGAGATTTTTACACCCCTCCTAGGAACCCATGCCATTGAACGTGGTGATTTTAACTTTGTGTCTGGCTATTGACCCATAAAAAAATGGTGTGTTTGAAGAATAGTTCTTGTGCTGACATTTATTCCATGTTGTTAAGTCTGCCACTACTTAAATAACACATTTGTTTCTTAAGCAAGACTGTGATATAATTTTTTCAAGGTACAGTTAATGTAATGGCACTATACATTAGTAATATTAGATATTAAAACCATGTAAATATAAAATAAACCCAATAGACTGGTTTTGCTTCCAATTATTAATTATATCTTAGTTTGGATCAAGTACAAGCTACTGTTTTATTATTACAGAGAAAAAGGAAATAGTTTTTTAAAATGTTGATTATTTGGATAAAATGGAGTCTATGGGAGATGGCCTTTCCATAATTCAAAGCTTTATGGAGAATGGGTTTCCAAATAACGGATCCTATACTTGCATGTCTTTTCTCGTACCTGTTCAAATTTACACTGTAATAGCCACTGTCTTCCAAGACTTCTTCAGTTATAGTCTATGACAGACTGTCCAACTTCTGTGGTACCGAGGGCCGAAATTTTTCCGGCCTACATAGTGGAGGGCGGATAATGTAAGCCAGTGTTGACCACTCGTGATTTTTAAACCACACCCACTTTGACCACACCCATGTTACCACAAGATCATGTCCACATTAATTGTGATAGCACACCAAAAACAACAAATGGTTGGTGGTCACTGCAGGGATATTACTTATCACTCATTTGCAAAAAGAAATCAAGTCATATTAAGACATACCCTTATATCCATATGCCTCCTCATCCCCTGTGGATAACACAGCACCCCCAGCACATGGTTAAACACCTAAGGGGCCCCTAACAATAACTTATTTTCAAATGCTAACAAACCAGAACAAATACCAGGCTTTTGTTCCACAGACAGAGCAGGGCACAAACAGGCAGAGCAGGGCAAACACAGGCAGATTAAGCCACACGCAGGCAGAGTAGGGCACACGGCACACGCATGTAGCGTATGGCACACACAGGCAGAGTAGGGCACACACAGGCAGAGCAGGGCACACACAGGCAGAGCATTGCACACACAGGCAGAGCATTGAACACACAGGCAGAGCAGGGCACACACAGGCAGAGTAGGGCAAATGCAGGCAAAGCAGGGCACATGGCATACACAGGCAGAGTATGGCACACACAGGCAGAGCAGGGCACACACAGGCACAGCAGGGCACACACAAGTTAACGCAGGCAGAGTCGGCCACACACAGGCACAGCAGGGCACAGGCAGAGCAGGGCACACACAGGCAGAGTATGTCACACAGGCAGAGTATGTCACATAGGCAGAGTATGTCACACATAGGCAGAGCAGAGCACACCTAGGCAGAGTAGGGCACACACAGGGAGCATAGGAAAGGCAGAACAGAGCAAGAGACAGGGAAATCAGGACCAGTCTAAAATGTACTACATACAGCGACACAGTGCTGGTGCCCCATTAGCATTTTGTATAAAGTGTGAACAGATGAACAATGTGGGCAGTTTCAGTCTGGATCTCAGGTGTGAACAGTACAGGATTTTAGGATGTGAACAATAGAGGTGTCACAAGTGTTTAGAATTTAAGGTTTAAACAATGCAGGGGCCAGTTATTCTCGGTAGTGATACAATTTTAAGTTTATACATGGTAAGCAAACACAGCAGGTAGGTGGGGGGCCACACAAGGGGGGGTCGCGGGCCGCCAGTTGGACAGTTCTGGTCTATAACATAAAAAGAGAGCATCTGTTCAATATAGATAGAAAAACAATCAAAATTAATGTGCAAAATCAGATTATCGTTTTACCTGCATTTGCTCATAAATTATTCCTCCTTCAAATTCAAAGATCTTTGGATTACCTGTAAAAGAAATGCCTATTGTTTGCAATGGCAAATAGCAGTATGGAAAACTTGATACGGCTTTAAGAATAACTGTATACAAAACAGTAGTTGAATTTAGACTTTGGTCCCCCCTCTTGTACTGTAACTTGTATACAAAACAGTTCACCCCTTATATGCAGCTGACATTAGAAAAGAGTAAAATGCCATTAAACCCACATCAGCGCTGATCTTGTCAATTTAAATGAACCATCTGCAGTTTTATTGCAGCTCACAGAAAGAAGGGCAACAGTCCTAATCTACAATTATTTGCAAGTATTATTCTTTGTTATGTATCTGTGCTCTTTTTATTTATGCATGTCTTCTATAGCCTATGATAATAGAATCTAAATCATAGCTTGTATGATAGACACAAACATAAAATAAACAAAATAATAATAATAAGCTATATATGGCACAATGCAGGAAGATACTGCTAGCATTCGGGAGAACAAATTACCTGCCCTCAGTTAATACTAAAAACAAGAAAAAGCAGTAAAACCCCACACTACCTTACTAAAATTAATTGAGATCAATTAATGGTTTTTCAATCGATTGTGTTATATATAAATAATTAAAATGATTAAAGTGCTCAAGTGCTATAAATCAGGTGATGTGACCCTCAATAAAATGTAACTACAGTACACACAATTGATGAATAATCTAAAAGTTCATGGTTCTTATATGAATTAAATAAAGTGCTAGTGCTTTAGTTATAATTTTAAAGTGAGTTCATGGTATCAAACAATTAAAAATAAAGCCTCAGCAATTAATGAATAAAAGTTAGAAATGAGAAAATAGTATAGAGGTGGAGTTGTCCCGAACAAACTAGCTGCGTTATTCTAAGCCCTGGGACACCACATGTGGGAGAAAGGCAGAACACTAGGACTGTGGTCTTGTGACTACGTTTAACTGTCTTGTAAGGAGAGCTAACTTTGCTATAAAACCAACAAATCCTCAGTGCCTTAGAGATAAAAGAGAATAAAAGGAATGAATGCTGCGCTAGTAGCTCTACAATTCCATTAAATTTCTCTAGATCCGAGATTCAATTAAAGTTTAAAAAGGTAAGATTTCAATAATAAGCTTTTTTTATAAAAAAGGTTTGAAGGCTCGCCAATGCACATTTCGTTTGCGCTTTATCAAGGCCTTGATAAAGTGTAAGCGAAACGCGCATTGGTGAGCCTTCAAACCTTTTTTATTGCCACAATATAGTAACATTCACTTTTTATACACACTTCCACAGTTTCCATCAAGGGGGCATAATAATTAAACATGAGTTGAATTTTAAGGAACTTTTGCCAAATGGAAGAACATAAAATTTATTAAGATTTGAAATTAAAGGGGTTGTATCCTTTAAATTAACTTTTAATATGGTATAGAGAGTGATATTCTAAAACAATTTGAAAAATCATTTTCATTTTTTTATAATTTGTTTGTGAGTTAATTGGCTTTTTATTCAGCAGCTCCAGTTTGCGGTTTCAGCAATCCAGTTGCTAGAGAGACTGGAATATTAACCTGAATAAAATAATAACTCAATCAATTGATAATCATAATTTTTCTTTTCAATTAAAACGTTTTATTGGGGTTTTTTGAAGGTGAATGTTGCATGTGGCACGTTGCATTCATTATTATATAGTGGAGCGAAGTTAAACTTACTCTATCCTAATAACAAGCAACATTGTAACTATTGTTTATATAGCCTGGTGTTTTCAGCTTAAGGACTTGAAACAAAGTATCAAGTCGGGTAATTTAGGCAGATAAGGTTATCTCTTTTAAACTACACAATGAATAGAAACTGAGTAACCATATTATTGTCACAAATATTAACACTACTTGGGTGGCTGTAGAGTCTGAGTATTTATTATTTTATTCTAAGAGTTAATCTTTTTCCTTCAAATAAAAAAACTAATTTGCATATGCTGAAAAAAGGCCGAATCACGAACTGAATCCTGGATTCGGTGCATTCCTAGTTGGTAATGGTCATCAGAATATATATCACAAAGCCATCTCCTGTCTTCTCAAGCTAGCAATTATTATTGATCAAGGAAAAGCTTCTTCTTATTAAAGATGACAGCTCCTCCTTCTTTTACCAAAAGACCCCACTTTCTATAACCAACATCATTGTAGCTGGTGCTTTACTCTGTCTCCATAAAGCTGCAATATGTAACACACCCAATGCAGTATCTGACCAAATTGCTCACTTGCAATATCGAGTGGAGAATGCAAACGTTTGGCCTCAAATCACACCTTTCCTTACATGACTGAGTCATCTTTCAGGGTTGCATATATAATTTTTTTATTGAACCCTAGCATTGAAGGTATGGTGAGGTTGTTTTTAGGACACCAACCCAGCTAGAAGGTAAAAGGGATCAAAAACCTAGTGGCTACTGGACTCTGCCTATCCTGGGTTTAATGGTGGGGGGACAAAATGGGCTCTCTTAGATTACTTACCTTGATCTTTTCCTGGATGGTCAGATATACATTTCCCTTTACATGAACATTGTATTTTAAAAAACCTGAGCTTAATTGCATTGTGTAATTTCACCATCCGATATCCATTTCCTCTACACAAACCTTGTATTTAAAAACCTGAGCATTGGTTAAAACGCTCATTATTATTATTATTGTATAAACAAATACAGAAAGGCAATTTATTTCTATATTATCTCTTTCCTCTCCTAAGTTGTAATGTACATCTAAGGTCACAATTATTTTCTAATATGCTTTGTGATTTAAACCACCCAATGTATTAGCTTCCTTTATTTGAAATATTAGCTTTTTATGTAGATCATGTCCACAACAGAAATTCAGTTTAAGTTTATAAAAAATTAAAAGCACAAAATATATTCTTTATATTTTTAAAGAAAAAAAATGTTTAGGGTTGGACTGGGGGGGCCGCGGCCCATTGGGACTGCTGTCCCAGGGCCCCCCTCTGCCTCCGCTCCCCTACTGTGATGCGCAACTGACACCGCGCACATGTGCAAACAGCACCACTCGGCGTGCATGCGCAGTTTTTTTTTAGTCAACCCCAATATCAGGAGAGGGTGTCTGGCCCAGCGGGGGTCCATGAGGATCGGACCCACCGGGTTTTTTCCCGGAGTCCCACCGTGCCAGTCCAACACTGCAAATATTTACAACATGTGACAAAACTAAGTCTAAAGGGGCAGTTTTTTGTGGCAGAAATCATGAATTTGAATTCAAGCTTCTGATATTTGAACCAAGCAATTCATACCTTTTAGATTTCTGCTTTCAAGGTTACTGAAAAGAGACTTTTCGTATCTTTCAATAATCCTTCTTTTGAAATCACCATGCAAAGCTGGAGGCAGCTATATAATAATGAAATAAATAAAAGTTTTGTTGCAGGACAATAATAACATGATGCAACAGTTATAGCATTGAATACATTATTAAAGCCTATCAAACACCAATTGAGCCAGGAATATTTACTGTATTCCATGCAGTTGCTTGTATGAGCTCAGTTTTTTTAACCCTGAAATTTTTTTATACACAGAAATCCTCATTGTTTAGCAACAGCTTTTTCTTCATCGTCATTACCATCATTATTATCACTAAATTTATTTTGGATGTGAACAGTAGAAAATACATTTTTGGGTTTGATGCATTTAAGGCCTGCAAATCATTCTTGTGTTTTATTAACTGTCACAGAAGCAACATGGCTAGTGACAAGATGAGCTGTATGGCAATTTTTGTATTTCAGGACTAGGTTAATTGTTTTTAAAATTTACACTCAGAACATGTCTCAAAAAGAAGTGTATTGTCTGAATAGTTTTAAGTTGATCCAAACCTATGTAATACAATATATATTATTTTATGGAGCTGGATTAAAATCTGTTGAAATCTGTTGTCTGACGGACTTTTCTCTGTGATACAGCATTGCCAGCCAATGCTAAATTATGCAAGAGGAATGCATTCATTAAATGTAAGCAATATTAGAATTGCTGAAATTTCATTTGAAATATCATTCAACTTTTTTTTAAAGAACAACGTCTTCAAAAATATTCTACCTGTTCCTTATAATAATTAGATAATTTACAGACTGAAATAGGAGGATAATAAATGCAGGTGTTTACACTGCAGGTAGGATTTAAATTTAGCATTACAGTGTATCTAGTAGAAGTACTTCTAGAGCAACTGGACTTGCTGATTAATCACTGAAGACGTTTTATCATCTGAGCAGCTTCTTCTATACCTTAATAACTAGTGATGGGCGAATTTGCGCTTTCGCTTCGCCGAAAAATTTGCGAAACGGCGCCAGCGTCTCGTTTTTTGACGCTGGCGCCCGTTTTTGATGCCGGCGCCAGTTTTTGACGCCGGTGTCCGTTTTTTCGAAAAAAATAAATTTGACGCGGGCGTTTTGCGAATTTATTCGCTGGTGGCGAATCACGCAAATTCGCGCCTGGCGAATAAATTCGCCCATCACTATTAATAACTCCATCTTATTGCTCGATGCTCGAGTTATTAAGGGATAGAATTTCAGAATTAAGTAGCAGCAAGAGCAAAAGTCTTAAAACAGGGGATGGCAAAGGAAGTGAGTAATGTAAAAGTTAAATGGACAACCATAAAAAGATTGCTGTTTATTCTCTAAACCTAACTGCAGGTAAACAAAATAATACTTCAACAAGAGGAACCACAGTTGGAGTTTACAGTATAACTTAAAAATGCATAGGGGTAGATCTATCAAAGAGTGAAGTTAGAGATCGCCACAGTATAGTGAATATACTGTGAATACTGTCATAGTGAAAGTTCACCATTTGATAAATACGCCTTTAAAAATCCCATAGAAATGAATGGAAAGAGGCGGTATTTCACTCTACGGACTGTGGAGATCTCTAACTTCACTCTTTGATAAATCCACCCCATACTACTTCAGCAGCATTCTAAGACAAAAGTATTTACTTTTTTTGTTCTTTAGTTCTCAGGCTTGGAAATTGGTTTGCCATTTGGTTGCTTTAGGCTAACTATCCTAGCAATCAGGGAGCAGTTTTGAAATCAAAGTAGAAGATGAATAATAGAAGAACTGAAACAAAATGGTACATGCAATTAAAAAAAATGAAGTCATTGGGGCTCATTTATCAACACTGGGCAAATTTGCCCATGGGCAGTTACCTATAGCAACCAATCAGTTATTAGATTTTTAAAGCCAGCTACAATTAGAACAATGAATGCAGCAATTTTATTGGTTGCCATAGGTTACTGCCCATGGGCAAATTTGCCCAGTGTTGATAAATTACCCCCATTAAGTTTATATTTTGGCTGTTTGGGTCAGTTATTTTATAAAACATACAGCATACAAAATAAAAGACCAACTGCAAATAAGCCTAGAATACATCTATCAATAATATAATATACTGTATAACGCTGAATATCCCCTTTAAGAGGATTGAGCAACATATTTGCAAAACCTGAAATAAAAGCAAAACATACCTGGTCTAGAACTGGAGCCTCCACTAAGGTCTTTGTAAAGTATAATTAAAATAAAAGAATAATGTTCAAGTTCTCTTTTCATATCTCTTTTCAAATTTATTGCTCTTATTCATGTAAGGGGCCTGAAGGCTGCGTTAGGACCAAGGAGGAAACATCACTTCAACTTAGTTCAAGGTATCTGACAAGGGTGAAGAGAATTGTCAAGTCCAGGCAAATGGGCCAGTGCAGGCAGAAAGGTTCAAAGTCCAATAAACAGGCCGAAGTCAAACACAAGAATCAATAATCACAAGAGTAAAGTGCACCCAGGAACGCACAAGGTAGAACTTATATTAGGGCAATGTCTGTAATGTCCTGGAGTCTTAAATAGGCCTCTTTTAGCACCAAACGAACGTGACATCAGAATGTGCCGCATGGAATCCCAGGGCGCCATCATCTTGCGGAGGCCAGTGGGAGCGGCGGTAACATCGCCGGTAAGACTTCCTTACAATTCAATATGCCTGATGATAGAGTTTACAACAGAGCCTTGAAAACTATGCTATAGGGGATGTAAACCAAAAAGCAGCATTTCGCTAAATAAAAGAAGATATCATTCTAAGCAACTTTCCATTAATACAGTAATTGTATTACAAGTTCTGATTGTTCAAATAAAGTGACATAAACCAGCTCCCTTCCAGTCAAAACTCTGCTTCCCACAATGCCTTGCATGCTCTTCACAACTTTGTTAGTCATATGACTTAGGAATAGGGTTGGGCGAATTTTTCGCCTTGTTTCAACGTGGAAATAATGGGCAAAACATGCGTCAAAAAAAATTTGAGGTGCGTCGAAAAGTTTTTGATGCCCATAGACTTTAATCAGCGTCGGCGACATTTTGCCGACGAAACGGGTCAAATTCGCCCAAGCCTACTTAGGAATTATGTCAATAATCAGAATCAGCAGTACAGAAAAGGCAAGGGGAGTACTACTTTCAACATAACTGAATAACAAAAGTACAGAAAGTTGAAGCCATTCTACAGTGTCTTTCCTGCTTGACCTTTCTTTGATGACTAAGACAGGCATAAAAGCTTCATTTCATTAAGGCACATATTCTTGTTCTTATGGAGAGAATAGTTTATTATGGGAAACAGCAGATGCACAGTTACTACACCCTAAAAGCACATTAACTTTGCTCCTCTGCATTGCCAGATAATACTTTAGAATACTTTTCAATTTACATTTTTATTACAGGTATGGGATCCATTATCCGGAAACCCGTTATCAAGAAAACTCTGAATTACGGAAAGGCCATCTCCCATAGACTCCATTTTATCTCATTAATCCAAATTTTTAAAAATTCCTTAAAAATGTCCATTTTCTCTGTAATAATAAAACAGTACCGTGTACTTGATCCAAACTCAGATATAATTAATGAAGCAAAACCAGCCTATTGGGTTTATTTAATGTTTACATGATTTTCTAGTAGACTTAAGGTATGAAGACCCAAAATACGGAAAGATCCATTATCTGGAAAACCCCAGGTCCCAAGAATTCTGGATAGCAGATCCCATACCTGTACTAGATGTTGCCAAACAAAATTATTTATCAGTAACATACCATATAAATATATATACCTCGTCTCATGTCTTTCTATGGCAGAAGCACTGATACTTTGTTTCAGCAAACCTGTCAAAAGAAATTGTAATTATTTTTTTATTGCTCTGTTCACAACTTCATTCTTAAATGAACGTGAGCCATTATGACTCTTGTTATACACAGGCAGGCTTGTTTAACGTGCAAAAATGGACAGAATTTTATTTTTACCGATAAAGCATAGTCATTCAGCAGAATTTCATTATAATTGTGCATGCTGTAATTTTGGCTGTAATTTACATATCAAATCAATATATTGCTTGACCGAATTCTCTTATTTGGTATTTGGCGTAACTTAAGCACAGTTGCATAAGCCATAAGCCAAAGGATAAAACAATTATTTCAAATGGCCAATACAAGAGGTAAAGAGGGCCCTGGCTAAAATGATAAGCTTTATTTTCTATTATACAGTAGAGATGCTATAAAATGCGAATGTAATGTTAGTGATACTTTTGTTTAAAGTAATAAATGGTCTATGTCTAAGGGCAGGCGCAGGCGTCACAACGGATGAACAGAAATAAGGTAAGTAATGCTATTGTCGGATCATGTTGCATTGTTGATGCAACGCGACACGACTGTCGGATGCAGACGCAGCGTGCAGCGTCTGCATCTGACAGTCTTGTCGCTTCCCATCAATGCTGCAACACGATCCGACAATAGAATTACTTGCCTTATTTCCATCGCATCCGACGTGACGCCTGCGTTTTTGCGCAGCGCGTCGGATAGCAGTGGAATCGTCCGTGAAGTCCTGCCCTAAAACATATTTTATAAGAACAAGGTCCTCAACATTACATAATGTTTCATTTTAAGAAGATGAGCTGATAGCAGAGATACGCCAAGTAAAAGTGATAAAATGAATACCAGTTCTCTTTAAAAAAAATCTGTACCAGAATGCATTTTAAAGAACAGAGAGAATCGTCATTAAACTATTGGGTCCAAAGGGGGTGCTTGCAAATTGTCCCTAGGATAGTTTGCTTTCCTTGTCCTTCTGGATATGCCAGCGGTTTAGCCATACATTGGGCGATGGTGATGGGCATAAATATACATACGCCACAGTGTCGTCTAATTATATTGTATATCCAGCCTCTCTCTGGGGTATATTTATCAAAGAGTGAATTTAGAGATCACCAAAGTCAACAAGTGTGAAATTCCGCCACTCTCCTTTCATTTCTATGGGATTTTTAAATTCATATTTATCAAAGGGTGAACTTTCACTTTACTCTTGTAAAAATTCCATAGAAATGAATGGAGAGTGGCGGAATTTCACACTTGTTGATCTCTAAATTCACTCTTTGATAAATATGCCCCTCTGGTTCTGTTTCAATATACATACATCGGTGCTTCAAAGCTTGTGAACTCATTTGAACTTTCAATATTTCTGCAATCCTTAAATTTGATTTTTTTTCATGCAAGTCCTAAATCTAGATAATGAAACCCAGTTAAAAAAATCAGTCAAAAACATTTATTTATTGGGGCAAATGATCCAGTTACATTTTTGTGCATGACAAAAGCACAGTATGTAAACCTTTGTTTTCAGAAACTGGCATGCCTCCCATGGCCAACAAAACATTTCTGGTAATGGTGGCCCAGTCCTGCAGATCTGATTGGAAGAATTGTAACCCACTCTGCCTTAGAGAACAGCTTCAACTACTGTTGGTGGGCTTTTTTTCATGAATTTCCTGCTTCAGGTCCTTCCACGTGTCTATAGGATTAAGGACAAGACTTTAACTTGGCCATTCCAAAACATTAACTTTTTTTTAGTCTTTAAAGAGATGCTGACACCAGAACTGATTTTACATCACCTGTCTGATTCCCCATGTTCCTGTATGAGGGGGCTGCCATATTTGTGCAGCAGGAGTCCGTTAGCATTAAAAACAATAACTGACAAGCAGAGATGGGACAGTCATGTTGGCAAAACAGTCAGTTTTAGGAACTTCAACTAACAATTTCTTACAAAAACAAACCGCTCAGCAAAAAACTACCAACATGACCTATAGGTAACTTATAGGGGCAGATTTAAAAAGGGGTTTGAATTACAAAGTAACGGGAGTTTTTTTGAACTCCTATAACTTTGAAATTTGAAGAAAAAAAGACCAACTGGAAATCTATTAATAAAAATCGAAGTGTTTTTCTGCGGGTGAATAGGCTGTATTCAAATTGTTCGAATCGAAGTAAGATCGTATTCAATCAAATTTGATTCGAAATATTTTCCACAATAGTCCACCAATTGACTCCATATAGGTTCTAGGAGGTCCCCCATAGGCTACAACAGCAATTTGGCAGGTTTTAGATGGTGAATGGTCGAAGTTTTAAAGAGACAAGATACATGAAAGTACAGTACATGATAAATTTCGATATTCGAATAGTCTAATTTTTTTAAAATTAGAATCAATTTTGGCCTATTCGATAGTCAAAGTACACAAAAATAGCTCGAAATTCGAATTTTTTTACTTAGAATTTTTACTTCGACCCTTGATAATTCTGCCCCATAATGTACATTCATATTTTAAAAAGTCGCTTTTAGTGTCAGTATCACTTTAACCATTATTTGGAAAATACACGTGTGTTTATAGTTGTTGCCTTGCTGCATGACTCACTCTCTCACTTCAGCTTCAGTTTGTAGACAGATATTTTTCTGCAGAATTTGATGGTACAATTCGGAGTTCCATTAATGGTCCAGAGTCAGCAAAGCAGGCCAAAACCATCATACTACAACCTTTCTATTTCATAGATGGAATAAGATCCTGCTTAACTGTGTATTTTGACAAATACAGTATTTAATTCTAGTTCTATTTTGGTCTCATCCGTCCACAGAACATTGTTTCAATGGTGTTCTGACTTATACAAGTGGTCTTTAGCACACTACCGATGGGCAGAAATGTTCTTTTTAAATGGTAATGGCTTTCTCCTTGCAACCCTGCCATGCACACCATAGTTGTTCAATGTTTTCCTGATGGTGGACTTATGAACAGTAACAATCACCAATGAAAGAGAGGCATTAGTTTCTTAGATGCTAGCTTGCAGTTCTTTGAGATATTCCCAAGTATTAAATGCCTTGCTATTGATGTGATCTTTGTTGGTCTACCAGTCCAGGAGAGGGTAATAATGAAGTTGAATTGTGTCCTTTTTTACAGCTTCCACCTGACATTGCACTGACAAACTCTTTCAAAATAGCTTTGTAACCTTACCTAGCCTGGTAAGCATCAACAACTGTTTGTTGTCCTCAGAAATCTCCTTTGTTCAAGCCATGACATAATCCACAATTCTTTGTTAAGATCAGATTTAAACCAAACTTTATGTACTTTAATGAAGGGCTTCCCAGGCTCACTCCCCTTCAAATCAACTGAGATTCTGGCTTCTCAATATCTAGATGTAAAGTTTGAGTGAAAAACACATAATGTTCTATTTATGCAGAAATATTGACACATTGTTCACAAATATGTTCACAAACAATATAATGCACATTCCAGACTGAGGCATTGTAGCAATATTTGTCCTCAAAGTTGTCTTGATATATCATGTGATGGTTCCTGTAGAAAACACAGCACATAGCAAACAGCAGATGTCTCCTTATGCCCTGTATTGAAACAAAAAGTTCTGCAGCAGCTAAATAATCAGAGCTCAGAAACCTGTAACTCACAAAACAGACCGACCAGTGGTGAATTCTTTAAAATAGCTGGAGCTTGCACAACTAAAGTTATCAGAAGGATCCAATTCATCATCTAGTGCACTGAAGATGTCTGCAAAAAAAGATATGGTATGAAAACGGTTACCAGACATTAAAAGCTGTTATTCATACAAAGCAAAGAAATATATTATCCAGTTTAAACAGAAAATAGGGTAGATAAAACATAAATCACTGACAATCATTGACTAAATACATACATAAATAATGGAGAAAGCAGTAAAAACCATTAAAAAGTCCCATAAGAGCTGCATAAAGGCTTCCTTTGGTTTGTAAGAAAATGACTAAAAGATGTCTGATTACTGAAGTTTCTTCCTATTGTCAGAATTCCAGATTTGAGTTCTTACACAAGTTTATTCCATTTGAATTTTACATTTTAACTGCTTCTGAATGGTAATACAGACACAGGATTTATTATTTGGAAACCCATTATCCAAAAGCTCCGCAATATATAATGCCATTGGCAAAACGTTACTATTTTTTAACAGTTTCTTGATGGGAACTAAGCTGTATATATCTCTGCTAGAGTCCTGCACAGGTCCATTTTTTGGAACCCGAACCCATACCCGACCTGTACCCGTAACCCGAATTCTTACCCGCTTTGACCCGCTACCCGACCCGACTTTTACCCGCAAGAAGAATCAGGAAGTGCTTTCATTGTAAACTGGAAGTGACATCGTCTGAAGTAGGTGTGATCAGAAAAAAAGGAGTAAAACAGGAAGTGCTGTCATTGTAAACTGGAAGTAACATCATAGGAAGTAGCCGTGATCGCTATTGAGAAGACCCTAGGCCCAACCTGTGACCCGCAAACCTGCAGAACCGCTGACCCGCGTCTATACCCGCATCCGGAACGTCTACCCGCAACCCGCAGGGTACCGCAGGTTTTTGCGGGTAACCCACTAGTACCCGCAGGTACCCGACCCACTGTAGGACAATGCTATTGTGTTTGTTAATGCTTAAATATTTTTTTAGAGGATTTATTTCCAAACTACAAAAATATCCCTTAATGGGAAAACCCAAAAGTTCCAGAGAATGGATCCAATACCTGTAATAATGTAAAAGTTATTTGTATTGCAGGGTATTATTCTTGTAGGAAATGATCCACAAAGTGTTTGTGCTCTGTCGTAACATTTCATGCTATATTTCTCAAGTGCTTTTCTGGAAAAGGCCCCTTTATTTGAAGCAAACCTGAAGGGTTATGAGTTAACACAACCACAAAGTCCAAAATTGTTGCATGAGCTACTGGGGCATCTTCAGAGGTACTGATCTTCTCTGCTAAAGTGTATGCCTTGGGCTGGTACATGAAGGCCAAAACATAATGTGTTGCATTACTACCCTACTTTATTGTTCATTGTTGACTGTAGAGGTACAGGGTGTGCTCTGCACATACAGTAGACCCCTTTATAAAGTTAGGAAGAGTTCCTCATAAAAATTTACATTCTATACAGTAAAAATTAGGCATAAATGATTTTAAAACACAAAACAAACTAGCACCTTTAACCTTCTATTTTATTATCCGATTTAAAATCACCAGGACTATAGAGGTATCATCAACTTAAACGTTTTTATTTTGACTTGAAATTATATTTAGGAAATGTACAGAATCTTAACCAATAGTATCTTTCGTAGCAACATTAGTTTCATAGCAACAGTTTTCACTGCAACACTTAGAAGTTGACCAAAAGCTGGCCACCAACTCCCTAAATGTTACTTCTACAGTTATATTATTTGAATATAAAAATGCTATCATGCGGATAAGCTTGATACTGGCAAGTACATATAAAAATGTTACTAGAGTATATTCCATGAAGTTTTCTGCCACACTATTTTAAAAAAGTTGTGTTAAGCAAGTGCCAGAAATTGCCACATATAGGGGCATACTTATCAAGAGTCAAATTTAGAGTTTATGGCAGTTTAAAAAACTCCCATAAACTCGAAATTCGAAAAAAACCTCTAATCAAATTCGATTAAAGTTTAACAAAAAATTTCAAACAATTTTCAAACATTTTTCAAAGTCCACTAAACGACAGGTTTTAGATGGTAAACAGTCGAATTTTAATTTTTAAAGGGACAGTACATGATCAATTTTGAAATACAAATTTTTTTCAAACTCGAATTGAATTTGTACTATTCCCCTAGTCGAATTACACTGAAATAAACTTGAAAATCGAATTAAAAAAATTGAATTCTCAATTCGACCCTTGATATATCTGCCCCCTAATGTATGATGTCGTCATCAGAATAATTCAGGGTTAATGAGATCCTACAAATACGCAATATTACTAAAATCATTACATTTGTAAGGTGAATTTTCTTGTGCACTCTCGTTTTTTTCTATTAAACAGTTGCATAAAGACTCTATCATGAATAGTCTACTGCTGTGAAAAATACATGTAGCTTATGATGACCCCATTATACATTCTTGGCTCTAAGTGATAACATTTATAACTCTGACCGTATCATTGCTGTCCTATAATTGCAGTCTTACAACCTCAAGTTGTAATAATATAACAAGACTCAAGGACAAGTAAGACAAGAGAGAGCCAAACCACTCAACAACAGCCCGGTCTGCCAGACTGATCAAATCCTTGCAGATTTGCGAAAGGTAAAATAAGGTTATGAATATATAAGTTAGATTCAAGAACAGGCAGGGGAAAAAGAAAATTAGGTACAAGATACAAAGAAAGTGAATACAACAGAAGAAGATTTTTTTTTCTCTAAGTTCTTTTTTATGGTTTATAGTTGTTCACAATGTGTTGTGCTAGGCCCAACCAAAACTATATTCTTGTTGGCATGGGACTACTGTACTTGGCAACTGAAGACAATTATTTGTAGCTCCAGATAAGTGAAATGAAGATACTGGCAGGTAAGTGTTTATAATTTTGGACAACTGCACTCACATTTTTGCATAATTTGACTTTGGTATGGTTTTGGTCAAAAGATTTGAGGAAGATTCAAAAGAAGCTTGGGCTCAATTATTGGTGGAAAATAATCCCATTTTGCCAACCTTCCAAGGTCCAGTCAGCTACTATGTGAACGATATGTGTATAAACCTCACTCACAATATTTATTTCCCAGAGAGCTACTGTGTGGATGGCTTCCCATATGAGCCTCTCAGTTCTATCCCCAGTCACCTCTCACTAGAAACTTTTTTGTATTTTAAAACATAATATAACCCTTATGATCTCCTATTTTCCCTTAAAACAATTCTTTAATTAATTTATCATAATACAAGAAATGTTACTTTAGTGATTCAAAAATATTCAAGTATAGTATATAAAGAATATACTATTTTTATACTACTAGTTTAAAAAAAGGTTTAACTAAAATACTAATCATCACCAAGCAGTGATGGGCGAATCTGACCTGTTTCGTTGACGAATCGAGAAATGGAAAAACAGTCGCCAAATGCATTGAAGTGTATGGACAACAATTTTTTTAGAAGCACAACTATGTTCACCTGGAGTCTATGGGCGTCTTTTCTGTGGCGAAACCTGACCTCACTGTCGCCAAGTATAAAAATCCATTTTAAATTCCTTTGAAACAATGTTCCTAGAAAAAGAAAGTGTACTCACATGAGGAAGCAGGACTAATTGATGATGACATGTCACAGCATTTTTATTTGCCTCCATTAAATATTTCTGAGCACGCTACAGTTTTTTCTCCATAGTCCGTTGGCAGGAGGATAATCCATCCACATATTTCATCATAACATCTGATATGAGACCCCATACTTCCACTATATCAGGAAGTAGATCTGAATTTAATGTTAAACACCTAATTGGGAAGCAGAAACATTACACAGATATAGTATATTCACTGTTAATTCCAAAAATAATATTGTAGTTAGTCTGTTAGGAAGCCACTGATATTAACTCAGTAATATAAGTGCTAAGCAAACTTTCAGTCTTTCTGTGCAATATCATAATAAAGGGGTCCTTCACCAATTTATCATGAAATGTAATTCCAAGCAACTTTCCAATATACATTAAGGAAACATTTTCAATGGCTTTAAAGTTATTGGTAAATCTAATTGACTCTTGTGAGAATGCTGTAAGCCAATTGATTAAAGGTTTTGGAAGAAAGCAGACTCCTGTTGCAGTATATTGTTTTAAGAATCAGACAACAGAAAGGGATAAACAACCACTGCTTTCAACTGCAATTATATTAACAAATGATAAGGACCCCTTTTAGATTTAAATTCATCCTTGAAAACCTCTCCCCAGGCAAAATTACAGTGCTCTAATATTATTCCATAACTATGTTTCAGGCGTGTTCTGACTCTGCAGAGGAAGTCGATCACTTTTCCAGCAGTCAGTCAGAATTAAACATGTGATTCTTGCCCTTGCCCAGGCCTATTTGAAGTCTCTGGCCTGACAGACTCCACATTCATGTAAGACTTTGTCACCACTGAACATGACAGCCAGAGGGCTTGGTGTACAGAATATAAAAAAAGCACACAAAATGCGTTATTTAGGCAACGATCCTGGAAGGAATGAGTAGTATTACAGTATATAGGAAGAAAGTTAGAGAATACCCAGTAAATAAGATCAGGGAGCAACTGCTGACCTTGGATTTTTTGGAGTCAAATTAAAGCAACCATAAGCTCTGCTACTCACATCACTCAATAGGCTGGATCACTGCCGACAAGTGGGATAAATATATTAAGCACACTAAAACCCCATGTAATGTGATAACCTTTCATTTTTGAGACTTGATCTCAAAAAGACAAATGGAAAAATACCTTGAAATTAGAAAATACAACACCTGTTGACATTCATTTGTCAGCTTTTAGATGCCGATCTAAAAGTCCAAATAAATAAATGTTGCAGTGGAAAAAAAACCCAAAAATCTGAATGCTGCTAAATGTGCTAAACTGAACTGCCTCTCTATGGTTTAGATTATACCACACAATTGATAGACTAATCTGTTTTGTTTGTCTATATTAAATAGCAATAATCTCATGGGGATGACCCAAAAGTCATCAAGTCTAATTAATTTATTTCATTTACAGAACTCCTGAAAGGTAGCCCCCATCTCCAAATGTATGTATTTTTGAAATGATAAATTCAATTACACGGGGAGGCCCATTTATCAAAGGTCGAATTTCGAATTCATGTGAATTTTTTTTTAAATTTGAATATACTCAAAATTCAACTGGGACGTTATTTAAGTAAAAATGTAACCGTTTAAAACTCAAACTAATATTACAGACCCAAAAACTTAAATCGAATTTGACTGAACTGGAATCGAGCGTTTTCTCAGAAAAACTCGAATGTCAGGAAGACTATTAACATTTTCAAATGGGACACTGGATACTTCTTCCATTGACTTTTACATGAACTCAGCAGGTTTTAGGTTGTGAATAGTTTAATTCGATTTGTTCCCAGGGTCCAGGTATGATAAATCTCTATGAAATTTGACTTCAAGTTTGGATTATTCCCAACTCAAATTTGTGAGTTTTGACCAATAATCCAACTCTAAAATTCAAATTTCCAATCTGCCCCTTAGATCTGCAGTAAGGATGATTGTATTACGGTTAAGCTGGTAGAATGACAGTCAAAGTAATCATGAGATATTAGCATTTCCTTGCAATAACATGTTTAACTTTCTCTGAGTAGATTCGTTCAGGGATTGGCTCATACAGTGTACAGCTTCTATTAGCTGAAAGTCAAAGTTCAAAAAACATTTAAAACGAAAAACAAAAGTGAAATTTGGCAAAGTCTAAAAGCAGAAAACATTTAATTTCATTCAGAACTATATTAATATCTGTTTTTTCTCTGGGTACTGTTAAATATGCAGTACATGAACAGACAATGCACGATGTTAAGCACTGAATGAAAAATGTAACTTTTTCCATAGATAAACTGTAGTTGCAAAAACTTGAGATGAATACTTTGGATTTGTATACCATTCTTTTGAAATCTGCAGGCCATTTTTCATTCATAGATTTCATTTCCTTCTCAGGCCCAGACTTCCTTTATGGGCCCTCCTAGGCCACATAGTCCTAGTGCCTGCCCACACATGCACCTTAAATTGCAGCTAGACTGCATACCGCCCATAAAAAAACTGTTCACCCTTGGCCCGGACTTTTGTAGCCTTGCCACAAATCTGGAACTGTTCCTTCAAATAAATGAAAAAGATGAATTACCTAGCGGATCTCTTATTATAAAGGCAATTACAGCAGTTTTTCATCCATTCCAAGAGTGTTATTGAACTCTCAAGGGCAATTCATGCAATGCCACACCCCCAGTGTTTACCATTCCTGTGCCAGGACGGGTCCACATTGTTACTTCAAAAATTGCAATTGCACTCTCTGCACTAGAGAAGCCAAATTTCCAGCTTAATAAAAATTTTTGCACGTAAAAAAACTTGGTGTGGGTAAAAAATTCTCACGTGTTTAAAAAATTCTCGCACGGTAAATAAATTGCAAGCGTAAAAATGTTTTCACGCATAAAAACTTGTTGCGTTAAAAAAAATTGGCGCATGGCGCATCCTGCTTTGAACAGTCTACTGCAAGTTACAAAATAAATGAATGGTTTCCTATTGGAAACTGCACATGTGCAACTTATTACCTATTTACTTTTCTACCGATCCCTACTATCTACAATGCACTATAACAATCTTAAATAAAACTTCAACATTAATAAGGTAACTTCCCCAAACTTTAATGAATATTTGTGTGTGGAGTGCACAGGCAGCATGAATTTGCACCAGCCCTTGAATTAACGGGGTACTTTTATATGAACTTAGTATGATGCTGTTTTGCTTGAGGTTCTAGGAGTCTCTTTGAAATAATTCACAGACCACACTTAGCACACTAAGCATGCTTTATTACCAATGAGATTAGTAGTATGATTTAAACACCTGCTTAATTGGCAATACAACCAGTAACATATAGTGATGGGCGAATTTGCGCCGTTTCGCTTCGCCGAAAAATTCACGAAATGGCGAAAAATTCGCGAAACGGCGACGGCGTCTCGTTTTTGACGCCGGCTCCCGTTTTTTACGACGCCGGCGCCCGTTTTTGACGCCGGCGTCCGTTTTTTCGGAAAAACATTTTTTGACGCCGGCGAATTTTTGCCGCGAATTTTCGCTGGAGTTTTGCGAATTTATTCGCTGGCGGCAAATGGCGCAAATTCGCCGCGAATTCGCGCCTGGCAAATAAATTCGCCCATCACTAGTAACATAGTCAAGAATGCATCAGTCAGCAATAAATCAGCAAAACAATCAAGAATGCATCATCTTTGAGTCAGCATCATCATCTGCAGCAAGCGACTGGGAGATCCCGTTTCAGTCGGCAGAGAGGTCTCAAGTGGGAATCAAGGGCCCTGGGCAGTACACGCGTTTACTCCACAAGTGAGATCTCAGCAAACACAATGAAAGTCCCCAGGTTTATATGCTCAAAAACAATGATCTCATCCATTAAACCAGCTTCCCATGCACTCATCACGAGCTGGCCAGGTTTCCAACAAACACATCCAAAGCAGAGATCTTATTCTGCCCCCGGCTATAATGACTGGAAGCTTCTATGAGTCAGAAACATATTAACAAGTAATAGAAGTCATAGCCATGCACTAAAGAAATAACCATTGCTGGCACTGGGGAGGGTGAGGAATCCCTCTGGGTAGAGATTTTGACTGGGCAAAAGGTTACAAAGAAAATTATCATTGGTGTATGCTATAAACCACCTCGTATAAGTGATAATTATGAAGCCCAGCTACTCTTACAGATACAAGCGATTCAACGCTGGGTCAAGTTGTTGCTATGGGTGACTTTAATTATCCAGACATTGACTGGGGTAATGGGATTGCCAAAAATGGTATGTCTTTAAAATGCTGCTTAATAAATATACATGTCCTTATATTCCCCTTGTAAGCAAGGAATGTCATTGCAAAGCAAAACCTTTTTGGTTCAATAGAAGTGTTGGTGTTGAGGTGGGTAAGAAAAGACGTGCTTTTAAGGCTTTTCAAGTTAGCTGGGACAGCCGAATCATTTATAAGGTACAATAAATCATGCAAAAAAGCTATAAGGCAAGCTAAAATTGATATGGAAAAGGATATTGCAGCAAGCAGTAAAAATAATCCACATTTTTTTTAAATATGTTAATAGTAAAAAAAATTAAGCAAGATGGGGTGGGACCTTTAATATCAGAGGGGGGTTAGCTGGTTGATAAAAAAAAACCAAAAAAAACCACAGATTCTGAACACATATTTTTCATCTGTCTACGCAAATGAGGAACTAATTAATGAAGGTTTACTTCTCGATAGTCCCAATTCTAGCAATTCTAGTAATACAACTAATGATGCATGGTTCACACATGAGGAAATTCAAAAGAGACTAGAACATGTTAAGATTAACAAAGGTCCCGGGGCCAGATGGTATTCATCCCAGGGTTATTAGGGAGCTTAGCTCTGTGATTGCCAAACCTATTTACCTAATTTTTCAGGATTCTTTGGGGTCTGGCATAGTGCAGAGAGACTGGCAAATTGCTAATGTGGGCCCGCTATTCAAAAAGGGATCCCGTTCTCAAAACTATAGGCCAGTTAGTCTGACGTCAGTGGTGGGAAAGCTTTTCGAAGGGTTAATAAAGAATAAGATATTGGACTTCATAACAAATCATAATACTAGGAGTTTGTGCCAGCATGGTTTTATGCGTAATAGAACTTGCCAGACTAACTTAATTTCTTTTTAAGAGAAGGTAAGTAGAGACCTTGATTCTGGGGTGGCAGTGGATGTGATTTACTTAGACTTTGCTAAAGCATTTGATACAGTGCCACACAGAAGGTTACTGGTTAAATTAAGAAATGTTGGCCTGAAACATAGTATTTGTACCTGGATAGAGAACTGACTAAAAGATAGACTACAAAGAGTGGTGGTAAATGGAACATTTTCTAATTGGACCAGTGTTGTTAATGGAGTACCGCAGGGCTCTGTACTAGGACCCTTGCTTTTCAACTTGTTTATTAATGACCTGGAGGTGGACATTGAAAGTACTGTTTCTATTTTTGCAGATGATACTAAATTGTGCAGAACTATAGGTTCCATGCAGGATGCTGCCACTTTGGACAGTGATTTGTCCAAATTGGGAAAATGGGCAGCAAACTGGAAAATGAGGTTCAATGTTGATAAATGCAAGGTTATGCACTTTGGCAAAAATAAAATAAAAGCAAGTTATACACTAAATGGCAGTGTGTTGGGAGTTTCCTTAAATGAGAAGGATCTAGGGGTTTTTGTAGATAACATGTTGTCTAATTCTGGGCAGTGTTATTCTGTGGCTACTAAAGCAAATAAAGTTCTTTCTTGCATAAAAAGGGCATTAAAGGAGAAGGAAACCCTTTTGCAAAAAACCCGTACCCCCCACCCTAGGTAGACCCCCCTCCCCCCAGGCTAACTACCCCCCCCCAGGGAAATGCCCCATACTCCATACTTACCCCTCGGCACATATTCTTCCAGCAGAGTTCCACGCACCCATCTTCCATGTCCTCTGTAAGCTGAGAGGGAGATTGGCAATTTCCATGTAATTCCGCGCATGCGAAGTTGTCGCAAACAGCAAACTGTGCATGTGCAGAAATACCGATCTCCCAGTCAGCTTACAGAGGACACGGAAGATGGATGCGTGGAACTCCGCTGAAAGAATCTGTGCCGAGGAGTAAGTATGGAGTATGGGGCATTTAGTTAGCCTGGGGGGAGGAGGGAGAGGGGTCAATGTGGATTGGGGGTACGGGTTTTTTTTTCAAAAAGGTTTCCTTCTCCTTTAACTCAAGGGATGAAATCATAATTATGCCTCTTTAAAGGTCACTCCCTGGTAAGGCCTAATCTGGAGTATGCAGTGCAAATTTGGACGCCAGTCCGTAGGAGGTGTATAAATGAGTTGGAGAGAGTGCAGAGACATGCAACTAAACTGGTTAGACTGGGATGGAAGAGTAAAATTATAAGGGTAGACTGCCAAGGTTGGGGTTGTTATCTCTGGAAAAAAGGCGCTTGCGAGGGGACATGATTAGACTTTACAAGTACATTAGAGGACATTACAGACAAATAGCAGGGGACCTTTTTACCCATAAAGTGGATCACCGTACCAGAGGTCACCCCTTTAGACTAGAAGAAAATAACTTTCATTTGAAGCAACGTAGGTGGTTCTTCACAGTCAGGACAGTGAGGTTGTGGAATCCACTGCCGGGTGATGTTGTGATGGCTGATTCAGTTAATGCCTTTAAGAATGGCTTGGATGATTTCTTGGACAGACATAATATCAAAGGCTATTGTAATACTAAATTCTATTGTTAGTATAGATATGGGTATAAATAATTTATGTGAAAGTAGGGAGGGGGGTGTGTATGGATGCTGGGATTTCATTTGGCGGGGTTGAACTTGATGGATTTTGTCTTTTTTCAACCAAATTTAATTATATAACTATATTAGGTCATCGACTAGTTGAGGTCAATCGTTCTTTCCTGACAAAGCTTCCTTATACAAGACATTTCAATCAAAGTATTACCCTGAACCACCATTTTATACATAAAAAGCTCAACAAAAACCTCTCTCTTTACACACTACCCTTTGGATCTGGGTAATACACCTGGCAATAAACTTTTTTGTTATTAATATACAAAAACTTCTATCATCCCACCTGTTGGCTGTGAATAATACATCTTGATCATCAGAATTATTAATACACAGGCATTACAGAACTGTCATTATAAGTAGACAGAATTTTCTTGGCTATTATTATCATTATAAGAGACAGATATTGCTTGGATATTAATAGAATATTCCCTATATATATATATATGGCCATCTTAAATATATTGCAATATATGGACAAACAATCCCTGTTTTGTTTAAAGGGTAAGGCATTTTTCAGTAGCAGTATGCACAAAATGTCTCTGTCTTAAATATATTGATAATGGGTTGAGTGCAGAGGAATCTTGTATTTGTCTATATGTATTTTGTGGTCACACCCTCATTGCACCCCCGCCTAATGATTTTAAAAACTAGTGGTGAGCACAACTTTCCCTTGTTTGTTATAGTTCTACAGGAGCAGTGACCAGCTCCATGTTGTAGCTCCCACCCTCTCCAACTATAGTCAGGTGATCCCACTGGTGTCTAATAAAAGGGCAGCCAAGTTTGGGAGTTTTACTTTGAAAGCAGCTAGTAAGTTGCAGGTAAAACTTATTCGTCCCTTTTATAAAATGTATAATGAAGCAATAGAATTCTTAATGAATCAGATGAAAATTGAGCATAGGACTGGCCAGATATGGGATGACTTTGACGTAGTTGGCCAGCTTAAATATATTGCAATATATGGACAAACAATCCCTGTTTTGTTTAAAGGGTAAGGCATTTTTCAGTAGCAGTATGCACAAAATGTCTCTGTCTTAAATATATTGATAATGGGTTGAGTGCAGAGGAATCTTGTATTTGTCTATATATATATATATATATATATATATATATATATATATATATATATATATATATATATATATATATATATATATATATACGACAGGGCTGGCAAACATTGTATCATGCAACACATTAGTAGAAGTAATATAATTATTATGCAAATGATTCCAAAGATATATCTTAATTGCACCAAATCAAGTAACCACCCAAATAACCAATCCCACCAACCTCGTGATTGTGTATTGAATGTTTATCAATATTAGAAAGAATGTTCATAGAATACTCACTCAAATTAATGCAACACAGTGCTTCAAAATCCTGACACCCATTTTAATACTCCAACAATATCAATTGTAACACAACTGTAACACTGCTATACATATTCCCTCAAAATCTAGCAATGAATTGTGTAAAGCTTGACTAGTATTTGATCTTCTTACCTCTTTGGATTAAAACTCTATTAAAAACCTTTATCAAAATATCATTCCGAGCAACCATCTAATCTCATAACAGATGTACACAGTAATTTGTCTTCATTTTTATCAATTAAAAATGATTTAACTTTTTGTTCAGCAGCTCTCCTGTTTAAAATTTCAGTAGTTATATGCGTACAATTCTAGCAAACAGGCAGTAGTTTGAATAAGAGTGGAATAGCAAGGGGCCTGAATAGAAAGAAAAGTAATAAAAAGCACCAGTAACAATACAACAGTAGCCGCACAGAGCAATTGTTTTTGCCTGCCAGGGTCTGTTTAAAAGAGAGGAAAGAGAAGTGCAAATAACTGAGAAACTGTACAAAAACAAAATGAAGACCAAGTTGTGAAAAATAGGCCATTCTATAACATACTAAAAAGTAACTTAAAGCTGCACTACTGTTTTAATTTCCCTTAATTTTTTTCACAGATAAGTAGAGTACAAAAATAAACCATTTGTTTTATTTGTTTATTAATGGAAAGCACAGTTTTATTTCTTGTTTCAGCAGTATCAAGAAAATGCTTGATGGATGGCAGATGGATAGGCAGCTAAAAAACATGCATAAATTATAAGTTAAAACAGAGATTCCTGAGGATAACTTCAAACTGGTGTTCCAGATGTTGTTCAATACAAATCCATAGAAGCAACCAGGAACATGAATACACAACATGCTGCTCTGATAATTATCTATAGGATAAGAAATGGTACTTAATTCAATTAAATCCCATCAGAAAGACTGCAAACCTGCATACTTTGCTAGCTAAGGACAGCATGTTTGTACTATGAAAGGGTGGAATCAATGTTTGCCATCTCATAAAGAATACTTCCAGCAGCCCATACGTCGGCCCTTTCCCCATATGGTTCACTTTTAACAACTTTAGGGCTGCAAACAAATGCAAATAATTTGAATTTCAAATTTATGTGAATTTTTTTTCTCTAATAAATTTGAATCTCCTCACAACTTGAATGGGAGGTTATTTATGAAAAGATTTGAATGTCTACTATTTGATCAAATAGTCCCGACCAGGCCCGGATTTGTGGAAAGGCCACAAAGGCATTGGCCTAGGGCGGCAGAATTTTAGGTGCGGCATGTTACCCAGCCACATTGTTCAGAAGCACTGGGGACATGTGAACATAGCTCTTCAAATCTCCTGTGTACCAATCCCTATGCTCTGGACCCAACAAGATAAGACTATAAGTGTGCATATGAAGGGGGGAGGTGGAAGTGGTAGAGGGGGGGCAACAAGTGGCCCCAGCCTATGGACGCCCTATGTATAAATCCGGCCCTGGTCCCGACCAGAAAATTCTAATCGAATTCGAAAGGCAATTAACATATTCAATGCTAAAAGAGACCCCTTCCATTGACTTGTAAATGGACTCGGCAGGTTTTAGATGGCAAATATTTTAATTAGAACTGTTTCCATGGTTGAGGTGTGATGAATCTCACGTTCAAATTTACATTCGAGTTGGTGCTTTTGAATTCTAATTTGTGAGTTTTGAAACAAAAAAAATTGAAAATTCGAACCTTAATAAATCTGCCCCTTAAGAGGTCAGTTAATAGGGTTGCTACGTTTGTGTCACTGAAAGTCCAGACTGGGAGACAGGTGACATTATGGAGAACGTTGTAAGTAATCTTACACTTTAACACAGTTTTTATTCAGTTTTCACCTCTGTTCACATACCATCTGCAGAGCATCTAGACCTACAACTGCTTAAATTATATGTTTTTTAATTAGCATTTTCTACACTAGAATGACTAAAATGCTATTCATATCTGCAATTGTTTGCAGCATTGTGTACATTAACATAAGCTGTCAGTATTCTATAATTACCCTGCTCAGAGTGAAACCCTTGACTCCACAGCTGTTGCTGAACACCACTTTCTAGTATTTAAATACACTTCTGGGAATGCACAAAATGGTTGGTAGGTGATGGAAGTTGTAGTTCAGTATCATTTGTAGGACCATAGGCATTAGAGTGTTCAATAGTGGAACACGGATGTCCGGTTTAGCAATATAAATGATTATAAATAAATGAGTATAAATTATAAATGAAGTAAAGAGTTGGTGAATAGCACATGGGAAGATTTACTGGTGTTTGATTTTCTTTATATTTTTTGAATCCCCTTGAATGGGTGGAATAAAATAGAAAATAGAACTATACTGTCCTACTAGGTTGTTCTTAAAACTAAATATGAAAGGAAAATAAAAACGTGGGGAAGGGGGTTAATTTATCCATCTGTGGATCCATTAAGGTATTAAAGTCAAGCATGTAACAGGTGGGAGCAGTAAAAAGATCTGCTATTTTTTTTATTAATGGTGTCACTGTCAAGTAAATTTATGTTAAATGGGCGGGATATATAAATGAACTCTAATTAGGGGGAAATTGGCTATTTTGCAGTGAACAATGACAAATCTGCCATAGTAGTCAGCCTTGAGTGTAAGTAATTGAAAGGGATGGACCTCCTCACTAAGATCGACACTCCCCTGGCATATGTTGAGTAGGTAGAGTGGTAAGCATATACCACCCAGTATCTCTTTAAAGATCAGTCAGGTGGGTTTATTGTAGCAGGAGCAAGGATGAGGGGTGTCTCTCAAAGTAGTTGAACAGATGTGCTCTCTTAACTTTATAATTTAGTCCCCGGATATTCCAGGAAATGAATGTAATATCAGCCATTGATCATGATATATAGAGAACAGTACAGGGTCCTAGAGAATTATGAAATAGGGGTTCGTAGACCTGCGAGTGGATCCCTGTGAGGTCAGTTAAATAAATCTGCTTGCTGTACCAACCATCAATGCTAACATAAAACCTCATAGGCAAACAAAACACAAATAAAAAACATGACATTGCAAACAGAAAATCCCTAACCCTCCCTACCAGCCTTCCCAACCTAGGTGGGTCTAATACCCAAAACTGTAACATGCTTATAGAAGCTTCTAGAGAGCATGCCCATGCTCTTAAAATCAACATTTTAATATGTATATGTATATATATATATATATATATATATATATATATATATAGTCAACTACAAGAGGTCCTCTGCACTCAACCCATTATCAATATATTTAAGACAGCGACATTTTGTGCATACTGCTACTAAAAAATGCCTTACCCTTTAAACAACACAGGGATTGATTGTCCATATATTGCAATATATTTAAGCTGGCCAACTACGTCAAAGTCATCCCATATCTGGCCAGTCCTACGCTTAATTTTCATCTGATTCATTAAGAATTCAATTGCTTAATTATACATTTTACAAAGGGACCAAGTTTTACCTGCAACTTACTAGCTGCTTTCAAAGTAAAACTCCCAAACTTGGCTGCCCTTTTATTAGACACCAGTGGGATCACCTGACTATAGCTGGGAAGGGTGGGAGCTACAACATGGAGCTGGTCACTGTTCCTGTATAACTATAACAAACAAGGGAAAGTTGTGCTCACCACTATTTTTAAAACCATTAGGCGGGGGGGCAATGAGGGTGCGACCACAAAATGTCGCTGTCTTAAATATATTGATAATGGGTTGAGTGCAGAGGACCTCTTGTAGTTGACTATGTGTATTTTGTGGTCACACCCTCATTGCACCCCCGTTAGAAAAGTATCTGAGACACCCTGAACTCACAAGGTCCCTTAGTTGGTTCTATACTCTTCTCCTGTAGGATGATTTTGACCCACTCCAACACTTTTGCCAGAAATGACAGCTAGATTTTACCAAGTTAAACGAAGGGGAAACTTTCGTTGAAAAGAAATACTGAGCCAAATTCCTGAGACTAAAATCTCCAGTAGAGATAGGTAAATGCATACAAAGTTTCTTTTTTGTCTACTTGACTCCTCACAGATATATACTGGATGTCCTGATATATGCCCCAAATGTAACCATGACCAAGGTACCTACAGACACGTATTTTGGGATTGCCCTGGAATCCAAAGACTTTGAAAGGAAATATTGCATTATGCTGAAGCTAATCTCGGCTTCCCAACCTATGTTCCCCCGAACTCTGCCTACTAGGAATAACAGAAGGATTATCTCTGAGCTCCAGAGAATGGGGATGTCTGCTGCAACTTCTTCATTTTGCCAAAAAAGCTATTCTGAAAAGCCTGGAAAGCAACAGCACCCCCAACTTTAAGCTTCTTTTAAAAGATAATCAATAATGTTCTTTCCAATCAAAAGTTAACGTACACGGCTAGAAGCTGTCCAGGAAAATTTAGAAAAATATGGACTGCCTGGATGGGGGGATCCAGGGCACCTAAATGTCCTCCACTTTCCCTCCACAGGGGATAGTATTGGTACTGTGAATACGGGATCTGAGGTGACTTGAACCAGTGGCCTATCTGAACAGCAGATGAACCATACCCCTTACTTTACTTCAGACTGCCCAACTAGACCCGCTCGCTCCTAGCCTTACTATCAGAAACTTAAAGGAGGTCCATTCCCTCCTTACTTTCAGTTCTACTTCGGATCCTTCCGAAGTTCTACCTTCTTTTTTTTCTATACTTTTTTTCTTTGTCTTCTCTTATCTAGCTTTAAAAAATGCAATAAAGAAAATCTTTCAAAAAATGTAATGTATAAAACCTGGAGTGAGTGGATGTCTAACATAACAGAACAGAAAACTACTTCCTGCTTTGCAGCTCTCTTGGCTTTCACTGATTGGATACAGGGCAGTGACTTAAGGGGGGCCAAATAACTGTTTTTTTATTTGAGCTCACTCCAGCCTTTTCAGATATATTTTTGGCTAACTAACTATAATAGAAATTTTTTATTTTCCACAGCCTATCTATTTACCAAGTTTTTATTTTTACACTGAACTGTTTCTTTAAAGCAGCAACTGTAGCATAACGAAAAACAGCAAGCAGCTACCACTGCATCAAAGCTCTGGAGAAAACTCAGATCCAAAGTGTTGTGCGAAATTCAGTTTTAATGAAATTATGCACTTTTAATGAAATTGGGAGGCAATACCAGTATATTGGTCACTGAATATGTAGATTTTCCCTGCCCAGGATGATCTCCAAAAGAAATGTGCAACATGTTGCTTGCTGCGGAGAGGGACTTAGCGACTACTGCAGTTTTAAGAGTCTGGAACGGCTACGTTTTCATTATGGAGTTTGAGGCACTATCAGAAGTAAACTCTTATTCCTGTGTTATTCACTTTCCTTTAGCATATTGTCTATAACACTCATAAATCAGAAGAGCCTTGAGAGTAGCACAAGGTGTCTGGCTAAGGACTATTAAACTGTGGGGTGGTGAACAACTAATGTTTTTATGAATCAACCAGTCTTCAGGCTCAGTTGAAGAACTGTACTCAATCTCCATCTTGTATTTGGAGCCTTGCAGGGAAGATCATATTGTATAAAATGTGTGCTTCCCTGAGACATTTCTTAATTGCAGTTTCTGTAATGCAGGTGAGAAATCGAGTCTAGGGAGCCCCTGATTGACAGGACTCATGAAGGAGGAACCCTCTGTGTGCGGTGCCATTACACTATGTTGTATAGCTCACTATCCAGGGGATAGACCCCAATATTTATTCTCTGGTTTAGGATTTTCACTTCATAAGGTAGCAGGTGAATGTCTGCAAAATTAACAGGAGCTGGAGAACAGCATGCAGCCTTTTTACAGCTCTCCGGTTGACCAGACAGTGGTGTGTTTCAGCACAGCTTCAAAAGGAACAGAAGGGGGTGTCAGAGGCTCACTCAACTGCAGGTATTTTGGAGTCTAGGCACTGTCAATCCGATTGACCACCAGATAGGCTTTGGTGGCATGAGTAGGCCGCAGACAGATCTGTGCCGTGGTGGTGCCTAATGGGGCGGGGGTAGTGGTGGTGTTGGGGAGCCCCTCCGGTTCTGAGTGTTGGGAGCAGTTTGGCTTTACTGCTATACTTTCTATATTGGGACCCCAGGAGTGCCAGAAAATGCATCTCCTTCAGTGTGTGGCCCCTAAATAAACAGCTTTAACACATGGTCCAATATGGTGTTTCAGGCCACAATGATAATTTCCTTCAGGTAAGTTTTCTCAACTCCATCATGAAGAGGGTTTGGGAAAAACTAATGAAGAGCATCAACCCACCAGCAAATGGAGGGAGGTCTAGATCTTGACACCCCAAGAACTCAATAGATAAAGACACCATGTAAGCTTTGTAACAGAAACTGACTTTTTATTGAATAGCTGCAACTCACAATACTGCATGAAGAGCTCTTTTGAACTTGTCATTTACCCACCTTAACTTTAAATACTTGCTTATGAATGCACATCTAAGATAGAATGCCTTAGTTGGCTAGTGCCCCATGTCTTATTAGCTGCTTGAAATGGAAATTTCTGCTTACTATTTACACTTTTTTTAACTAAGAATTATATTAGCTTTGCTGCTAGGAGAAACCATGTACTGTAGCAAATCTGGTTTGAGTAATATAATGTTTGCCATGTGCAGGCTGTGTCTCATGTCTTTTGAGAAACTAGCAAATATTTCCCTGGTTCAGATTTGTGATTAAGAAGCAAGCAACACCCTGACCTACCATTACCTTACCTCTGCAAAATAGGTGACTGAAACTAAATTAAACAGACACAAATGCTCCTAACCAATTCTATGGGACAAATGTTTTAATTTTTGTAGTGATTGGTCCCCTCCCCAGGCACTTGTAAATCTCTTGGTGTGGCCAAAGGCGCAGGAAAATAGTTGCCTAATTTTAAAATCAATTGCTCTGTAGTTATGCCCCTGGTGCTGTTACCTAGGATGGACAGTTTATATGTCTATCCTTAATAAATCAAGCTGAAGCTCTCTGACAAAATCAAACTGATTTAATTATAAGTACAATAATAACTGTGTTATTAAATCTTCTGTACTGATTAAAAGTAACAATATATAAATTGTATTTTAGCATAAGAAATTCAGCAATCATTATTTCCAAAACATCTCACATAAAGGTTATGATATTGTTTAAAGAGCATGCTATTAGAAAGTCAACAGTGCCATGCAATGTTGAAATATCAGTATTGCATATTTCTGTAATACACAAAGAGGTTTTCAAATCAGTAGTGTTTGGGACATTTTTAACATATTTAATATTTTAATTATTTTTTTTTTATAGTATTGGCACTTCTAATGGATTAAAGTGATTGAAATAATTGTGATTAACTCTTTGTTTGCTATCAATTGTTTATGGCGCTTTGGTCCTAACCCAGTGGAATAAAAACAAATAAACAACGAAAACAATTGATATTCTCTATATATTAAAAATATTTTATTGGGATTTTTTTATGGTGAATGTTACATGTACGTAGCACGTTATAGCCACTCATGATATAGCTGGTTCAAGCTTAACTTACTTTATCCCAACAATAAGCAACATTGTTATTTTCACAATTCATATAACCTGGTGTTATCAGCTTATCCTTGAGACTTATAACAAAGTATCAAGTTGGTTAATTTAAGCAGATAAGGTTGCCTGTTTAAATTTATACAATAATTAGAAACTAAGTAACCATTATCACTGTGACTAATATTAAGGGAAGTGTGTTTTAAATAAAAGAGGTCTGGTGAATTTGATACAGTCACAAACAAGGTTCTTTTCGTTCTTTTTTCTTTTTAATTCAATAATACTTCTTGTGTGGCTGTAGAGTATTTATTTATTTTAAGAGTTAATTTTATTTTCTTGAATAAAAAACAAAACAAAAGCAGAACTAAAATATGTCCAATTAAGAAAAAACACAAAAAAGGTAAAAACCATATTTTAATACTACTGTATACACAATATTTAGGTTAGATTGTAAACTAAATATTGGTAGTTCTGTAAGTAATTCTGTATGTTCAATGCATAAACCCATGTATTGTACAACACTGTGGATATGTTTATAAATACAAGTTAATAATAATGATAAGAATAAATCTTCCCTAACATTGTTCCTTACAAACACCTTTGGCTAAAATTCCCACTAAAAGCAGCTGCGAACAATGCCCAAAATATCTATTATTAGCAACTGCACTTTGAGAGGATGTTTTTCAGATTGTTATATTATTATTATTATGCAGAACAACATGTTTCTTTGAGCACTTGATAAGTAGAAGGTGTAGCAGATGTTAAGGGAACTAAAGCAAAATTAAGCAGTAGACCCTCTTGTTTAATTACTTTTGTATAAATATATTCCACATCCCTTCTTCTGAAAATAATTGCTTCTTCTCTTTAAGCGACTTGAAGTGCTCTCCAAGAGGGGCTCCTTCAATGAGCTCCATAACAATATTTAATTTGTCATCTACAGAAACAAAGCAAAAAACTTGCCAAAAACATTGTCTTTTTCAGCCTCAGCTATAATTTGAAGGCATAATGTCAAGAGAATAAAAAGTATAAAAACAATGTGAAATAGTGACATTTTGGAAAAGTTATTGGCACTGCTCAAGCTTGCATTGCAAAATCTATTTCCTGAAATTTGTGTCCCTATTTCTCTTTAGGCAACCGTTAATAGTCCTGTCTTGGTCTAATATTTATACTGTACTCTTGGGATAAATGTCACTAGGACATAAGTCCTATCTTGCGCTAAACAATGCAAAGTTGCGTCTCTGTATTCGAACAATGGCAACGTTTAACTAGTGTAATTTTGTCAGCGCAAGCATTTCATAGCGAACTTTTGCTAACATTCGTTTCTACCTAGCGAAACTTCATTAGTATAATTAATATAATAGTATAATTAAATAATCGGCGGGTACATATATGTCATATATTTGTCTTTATTAGTGATGGTGAAATTGCTTGAAGTGGCCACTTATTATTAAAAATGTCCAAGGAAGCAAAATAAATGCAAAAGAGATCTCTTGTCCTAGACATGAACCCACCCTAAAACAAATATGGCATGCCACTCAAACAGTTTAACAAACAAATGTGACAACAAAAATTTTTACAACTTTTAAATACAATCCCACTTTAAAATATGAAAAAATGCCATTTTTATTTTTCATGGTTCTAACTTTTCTGCATACAGGATATGATGTCAGTGATATAAGATTGAGGAAGATGTAGCTTCATCTTATCAGTTCGCCAGGTCTAAGCTGTAAAGGAAGATCTGGCGAAAGGGGTATCATAATGGAAAATTTAGTGAATTTGTGGAGTAATGATCGTTCGTCTGAGCAAAATGCACCTGGCAAAAGGGCGCTAAACTTCATTAGTGATGTATTCTTTCGCTAGCGAATTGTCCTCTACACTTGTTAGTAATCCCTGCGGTTTGGATTTCTGGTGAATTTTCACTAGCGACGACCACTTTGCCCTTTAGTAAATCTCCTCCACTGTCTCATCAAACAAAGCAGGATCAATGACTCTTTATCTCAATAGATCAGATTCACACAAGCAAACTTGTATTCAAGATAATAAAAAGGAGGAATTATGTAAAGACAATGTCCCTTTAACTATTATAATTATTTATAAAGTGCTGATATTTTCTGCAGCACTTTGAAAAAAGTGTACATGATTCACATTAGTATGTCACTTATAACTAATGTTCCTTCTTTATGTGGATAAAATGTCATACCTGGCTAGAATGTTTGTCTGCCTCATGTTATAGAACAGGTACATGCTGTATAAATGTATATAAAAATACTGTATGTCCTTCTGTAATTATTTATAATTACTGTCCATAAACATGCTATGCTATAATTAAATAATGTGCAATTTCTATAAACATTGTAAATCAGTGTTTTAGCCTATAGAACAGTTATTAATGTTATAAATGTAACAAACAGAAAGCTCCAACAAAAAGATTTGGGCAGTGTGTCCTGTTGTATAAAGAAAAGTGTGAAACTTGAAAAAGAAACATATCACCTGTAGCTTTATTAAAATTTAGTTTGTGTCTAGTGCCATGTTTAATGGCCAATTACAGATCCATCAGTTTGCTCTACATAATGTTACAGTAAGTATTGAAGACATCTGTACATCATTCATGTGAATATATCTATGAGACATATATTCAAATCAGTCTGACATATATTCAAATTAGTCTGACATATAGGCAGATCTATATATCCATAAGTGCTGCAATAAGTTGGCCATCAAGAGTCTACTTAATTCTACTTTGGGTCATTTATCAACACTGGGCAAATTTGCCAATGGTCAGTAACCCATGGCAACCAATCAAATTGCTGCATTCATTGTTTTACTTGCAGCTGGCTTTAGAAAGCTAATCACTGACAGGTTGCTATAGGTAACTGCCCATGGGCAATTTTGCCCAGAGCTGATAAATGAGCCCCAATGCATTCCTTTGTAAAGATATTATAAATCTTTATCTAAGTTACACTACATAAAAATATATTCCTATATGGGCTGTAGTAATAATTTTAAGGTGAAACTGAGAAACAACTGAATACACTAAATTATAAAACAAAGAAAGAATATTAATTTTTCAGAATAAATGCCATTTTGATCATTTTTAACCTTAGGCTCATGGTACACAGGGTATTGTCTCCACTGGAAGTCTGCCACTGATGCCTCTCATTGATTTCATTGTGAAATGTCTGGAAACCCAAATACTTTCACTTTTTTGCTGACACTGCCAGGGATTTCCCATTCAATTCAATGGAAGATGACAAGAGCGGTTTTGTAGAATACTCTAACAGCTGAAATATGCTGGCGAAGATAACACTTCATGTGCCAAATGTCTTAAATTTGTCTTAAAGTGTGATTTGGTTTATGAAGTCAGGTTCAATGTAGATAAGCAGAACATTCAACCACCATTCTGTAGTAAAATGCAATATTATTTTATTTTACCAAATCACCTTTATCTGCACGAAAGCCTGAAACCATAGCCTAATAATAATCATAATACTTACTTTCTAAAAATGTCTTATAACACCGAACAATATTTGGATGACAAAACTGTAAGATAAAAAAAAATATATATATATATATATATATATATATATATATATATATATATATATATATAAAAATATAGAACACACTGTTGAATGATGAACAAAGCAGCACAAATGATCCAATGGCACACGGGACTGGTGAAATTCTTCAATTTATTAGTAAGCGGTTTGCCATGCAACGTTTCGAGGACCAAGTCCCCTTTGTCAAGCATGCTTGACAAAGGGGACTTGGTCCTCGAAACGTTGCATGGCAAACCGCTTACTAATAAATTGAAGAATTTCACCAGTCCCGTGTGCCATTGGATCATTTGTGCTGAATCGTATCGGGGGTTGCCGAGCCTCTACCTTTGGGCACCGGGCGAATCTTCCAACAAGGAGGGTGTGCGAGGTCCTCTTGTGCTGTCTATCACGTGAATGATGAACAAAGACATGTACTCAGTCCTCTCTCTTGCTGTCAGTTATGGGAATGTGTAAAAAAAAAAAGATCCTGTGCTAATTCAAATTCTGGCCAGGATATTGTTTCAATAAAATGTAAAGCAGTCTCATCTATTCTATTTAGTATAAAAATGCATACTCACTAATACATTGCTTGATAGGCCTTAAAAAGCCTTCACTGACAACACCCTGGCTATATCTTCTTTCTTCTCTTTTCATAAACCAGTAAGCTCAATGAATGCTACACAGCTTTTTTAAAAAATGCAATAATTGAATAATGTGCCACATTTGATGAAACATTAGGATCAGTTAATTCTGGCCTGTGCACCACCTTCATAAAACAGATCACTCCATATATGATATGAAACATCATATCACCTTTCAATTTTCCTTATGAACTTGTATTTGATGTACCTGTTCCCTGATTATGGTCAGCTCAGACCTTATGCTTTCTGCACTGTTATCTTGTCTTTTCCAAATGCTGGATTATGTAAATTAATCTCTTTCATTGCAAACTGGTTTTATCCACTGCATTTTTTGACTTACACAATTATTTCAGAAAGGAAAAAAAATATAAAACAAACGATATCCTAAAAATGAACACAAGACTAGGGGGCAGATTTATCAAAGGTCAAATGTTAGAGTTGTTTTTAATTTGAATGAACTCGAATGTCCTCGAAATTCTAAAAGTATCTAATTTAAGAAAAAACTCCAAAGTCTAAAACTCGATTGAATGTTACCGATCTGCAAACTCGAATAAAAATAGACTACTCGAATGGAGTTTTTTCTCTGAAAAAAACTTCAATGTCAGGAAGGCTATTAACATCTTCAAATGGGTCACTGTATCTCTGCCATTGACTTCTACATGAACTCAGCAGGTTTTAGGTGGCGAATATTCAAATTCCCAGGGTCCAGGTATGATAAATCTCAAATTTGAATTCAAGTTTGGATTATTCCCATCTTGAATTTGTGAGTTTTGGCCAAAAATCCAGCTTGAAAATTTTAATTCAAATTTACAATTTGAACCTTAATAAATCTGCCCCTAAGAAATAGTTTTTATTTGCATTAAATTCTTGTTTTTGTGTTCGAAACACATTTTTTTTTTACATAAAATCAGTGGTTCATATAAAGCATTATCTAAAAGAAACAGTGGTTTGCTAAACTAGCAGCAGAAAAACTGACCACCTGATAAGGGTGAAAGTCCTTTCAATTGGAGCAGATGATATTGTATTTCAGTAAAAGTTCTATTACTTACAGTGCATTCAATCTGTCCAAATTAAAACAGAACTATATCAATTTGCAGGGTGTCACTGGGTATGACCAGGGAAGGTTGGGGCTTAAAATGTTGTGAAAAATGACACTAACAAAATATGCCCCTGTGGTGTTCAACACCAACATTCAACACAGTGTCCAGTGGCTATTTAAAGGTGCAATGATTTATAAATAGATACCATTGTAATATTTTAAGACAAACATAGGACACATAAACCTTTTTAATGTATACTAAACAAGGGCGCCGCTGTTTTAATAGTAAATATGTACCTTACAATTTGCAATTTGCTTAAGGTCAGCTTCCTGAAAACAGCCTAAAGTACTTTGTTAATTCTACTGTGCTGCCAGCAATTTATTAAAGAATTGTGTAAAATAAGGCACTTGCCCTTACAGAGTTTAATTTAATTACAAGCTCCTTATATACCTTAATATGCCTTAATGCCCAATGTCAATGAACACCTCAAAGAGATCTGGTGGTAAAAATCTGAACACAAAAAGTAAAACAGAATCAACATAGTAGTTAAAGGAGAACTAAAACTTAGCTAAAGAAGTAGGACAGAAATATTGTACATTATGTTTTGGGCTACTGCACCAGCCCAAGGCAACCACAGCCCTTTAGCAGTAAAGCTCTGTCTCCAAAGATGCCCCAGTAGTTCCCCATCTTCTTTTCTGTTGATTCACTGCACATGCTCTGTGCTGCTGTCACTTACTGAGCTTAGAGACCCATTCACAATATACAGTACACATAGAATATAAATATCACAATATAAGGCTGATTAGTAATTAATACAGATAATTATTACATGGCAGCACAGAAACCAGTGCAACTAGCATGAAAATCTAATAATCACCCTTGTAGCCTCAGTTTATATTACCTAATATTTTGCTTGATTTGATTTTGCGACGACCCCTAAGCTCAGCATGTGAGTGTAGCAGAAACATTCCAAGATGGTGACCCCCTGTGACAAGTTCTGGATCATTGCTGCTATTGAGAAGCTGAACATTTAGGCTGATGCTATATGTATTATTGGGCGTTCAGGTGTATCTAGAAAAGCAAATTGTCATTCTCTCCAATTCTTGTCTTTAAAGTAATGAGTCCTACACCAGGTACCTGTGAATTACCTGCAATCTGGTTGGGTTTCAGGCAGAGAGTCCCTAATTCCCTGACTGTATGAGTGGTCCACAGGTAGCCTGCCTGGGTGCATGGTTAAGGTGTGAAAGTGATTCCTTCTGCTGTGGGTTTGGCAAGTGTTTTCCCTTACCCTGTTAATCTGGCACCAAAGCAATGTCACTTCCACAATGATATCACTTCCACTTTTGTGGGTCAGAAGGTAAGTAGGGGGACATATTGGGTGGCAGGTGCAGGTAGGTTATGGGTCAGCAAGTCTAGGTTGGGCATGGGTCTGCCTGATTGAACACATGCAGGACTCTACTTTAATAGTCTTTCGGGGGAATGTAATAAAAATCGCTAACGGAAAAACTATTCGCAATGCGAAAAGTTATGCCTTTGCGCAAACAAATTTTGCTTTGTGCGAATTTAATATAGTTTTTGCGAGCCCGGAAACTGTTTAGCGACCACTTCCAACAGTGAAAGACCGTTTGCGAATTTTATAGTTTGCGCCAATGCGCAGTCAATGTAATAAAACTTCTTACTGAAAAAGTCGTTATGTTTGCTCCAAAAGATTACGACACCTTCAAGCACTTCTTATGAGTGCGCAATTAAAATTTGCAATGCGCAATTAAAATTCGCAATGCAATAACAGTTTAAGGAACAATATTACATTGCGAGATGTGGATTTTTAGTCTTATTGGTGCGAATTGTTTTGCTCTTTGCGACTTTTATTACATTCCCCTGTTTAAGTCAAGCTCTTTGCCCCACCACTCCTTCAAGCCTCCCTCATAGTGTGGTCAGCATCATTCCTTGAGAGCCACTGCTCTAGAACAATAAAAAAACATAGTTCTATTCAATATTTAAAGACACTACATGGAATATGCAAAGAAAGGTGGTGGACAATCCTTACAGTAATGTTACAATAACTTTAGGTTTGTATAATATGTTGCTTTACATGTACCAATAGAATGCATAATTATATGAAATGCTGGAATGAAACATTTACTATACAACAGATACTGTTATGTTCTTTATATATATTTATTACTTTATGGATACTTGTTATAGCTGGAATCCAAATAAGTGTCCAGATATTCTTTTATGATGATACTGTACATATAATATAATCTCTTTACAGAACCATCCACTGATGGTTCAGTAAAACAAAACATGACTGCACCCTAAATGCTTTAAATGATGAATGCAAAATAAGACACACAGTAAATCACTTGCATTATCCTGTCAAACGACTTGAGAGCATGGTGAATGCACTGTAACTGGGAATAGGTAAAATTTATATATTTATGTCTCGGGTATTCTAGTTATATGTGTATTGTAAAGTAGCACATGTCTAAACTAAACTAAAACATTCCAAGCTCTTATCTACTTCTTTTTCTACACATCAGAATCATTTTTTTAGACTATTTGTTTTTCTTGCAAACATGTTGTGCATACTGTGCAGTTCATGAAATGTTTTTTTTTTTAAAGAGTTCACTTAGAAAAGATCTGCCGGTCAAATTTTCAGCAGAGAGCTTTAAAGATGGAAACTCACCCATCTTTTAGACTGAAGATCAAATTCTAGAAATATCATCATAAGACACAATGCTAAGCTCATTAATCTTCTGCCTGCTTTCTGGACTGTAATGATAAATATTTGGGCAAAGTTAGCAATATATATATACTTCAGTGTATGTAATTAACTTATTAACAGTTTAAGTAGGCATATTTGTAGTGGCTACCGCCATATATGTCAGCATCAGGACAGGGGGGAGAGTTGTAGGGGGCCCCGAGGGTAAGGGGGGCCCGGCCACGCCACACTTACTTGATTAGCCGGGCCCCCCATCTTTCTGAGAGGCATGGAAGTTTAAGGGGCCCTGGCCACCAATTTTCTTATAATGTGGGGTGGGGCCCTCGCCACCAATTTTGGCCCCAAATTTTTTTTCCTCATATGGGGTCCTAGCCACCAATATTTTTTAATGGGGGGGCCCTGGCCACAATTGTTTTTTTATGGGGGGCCCTGACCACCAATACCTTTTTATTTTTTATTAACATGTGGGAACCCTAGCCACCAATATTTTTTTTGTTTCTTTACTGTGGGGTGGGGAGGGCGGACCTGTAGGTGGGGCTTGTGGTGTGCGCAGCCCAGGGGGCCCAGGAAATTTTGTTGTATGGGGCCCTGAGATTTCTGATGGCGGTCCTGTATGTCAGCATGGCAGGACCCTAGTCTACTGAGCTATTGTAAGGGCCAGAAGGCTCCGTTAGGACTTGCTGACCAAGGAGGAAACACCAGTCCAACACAGTTCAAGGTATCTGATAAAGGTGAAGAAGCAAATTAGTCAAGTCCAGGCAAATGGGTCAATGCAGGCAGAAAGGTTCAAAGTCAAATTAACAGGCCGAGGTCAAACACAGGAATCAGTAATAGCAAGGAGTAAGATGCACCCAGGAACACACAAAGTAAAACCTATTATTGGGCAAGGTCTCCACTGTTCTGGCATCTTATATAGGCCTTTTTGGCACCAGACGGGCTTGATGATGTCATGACGCTGGCGTCACGACACTGCGCCCATTCTGATGCGTTGCCATCACGATGCTGCGTCCATTCAGTGTTTACCCCACATCTAAAATGAGGGATAGGATGGAGCACACAATTCAGCAGATTTTACTGCAAAATATTTATTAACACATCTGGTGTGGCCTAATCAGGAAAGAGAGCAGCAACAGATGGTGGATTTCGTTAGAACAAACCTGCCTTGTTTACCCCACATGTGCAGCATAATTGTGGGCTGAAAATTTTAATGTGCCACATTTGAGTCGTTTGTGTAAATATGTGCTATACTGGGCTTATAAATGGATTTATACTTTAAGTGATACTACACTCCCTCACAACTCTCCAACCTCCCAGGGTCACCTTCTCTTTCCTCTGCTTCTCAGATTGTGGGGAGGAGCACTTTCTTCCACATGTGGTGGACATTTAAGTTTGTCAAAGTGTTCTGGGAAATGGTGGCAGACATCCTATCTTACTTTTTGGGTAAAAAGCTATTAAAGCACAATTGTAGGGTATGACCATGAGTTACTGTGACCCCCCAGGATGGAGTTCGCGAGAAAAAAGCTTGAATCACCATGGGGTAAATTTACTAAGCGGTGAAAAGACTTCGCCATTCGAAAATTCGCTCAGACAACACTAAGTTATTAAAATGCAAAGTTTTGTCCATGTCGCCAAACGCTGCCGAATTTTTGCTAGCGTTACTTCTGCAATGCGTGCAAATCAAAGCGAGGATGCGCTAGCGTTCAGTTCTGCCAGCGCAACTTCGTTAGAGGTCTTCACTCAGGCTAATTTGCATACAGTGGGAAATTATAAAGTTGAATGGATTTATTTGTTGCAACAAATACATTACACAAGCCCAGGGAAGCTTAATAAAAGAAAATATAATTGTTGTAATGCCCTACACATGAGCCCAGTGTATAGTTTATGTTCCATATGTTAGAAAATGTATGGGGGAACCTGGTTACCCCAAAAAAATTTTAAGGACTATCACGCTGAAAAAAGTTAAAGACTCCAGCGATTTTTGAACTTAGAAACTTTTTCCACTAAAAAATATGATGAGGAAGAATGAAGAATGAGGAAGATCTATGCACTCCATTGCACTTCACCTGGTCTGAACTGGCAAAGGCAAGTCTGGCGAAAAAGGTAACGTTCACTAAAATCCACATCTTAATGAACTTGCAAAGTAATGTCCATTAGCCAGAGCAAAAATTTGCCTGGCGATAGAGTGCGAATCCCCTCTAGCGTCTATCTGTTTCGCTAGTGAAGTAACGCCTGCGCCCGTTAGTAAGTCTAAAAAAAGTCCCTGAAAACGATAACGCTGGCAAATCTTCGCCAGTTTTAGTCATTTTGCCCTTTAGTACATATGCCCCCATGAATTAACCGATTCTGGCACCAAAAGCCCATACATCACTATTTCACCTGGTCCCATTCTCACTTAGCTACCTTTGGTCGAGATTCCCCGCCAAAGTCAAGCTACCGGTAGCTAGTTGGGAGGTAACGCAGGGCAAAACCTTTGATGTATACCAGGGGTCCCCAACCTTTTGAACCCGTGAGCCACATTGTAAAAAGAGTTGGGGAGCAACACAAGCATGAAAAAGTCCCTTGGGGTACCAAATAAGGGCTATGATTGGCTATTTGGTAGCCCCTATGTGGACTGGTAGCCTACAAGAGGCTTTACTTGGCACTATACTTACTTTTTATGCAATTAAAACTTGGTTTAAAGTTTGGAATTAAAAAAAAAAGCACCTGCTTTGAGGACCCTGAGAGCAACATCCAAGGGATTGGAGAGCAACATGTTGCTCACAAGCTTCTGGTTGGGGATCACTGATGTAAACCCTTGACGTAACATTTCAATATATATTGAGACTGAATGACAAATTACATTCATTTATTGCATGTGCTTTATTTCTTTTCTGTATCCTTCTCTCTGATAATTCAATTACAAAAAAAAAAAAGATTAACTTTTAACTTTCATGCAATTCAAAAAACTATTCTATTATTTCATACATTTATTTTGCTTTCATTTGTTCTTTTGGCTTGTGTTTGGATCGGGTACATCTGTGGATAATAAAATTGTTCTCAAAATGTATGTTCTCGATTGGTTTGACTTGAGTTATTCTGGCTGCTGCCTTTTTACTGCTGTAATAAAGAATAGCTAAAGTTCACCAATACAATTAATTAAACTCTACTTATTTTATCTCACCTTTCAGCTTCACTTTCAAGAGCAAGCAGAACACCAAATAACACATTGCTGTCACTGGCAGCCAATAGCTTTACAAGAGTCTGAAAAAGAAAGAAACAGTTTAATAAACAATGATGTCTTCAGTGTCAGCTTAAATCTCCAAGTATTAAGATCTTTGATCTAGTAAGAATCTGATGTTATCCTTCAAAGCCAAAAGAGAAGGAGAAGAGGGGCAGAAATTGGATAATGGATTTCTGGATAATGGACTCTGAATTAGGGATCCCATACCTGTAGTTGGTGTCAGGCTTGGGGGTCATTGCTGGACTACAATTCCCAGCAAACGTTAAATAATATAGTAAGTATGTAGTAAGTTAAGTCAAACACATGGGAGCAGCACCACTATATGTCCCTTTTATAGCTCATCAGAAAGAGGCTAGAAATGGGTAGGCTTATACTACCAGGGCAAGAATTAGCCCTGTGTGGCCATAGCCTAAAGGGAAGGCTTCATACAAAAACAAACTACTGAGTTTAGTATTAAATGATAATTTTTTATTTAATAATTATATCTTTTCCAATTTTTTGAAAAAAAAAAATGTTTTTTTTTCAAAAGTCCACCAAACGACTCCAAATTGATTGTAGGAGGTCCCCCATAGGCTAAAACACCAAATTGGCAGGCTTTAGATGGTGGATAGGAATAGCAAGGGTCAGCATCCACAGCTTAGACATTCTAAACGCTTTTTCCAAGTCATATTGATCAATTTGTCAACATTAAAATATTCTTCTCCATTCAAAAGATTTGTATCAGATTGTGTCTCCATATACTGCGAGAAACGAGAAAATCTGAGAAAATAAATTTGTTGCTACTCAATAATTCCACTGGGTGGTGCCCTAGCTTTAGAACTGAAGTCTAAATCATGATAATCTCCATTTAAACTATGGATAAAAACAACTACAGAAATAATAGCAGTGCATTGCTGAGGTGCAATCACAATATTAAAATATTAAAAATGAACTAGCACATATAAGGACTCACTTATTACTGCGCATACCACAAAAGTGATTCCTTTAGGCTAGGGCCAGAGGCTGCCGAAATCAGCCTGCTGAAATCCACAGGCTGATTTAAGCCCCAGCCGCTAACAGAAGAGCTGAAACATTTGAGCTGAAATTCGCCGAGTGTGTTCGTGCCAGAGCTGACACAAGGCGTTCAGACGCAAACACAGAAGAGGATTCGATTCTGCTAATGGTTTTATAAATTATACAAAGTTTAATGCACACACTAACACATAAAATGTTTCACTTGTGCAAGGTAAAACCCCGTTGATCTTATGGAACACCTCCTATGATTCGTAAAAAAAACAAAACAAAATCACATGACTTTTTTTTATTTGCACATTCATATTTCATTATTAGGCATTAACGGGGAAATGTAATAAAAGTCGGTAACAGAAAAACGATTCGCAATGCAAAAGTTATGCCTTTGTGTGAACAGTCTAGAGAGACTGGATGTGTAACATAATAGTCAGAACACTACTTCCTGCTTTTCAGCCCTCTAACTCAGTTAGACAGCGACTCTAAGGGGGGGGCCAAATGGTACATAACTGTTAAGTGAGTTTGCAATTCATCCTCAGCATTCAGCTCAGATTCAAAAGCAACAGTTATGACCCATGTGCCCCCCTTCAAGTCACTGATTGGTTACTGACTGGTAACCAATCAGTGGAAACCAAGCGAGTTGCAAAGCAGGAAGTAGTGTTCTGGCTATTATATTAGACATCCAGTGACTCAATACTTTATACATTACATTTTTTGCGTGACTAACTATATTGAAAACATTTTTTATTTTGCACAGCCTATTTACCCGGTTTTTATTTTTACACTTTTTTACACAATTCCTTTAGAGTTTATAGAACCACAGTTTTTATAACAATATTGCTGTGATTCGATTCTTCCTGTTAGTACTGGAGGCTGAAAGCTGTATATTGTATCCCTGAACGATGCGCTAAAAAATCTGAATACCTCGAAAATTTATAATAATTTGGGTTTTTTTGGACAATTTCTAGCAAATAAAAATCCGGAAACCTCTAATTCCAAATTGATTAAAATCGGTCCAATAAGATCAGTGCAGTTCCCATCGACTTCTATAGGACCTCGAAAGCTTACTCTACATTAGAAGTTTTCGTGGTTTTCACACTTATTAAATCTCAAATTTTAAGAGCTTTTATGAAATATAGGAAAACAATGAATTTTTTTGAGAGTCATGTAAAAAATAGACATTTGATGGTTAGTAAACCACATTACTAATTATTCTTAGTTCTAAAAATTTTGTGCAAAATATATAAATAGCCAATTCCAGTATATGGTAGCTCACAAAAACCAAATTCATTTTCTTCTGCCATTTGACTGTTTAGTTTTACAGAACTTTCAGCTTCCCAATTGCAGTTAAACATGTGGAATAGCTACGTGGTATGTGAAACTGTTTATAGACAGCAGTTATTAATGGATATTCTGGGAGAACAGCCAACAGGGATAATAAAACCTGTTTAAATTTAAGCTAAAATCAAATACTTTTACTCACTGAAGTATGTAAAAGCAATGATTCCAATTTTAACTTTCCAAGAATGTTTTTCCAACTTTTCAAAGGATATGTTATGTTTGTTGGCATCTCATAGATTGGCTTACACTGACAAAAATTCACCAGCATGACGTCATTTTACCACTTCGCCAATTTACTAAGGGTCCCTGGAGTAAATTCTCTAGCAACGTAGATAGACTCTAGCGGTACTTCGCTCACTAGCGCCAGGTGAAGTTGCACTCAAGGGACGTAACTACGCTAATTCACTAAGATGCGTTTTTTTCTGAACGTTACCTTCGCCAGAGTTTACTTCGCCAGCTCAGACCAGCTGAAGTGCAATCGAGTATATAACAGTTTGTTCAAAAATAGTTGAAAAAAGTCCCAAAAAACGCAGACATCTTTTACTTTTTACAGGTTGATAGGCTGAAAAAGATTGTAAATTTTTTTGGGTGTACCCTCCTTCCCCCCTACATTTCCTAACATTTGGCACCTAAACTAAACTGTGGGCACATGTGTAGGGCAATATAACGCCTCTATTTTATCTTATTAAGCTTCCCTGGTCTTGTGTAGTGTCATATATTGGCTGCAACATATATATATATGTCCATTGTACTTTAACTTTACGCTGTATGCTAATTAGGAATAGCTAGCGTAACTTCGAACTGTTTATCATATTATCGCTAGCGCAACTTCGCAAGTGTTCGGTACCCTGGACGCAATTTTGAATTTTCGTGAATTATCGCTGTCCTGTCGAACTTACGCCTGGCGAGGTGTTGCGATGCCAGCGAAGCCGTTGAAATTTCGGAGGTAAGTAAATTTGCCCCTAAGTATGACTTTGTGTAGAAAATGAATGAAGGCTAAATGTAAACTTCATTGGATTCTATCATGATTTTTATGGTGTAGTTTTTATTTCTAAAAATTGTGTTTGAGATTCAAATTGTTTTGTTGCCTGCCTGCTGCCTGGAAATAATTCAGGAGAAAAAAAAGCATATATGCCCAGGATGCAAGGTTGCTGCCGCTGGTAGGGTAAACAAGGGACTGAACTAGAGGAAGGTGGCTACAGAGGTACAGTGCCTGGTGCCCCTACACTGTTGTGCCCTAGGCATGTGCCTCTTCTGCCTACCCCTAGTTCTGGCCCTGCTTACATTGCCCTAAGAAATTAGCACACACACAGCTTGAGGCAAGTGAGGTTGATAAAGAAAATGTCTTCCTTTGTTCAAGAAGGGAGGGAAGTGGAATAGTCTGCTGGCAAGAATCATTTATTTGGATAAAGTGATTCAATCAACTAAGGCTATATGGGGGTAGGTAACCGTTTCACCAAAAGGACCGAAGCTTTGACCCCTTTTTAATATGTGATAAATAAAATGTTGTATTTTTTAAAAGGATTCCAATGTGCACTAAAGGTGGCCATAGACGGGCAGATAAAGCTGCCGATATCGGTCCTTTAGACCAATTTATCGGCCCATGTATGGGGGCTTCCGGTGGGTCTTCCCGATCGATATCTGGCCACGATATTGAAGATTTTCCCGCGACTGACCCGACGGAGCCCATTGCTCCTCGTTGTAATCTGATCGTTCCACCCTAGGGCCGAATGTTTGGATTACCCGATATAGCCCTGCCGTTGGTGGGCATATTGGGGAAGAATCCGCTCGCTTGTCGATGATGATGACGTCTTTTTCTAAGAGTATATACAGTATATATTTAGATGCTCAGACATTGAGCACATTTTACTGTATATATTAGCCCAACTGAATAGGGTTGCCACCTTTTCAGTTTGGGGAAAACAGGCAGGGGTGGCAGCAGATGACGATGGAGGTGGGGTGGCACCATCGTGGGAGGGGCTGATGACGGAGGCTTGATTGATAATGTGCCAATCAGTGATTGGCTGATTACCATCATACATATTCTTCGGCACACCACTTACTTTTCCTTTTTTCTTTAGGGTGCATTCAACTCCTCCAGCTACTTCCAAGCCTGGTTTTCATACAATGATTCCCATAGGGAGGAAGCACACCAAACATATAATTTAGCCTTTTAGGACATTTATTCAGCAGTGTTGGCACAAGCTTTCGGGGTCAACCCCTTCCTCAGGTCCTTGCACCTGAGGAAGGGGTTGACCCCGAAAGCTTGTGCCAACACTGCTGAATAAATGTCCTAAAAGGCAAAATTATATGTTTGGTGTGCTTCCTCCCTATGGGAATCGTTGGCTGATTACCATGTCATTATCTCCAATGTCCTGTCCGGATTTCCTAATTTGAAAATTCGAACAGTCGGTTTTCACTCGGATTTATCCAGTGTCCTTCCAGCCCAGTCTGACTCTGCCCGACCTGGAGCTTTGCCATTTCAGACCACTGCCCACCCAAGAGGAGATGAAGCACTAGGGGCCTCCCCCCAGGCAGCCCCTCATTCATAGCTAGGTAGACTAAAAAATTTCATAGTTCTACATATCAACTCTAAAAACAACAATTCAAAAATTTGACGTGCGTACACATAAAATATTGTGCCTCAACCATTAGACTTTCTTCCTTCAAAATAAATCATCAGCTGTTGTCACTTAAACATCAACCCAAAAAAAAGCAGGTATGTCCAGAAAATGGATGGCTGAGTGGTAGTGATGCGCGGGCTGGCACGATACCCGCGGGGCCCGGTCGGGTGGGTTCGGGCCCACCTCGCTCGCTTTCCCTGCCCCTTTTGTGACATCATTGGCAGGTCGTGTGGGTCTATAAAAGCAACCCAGAAGTGTGGATGGGGGAGGGGTAGGGAAATCCCGACCTGCACATCGCTACTGAGCGGCTCTTTGGCGTAAGTGATTCTTCACAGAGAAGGCAGTGAGATTGTGGATTGCCCCGCTGGGTGATGTTTCAATGGCTGATTCTAATAATGCTTTTAAGAGTGACTGTGATGATTTCTTGAACAAGCATAATATTCAAGGTATATGTATATATAGTGTATATATGTAAGTGAATAAATAGGTATATATATAAGCATGTGTGGTTGAAATTGATGGATTTTGGTCTTTTAGCCCAAATTAATGATGTAACTATATTTGTGCAACTCGTAAGTAGTAATTGTAGAAGTACCAATGTACAAGTAGAAATTCAACTGAACGGCAGTAGGGCAGACAGTCATACTTTATATAAATGAGTCTCTGTACATTTATTAAAGACTGTTTTTAAATAGTGCAAAACATTTTAAATATTGATACATTTCCCTTCAGGCTTATTTACTGTGTGGTTATACTGTACACAGATATGAATGTTAATATGTACAGTGTATTCTAAGGCTCAATCCCCCAAGCATTGTACATAAATGAATAAGTACAGTACACTCTGCACTCTTGTGAAACCTAATGGGAGAGTTTGTTAATTTAAGAGTCCTAGTAGGCAAGGCTGAAAAATAAAGCTTAGAACAGAATGTTCTGAATCATACACAGGCCAGGTAGACTCGGATAATCCTTGTCTGCAACATGGCATCACTGGGAATTATAAAGCAGTGGTTACAGAAAGATTCTTCCTTAACCCCTTAATTGGCACACACGTCACAGAAACTGTGGCACTGATGCAAAAGATCATTGCACTGTAGATTCTACATTTCTGGGTTTCTCTTTGAACTTATTTCCATATATATTTACAACTCCACCTAAAAATTGTTCTCCGTGGACAAATTTCCGGGTCCGGATGGATTTGGAATTGAATGGTATAGACTTCATATTAAACAACTAGTCCCCAAACTCCTAGACACATTCATGCACGCATATGAAAATTTCGCACTTCCCCCTTCATTCTCAGAAGCAACTATTATAGTGTTACCTAAACCAGGTAAAGATAGCACTAAATGCGCATCCTATAGACCAATATTACTGTTAAATTCCGAAGTTAAAATATTAGCAAAAATCCTAGCAAGGCGACTAATTAAAACTATAACTTCTCTGATACATGTAGACAAATCTGGCTTCATACCATCCAAATCAACAGCAATTAACATACGCAGACTATAATTTAACCTGCAAGCATCACATGACAACGGGGAAACCGGGGTAGTAGTATCCCTAGACACAGCCAAAGCGTTTGATTCTGTTGAATGGCCATATCTATGGGAAGTACTAACAAGATTCGGTATTGGCCCAGGCTTTATTAAATGGGTTTGCCTAATGTACAGTAAACCCACAGCTAGACTTAAAGTAAATGATGTCCTATCCACTCTCTTCAACCTATCTAGAGGAACCAGACAGGGTTGCCCTCTTTCTCCCTTACTTTTTGCGTTGGCAATAGAACCCATGGCCATTGTAATTAGACAAACCCCCCAGATTCAAGGACTATTATACAAAGGATCAGAAGAAAAAATCTCTTTATACGCAGATGACACACTTTTATACTTAGCCAACCAAGTGGACTCATTGGAAATTACTTTAGACACTATCTCTACTTTCGGGAAATTTTCTGGCCTGCAAATCAACTGGGATAAATCTCAAATATTTCCACTTACCACACGTGCGCTACAGTCAATAAACCCGACAATTAACCTTAAAACAGTGGATACATTCAAATACTATTATGTATACAGTCAAATACTATTTATGTATTAAAATACTAAGGTATTTTAATACATAAAGATCCAACTTCATATATTTCTCTTAATATATAACCTCTTATACAACAAATGAAAACTACTCTTGCAAAATGGTCTACTTTACCATTAACTCAAATCTGCAGAATTAATATATGTAAGATGGTATTTCTTCCCAAATTTTTATATACCTTCACTAATTCGCCTTGTTACATACCAAAATCAACTCTACAAACAATAGACCGCACACAAGCGGATTTTGTGTGGGCCCAAAAAACTCCCACAGTAGCTAGAACTACACTTCATGCCCCTGCAGCACAACTAGGCTTGGCAATGCCTAACTATGAATCATACTACCTAGCAACACAAGCAATACACACCTCTAATTGGAAAACATTTGACACTGAAAACCCTGCCTCGCTGTTGGAAGCTCTATACTTTCGTTCCATTGAATCACTACATCATGCTCTTTACAGGCCTAAAAACTCCTTACCACCATTAATTCCTTTGTTAGATGCCACTAAGAAACCATGGGACATATTATACAAATCTACCAATAAAGACAATTCCCTCTCACCAGATATGCCCCTGTGGCATAATGCTTCACTAAGCAACTTTGATAAATTTATAAGGAGGGGCTTCTGGGCAAGAGCGGGAGTCAAGCAACTTCAACACATAACACAAGAGGGCATTTTCAAAACTCTAGAACAATTCCAGCAAACTCTGGAACTGTCGGATCTGTCGTTGTATAGCTACCTGCAACTGCAACATTTATACCATGCTCATTCCACCCCACCCACAATACAACAGACTAATGCTGAGACTATAATAAGCTTACCAGGGAAACAGAAACTAGTATCCAAAACATACATGTACATTGCATCTCAAAAATATGACCCCGGACCCAGGGTCAAACTTAAGTGGGAAAGTAGTGGAGTTCAGTTAGAACCCGATGACTGAGAGGAGTTAGAGGACAACCTCTATCTCCCTCTAATCAGTACAAGAGACAGGCTCATTCAAAAATTGTACATCAAATATATTTAACACCCAGAAAACTACAACTTATGGGCCACCTAGAGCATTCCAGATGTCCTCGCTGTAACTCACCAGATGCCGATTTTATGCACCTTATATGGTACTGTCCAGAGATACAGACATTTTGGAAAAAAGTAATGAAATTCTTAGCTGACGAATTTGCTCTACCACAGGTATTGAACCCAGCTACCTGCCTACTGGGAGTAACAGATGCTCTGGTACCCAGAATCCATTTAAGATTATTGATGAGAGCACTTTTGTTCTATGCCAAGAAAACAGTAGCCCTACACTGGATGGGGCCAGCTGGGAATTAATGGATAAATCTCATTAATTCCCAGCTGGAACTTTATAAGTTAACGTATATTGCCAGAGGCTGTCCACAGAAATTCGAACTTATATGGTCTCCTTGGCTGGATTCACCCGCAACGACAACCAAATAAGTATACTGAGAAATTTCATCATATTCTCTCCATGTCTACCCTTCTTCCTTCTTATTTCCTTCTTTCTTGTTGTTCATGAAAACTTAATAAAAAGTTACTATTAAAAAAAAAAAAATTGTTCTCCGTGGACAGCGTTTGCATCATGGCACAAACACTGAAGGGTACAGATAAGGATGATTGTGGTTATCTCTTGTTCTGTATGCATTTTTGTTCAATAGTTCATGCGTCTATTATTGTGTTAGTTGTGTTCAGAATAATAGCAGTCCAACATCACTACCCTGATCAATCGGCGTTTTTGGTAGAAAATATATTTCTACATGGCACATAATTTACTAGTAGGTATAGTAGAGTAATAGAAAACCAACAGACTGAACAGTCCTGACTTGCATGACTGGCACCTATTACATTATTCTGCATTTCTTGGTTTTGCCTCAGAAATAGCATTTTTGCTTAAACGTAACCACCCTTCCCCAATATACTGTTGGGAACTTCAAGAACCAGAGACCACTTGTGGTGAAAAGATACAGTTTGGATTCTGAACTCACAAAGAGTCAGAACCCAGAACAAAGAAATCACTGAGTTTTTATAAACCTGGGAACCTATGACATTAGAACTTACGGGCATAAAACGGAGCTACCATTGCAAGGGCATAGAGATATTGCTTTACAGCACAGAAAAATTAAGAACTGCCATATTCTACATTTGAATAGCCCCTGTGAGAATTTTTTTTTTTTTTTTTGCAAATCATCTTTATTATTTTAAACTGCAGTACAGCAGTAAAGGGTGACTGAAGTTTATTAGAGCACAAGTAACATGACTGGGGGAAGCCGGGAAATAGACAATATGTCTAGCCCCAAGTCAGATTTGAAAATTAATATTAAATCTGTTTGCTCTTTTGAGAAACAGATTTTAGTGCAGAATTCTGCTGGAGCAGCACTATTAACTGATGCATTTTGAAAAAAAAATATTCTCCCATCCCAAGTAAATAAGCTATGTGTCAAATGAAGGCCTACCCCAACAACTGCATTGTTAAATACTATTACTGAACCACGGAAAAGAAACCTCATTACATTGTAAGAAAATGTGCACAATGTTATTGAATAAAGTAATTTTTTATCTTAAAATGGGCAAACTAATGGAGATATTTGTGGGCAACAGTATACCGATGTGGAATAGCAGGCATACTGTAAGCTAAAGAGCTACATTTTGTGCACCATCTGTGTTCCTAGCCATATGCTAGAACAGTAACTTCTACATAGCTTAAGTATAAATAGGAACTGAAATTACTTTGCCTATTTGACAACAAATGCTTTTCAAACCTTTTTACGAAACCAGGAACATTTACCAAGCAAAATAAAAAGTAGAGCTTTTAAAATTCTTTGCACAGTACAATCATTACAGAAGTGATCCCTTACCAGTGGCTTGCAAGCAACATGTTGTTCTCCAACCCATTGGATGTTGTACCAGTGGCCTCAAAGCAGGTGCTTATTTTGGCATTCCAGGCTTGGAGGCATAAAAACCAAGGTGCACTACCAATCAGCCTTATGGAAGCTGCCAGTCTACAAAGTGGCTACCAAACAGCCAATCACAGCATTTATTTGGTAGCCCCAGGAACAATTTTTATGCTTGCGTCCCCCCAATAACGCTTACATCTGAATGTGGCTCACAGGTAAAAAAAGTGTACCACCTGCTTCTATATGAGGTCTAGTAAGTGCAAGTACAGGTCTAGTGCCTAAAGTAAAAAATAGCATAACTTGTTCTACATCTACCATTGTGCATCCCACTTGCCCATTATGAGCTACGATCAACTTTGTTTTAAAGCTACTGATGAATAGTACTCCTTTCCTATGATTGCTCGTCTGTAGATAAAGGCTTCTTCGCAGGTACTGTTCATTCTCCACTAATAACAAAACCTACTGAAATCGCTCTCTAAATTGCAGGAATCTGTGCACTCTCCTATATTTGTGCACTCTACTATATCGATTAATTGTGCACAGAATAACATAGTACTGTTTCATGTTTGGTTGTAGCCACAAGCTCGTCTGTTAAATATTTGCATCCAATGCTCCACATGAATTAATTTGTACACGTTAATAAATTAATTAATAATGCAGTGAATAACATCATAATTCATTCATCATATAAAAATACCTGTTCTGCATCTGATGTGGATGTAGTAGGCACCTGTGTATCATCATCACCTGACATTTTTTTTTTCTGTAAATAAATTTATGTTTAAATAAATAACATCGATTTTATTACTGCAAATTAATTATAGAATATAAAATCAATGAATTATTTATTAATTAAAAGCATTTATGAGACTGTAATAACATTTAAAATTCATTATGTAATCATTAAATTAATGTATTCACTAATTGGTTTATTATTTAATGGAATAAATAATAATTTTTTAAAAAATAGATTGATTTATTGAATGTATTTTTTGATTAATTAATTCATTTTTCCATAAAAAATATTTATTTATAATAAATTTAGCCAGTAATTAATTTTGAAATGGCTTTGTACTATCATAAAATGTACTTGACAATCAATTTGTATTACTGATATAGCTCACTATAATATATACTTGAAAATAATTGGCCTAAAGCACTCATATTAACTCAGATAGCCATGGAATCTGTCTATATCAATCCTAATAACTTCCATAGACTTTGTAATTGGTTTAAAGCCCTCCTATTAACTTGCATTAAATTTGTATAAAGTGTAATGTTTTTATTCAAATTTTTTAGGCACCTGAAGCTATATCTGAGGCTTGTGCACCCTGTTCTCCCTCGTGCATTGTTGGTGTAACATAGGACATTGGTGCACGAGCATTACAGTCACGCGCGAGTACGTGGTGCCCTAATGGTTTTGTCGCATGCGCAATAGACCAACCGGCGCCATATTGATTGTGCAAACACAAAGAAAACATTTGCGCGGAATAGGATTAAATACACTTTTCTACAACGATGCGTAACATGTCAACGGAACAAATTTGGGAGAAATTAATTTAGCGATCAGGTACATCTTGGGCTGGACTTTCATATTATGGGGATATAGAAAAATACTTTCCTTGTCCTTTAAGGTAGCCACACACAAAAACTGCAACAATTGGCAGGAAACTGTTTGTTTTCATTAAAAACAAGGCCGAGTGTTTTTATACAGGTCATGGAACTCCGAGGTAACTTATAATATTCTCATATTTTATAACTGAAATCAAAAATCCCCTGGAAGCTCACTAGTTTGACAGATCACAAATTATAATTTAATTTTAACCACATAGAATGAACAACCTCTTGGATCAATTTGATGGTGTGGGCCATGCACAATCTTTGGACTCGTATGTATCCCTTTTGACTGAGGAGTAGTTTTTGTTAGGTGTCAGTATTGGTTTATAATACACAAAAGCCATGAATATCTTGTAAATTATATCCTTATAAACGGTGAGTAGTGATGTCATCAGTTATAAACGGTGAGTAGTGATGTAATTTCTGTCACATGACTCACTAAAACTTTATTAATTATAATACACAAATTTTAGTGAGTCATGTGACAGAAATTACATCACTACTCACCGTTTATAACTGATGACATCACTACTCACCGTTTATAAGGATATAATTTACAAGATATTCATGGCTTTTGTGTATTATAAACCAATACTGACACCTAACAAAAACTACTCCTCAGTCAAAAGGGATACATACGAGTCCAAAGATTGTGCATGGCCCACACCATCAAATTGATCCAAGAGGTTGTTCATTCTATGTGGTTAAAATTAAATTATAATTTGTGATCTGTCAAACTAGTGAGCTTCCAGGGGATTTTTGATTTCAAGGGCTACATAGAGGTAATAATCTATACAAAATGAATATGAAAATTTGAAATTAATAAATAGTTGCTGACAGGTAAACATATAATACATTGAAACATTTATCAAAGTTGATGCCTGTGTTAGTTTGGCAGAATTTTCTTGGCACCTTTGAGCAGTGTAACCCAATGGTGGTAATGCTTAGCTTTGTTATCCAAATTACACATGGGGAAAATGGATTTGGACAACAATTTCAGGACAGAAAATTTAAGTTGAAATCTTCAAGTAATGGTAATATTTAATCAAGCAGAAACTGCCATTATATTACCTTTCATTTTCAGAAATTTCATATATCTGCCCCCAAATCTTAAAATGCAGTTTTAGAGAATTTTCAACTAGCTAAATTGAAAGCGGAATTTGACAAAATGTTTGAAATTAGGAAGCACACTATTAGAAATTTCTTAAGACTTTTATTGCTTTTCAATTAACCATTTCTGACAATACAAAACATATTTGTTGTTTCCGTTTTTTAAGTTCAACATCTTATAAAGGCAGTTTTTTTTCAAATCTCCAATAGAACACAGTATTAACATATTTGCATATGCGATTAAAATAACCAAAATATAATATATGTTTTTCAAACTTGCTTTGGATCTGTCACAAAGTAAGAAAGAGAAATTATATTTGTTACAAAATTCTAGACCCTCCGAAGCACCCCCTAAATAAAAGTAAAAAAAAACATGCTTTTGATGTGCTGGACTACTCTGAGTAAATTCATTTAATATACATGTTTCCTAAAGGTCTGGCTTTGTTCAGAAAAACTCACTGAACAATGGAAAACAAGCACAATTATTTAGATTTTTTTTTTACACATCTGAAAATAAAGTGGGCACTTCTTTTTAATGCTAAATTTTAAATGACATTTTGCTGGAAACAATATTTACTTCTCATGTACTTTCTTTTTTTTGTGTCAAAAATATGCAACTCCATTATACAAGGGCAACAAACAGGCAGGTTATTGGAGATATCCCTCATAATGTAGTAGGGTAAAAGGCAATGTGCCAAAAGCAGATTCTTCATTGTGGCTGCAGTTATAAGTGCGATGGACACTCATCCAATTTAGACAACGTATACAGCACAACATCATGATGGTGCATGTAAAGCTATGCTCTGCTGCGAAGGTGTCCAAGAGCAGGCTGCATCCACAGCAGTTCCTGGCTCTACTACTTGAATAAACACAGTTATGCCAAAGGTTGTACACTGTGGTTATGATGTTACTTGACTTCACATATATATTTCCATGTGTACATACTGGCCCTTATTTTGTTATTAGCACTTGTAAAATGGTGTTGCAGATGCCTGCTTCCTTAACTAAGATAACGTCTATCATATATTATTCAGCAAAATAAAAATGACTTTTTGTATAAAAGCAATTTCTTCCAAACTATATTCAAGCAACCATGAGTGTAAACAGACAAATAAAGTATTGTTCATTCAATACATACACAAATTACACCATTTCTTTACAAAAATGTGGGAAAAAAATCTTTTGAACGCCAAATCCATATACACATCCATATTTATATTAATAAAATGACATGTAAATAGTATTTCAGATGACTACCTAACCTCTCTTGAAATAATTACTCAATGCTGGAAAGAAAACTGCAGGCAGCTTTTGTATGGTGTAAAAGATAATAGCTTGAAACATTTTCAAAGAAAAGTTCTAAAATCAAAGAAATTAAAACCACACAGGCAGACAACACAAATGCATTTAGGAAATGATTTGGGAATAACAAATTGTGGTAACCTTTAGAAATAAAAAGAAAAGATGATAAAAAAGATGGATACGATTTGGATTAAAGGCAAAGCTTTTAAACAGTTTCTCCAGTGGGGGGCCTGTTACCTTGAAGTTGGATGTTGTCTGTCTCCCACAGAAGTTAAAAAAAAAACTGAGCAGAATGTTTGGCAACCCTGTTAAAGACCATTTATTAAAAATAATTAAAATGGTGCCTTGAAGACTGTTGTAGCATGTTTAGTCAAACCATGTATAAACAGGAGAACTGGGAGGTTAGGCTGGAAAGTTTGTTGCAGAACCTTGAAGATGCTTAAAAGGTTAATGTCACAAACAGAGACTGCCACTGTGCATCCCCGAAAACAGTTTCTCTGGTGTTTATCCACCACTAGAGAAAACATTTCGGTACCTTATATTTGGGTCTGTTGCCTAAGCATTCTAAGGAGCACATTTATAAACAAATACAAATACACAGCCAATCACTGAGTAGAACACTACTGATTTAGTAAAGGACATTTGAAGTGAACAAATTCAGTAAAGAGTATAATTTTCACAAAAATACTTTCATAACTACGGCACAAAGGACTTATATCAGTTGAAATTTACATAAAAGGGGAAAATAGGCTTTGCATTGATCACTGCTTTATAAATAAATAACATGCAATTCTTTATAATTATGCTCCCTAAGAGTCCTACTTTAGCAGCTGTCAGAGATGGGGGATCACATAACTTTCCTAATTTATAAATAAAAAATGCTATATATATATATATATATATATATATTTGGGCTGGTGGGGGCTGTTTTGGCCTCTGTGTACTTGGAATGGCAGGGCCTATTTTGACTCCCAGGTATATATATATATATATATATATATATATATAGGCCTGGGAGTCAAAATAGGCCCTGCCATTCCAAGTACACAGAGGCCAAAACAGCCCCCACCAGCCCAAACAGCCCCCTACCAGCCCACTATATGGTACCTTTTTATTGAACCATACAGCAGCCCCTCTGGCATTTGCCAGAACTCACAGATTGCCAATCTGGGCATATATATATATGTATGAAGAAGCAGGAGTACTGGAGGCAGCGATGATCAGAGAGGAGAAGCTCCGAGTGTGCTGTTTTTTCATGAATATAACATATATTTTTACCTTTGAAACTAAAGAAAATCATAAATGTCGGGTATATTTGGGTCTGCAAAATGATAGGTGCAAAGTTTTGCTTTATGGATACAATACAGTAAAAGCCAACCATATTTTAAATTATAGAAGCATATCCTTCCAAAAACCAAAATTGCCTTCCTTTATACTAAAGTTGATTGTAAACGTATTGTACCAGAAGAAATATATAAATGATTTTCTAATTCTCTAACTTTGTACACTTCTTTTGAAACAAATAAAGCCACCTTTATCACATTAGACTATGATACCTCATCTGAACTATTCTATCTAATGTGAAAAGGTGCTGTAGAGAATACCGAGAAATTTATGACTGTCATTTCATAACATTACTGCTAAAAAAAAGCCTAGTCTTGCAGTGTATTACTAATTAGATTGGCTAGATTTGGCTACAAACACTAAAACAGAGCAAATTATTGCTTAGGGCAAAAAAACAGAAATACTGTGGATAATCCTTGTAACACAGAGGCAACCACAAACTTGTTCCACATTTGCAAAACATGTGGCAAATGATAGAATAGGAAAATAGCTAGAAACTGAAACTTATTTCCCTTAACTTGAATTTAGCTTGAATATTTTTAGATTCTCCTAATATGGTAGACAATCAGGAATAGCGAGTTAATCTATGAGTAACAGTGAAAAGTGCACTCACAGCTGTACTATATGCTCATTTTGGCAGGCTTCTTAACAGCTGAGACTCAGTACTAGTGGCAGGCTAAATTAGGCTGATCCTATAGTCTGACCGTTAGGTAAACAATTTGGGAGGGCCTGTACAGACCCACGACTGCATACTGGGACCAATGCAGTTCTTGGGCAATACCCTGAGCATATCAAGGCTGCCGACTTTAGGATGGTCATGTTGCTGGATTGCCAGGGCAGGAACAAAGGGAGAACTTTTTTAGCATCCATTAGAAGTGCAAAGAAGGCAGAAGAAAAAAATAAGATAAAAAAAATATATAATGGTAAAATAGTTTTGTTATATAAAGTACAGGAATGACAAATCGGGTCATGTGTGTAGCACTTCCTGTCAAAATGTCCCTTCAAAAACACTTTAGCATCCTGACAGACTTTTAAATACACCATAAAATCCATTGTAAAAATTATATAAAAGTTCCTAATGAATAAATAATTTTTGAGTGTTGATCCTGAGCCTGTTCATTTCTTATATAGTATTTACAGTGCTAATAATTTACGAGGTGTACAGTATTTTAGGTTTCTTTCTTCACTCAGTCTTATATTTTCTCAATCATACATATAGTCACTACAATCATACAGTACATATATTCACTACAATCATACATATAGTCACTACAGTCATACTTTCTCAGACACTTTTTGCCAAGTTCTATAGGGAAGTCTCAGCATCCACATTTTTCCTCGATGAGGTGTCTTCTAGGGTGACTTTCACACTCACGGGTTTATCTGGGCTGTAGAAAGTAAACACAAGATTAATAATCATTACAAATGCACGTGCTAATGTAACAGACAGGGAAAAAACCAACAAAAAGACAATTAAAATGTCATAAAGGAATGCAGCTACATAACAAGAGGACTAAAAGAATAATGCACATCTCTTGGTCTAATGAATATTTTTTACTACCCTGGAAAAAATTTTTTGAGAGGTAACAATTCTTTACTGAGGCTCATTTATATTAAAGTCATGCAAATATGTACCAGTCAAAATAAAAACCCAAAATGCCTTTTGCAGTTTAAAAACCCTGCATCCATGCAAAGAAACCTCACGACTATGGGGATTTTGACATAGCTGGATGGGGCTCCACATTCATCTGTGAGACTCATTTAATAGGTGAAGGTTATCGATAGAAGTGCAGCTCCAGTAAATGAATGTTAATGGTGCCAAAATGTAGGCATTCCTGGGTCATGGGTATGATAAAGAAGTGTTTTGAAAAAAAGGGAACTCCTGAGAAGTTTTAAGAATGTGGGTCATTTATCAACACTGGGCAAATGTGCCCATAGGCAGTAACCCATGGAAATCAGATTGCTGCATTCAATGTTCTACTTGCATCTGGTTTCAAAAAGCGAATCACTGATTGGTTGCCGTAGGTAACTGCCCATGGGCAAATTTGCCCAGTGTTGATAAATGAGCCCCAATGATAGGAAGGTACCAATTTCTTCTCTTGAGAAGTGACATTCTAAGCAACCCAAATACACCTACATTTACAGTACAAAGATGAAGTCTGTCAAGTAAAGATGAAGAAAGGGAAGTGGACCAGCTAGTCCTTGGGTGTGCCAGTCAGATGCATCCTTCCAAGAAACTTTAATGGACCCCAGTCTGCCCTAGTTCTCTGCCGGGAATTTCTTTAATTACAGTTGTGTTCAAAATAATAGCAGTGTGTTTAAAAAAGAAAATACCGCTACTTATAATAACTTTTATTTTGTGCGGGTCGAGTTTTTCTCACTTCTCACACCCAACCTAGCATGGTCCACTCTTTATATAGCCACGGGTATATAAAAAGTTGCACGCAGAGGTAGAAGTGGGGCAGAAAAAGGCCGCGGACGGGAAGAATGGAGGCTAAAGTTCACCCCGAAACTGCCTGCTGCCCAATGATGTAGTGTGGAAGTGGCCTGAACCCACTTATCTGCAAGTGTCTGGCCGGCCAAGACACATCACTAATTAATGAATCAAAGAATATTTAGTTGGTTAACCACGGTTTCTGAGAAATGCTGCACATCTGTGTTGCATGGAGTCCACCAACTTCTACATTTCTTGGTTTTGCCTCAGAAACAGCATTTTTGATGTCACCCCACAAGTTTTCTTTTGGATTAAGGTCTGGGGTTTGGGCTGGCCACTCCATAACGTCAATCTTGTTGGTCTGGAACCAAGATGTTGCTCATTAACTGGTGTTTTTGGGGTTGCAGTCTCACTGAAACTACCAATTTAATCGCATTTCCTCTTCAGCATAAGGCCACATGACCTCTTCAAGTATTTTGATATATTGAAACCGATAGTCCATAATATGAGAAACATCCCCATATCATGATGCTTGTGCCACCATGCTTCAATGACTTCACAACGTACTGTGACTTGAATTCGGTGTCTGGGGGTCATCTGACAAACTGTCTGCGACCCCTAGACCCAAAAAGAATAATCTTGCTTTCATCAGTCCACAAAATGTTGCCCCATTTCTCTTTAGGCCAGTCAATGTGTTCTGTGGCAAATTGTAACCTCTTAAGCTTGTCTTTTTTTCCAGCAATAGGACTTTGCGAAGGCTTCTTGCTGATACCAGTACTCACAGGTAATTTTAGCCTTTCTTTGATCTTCCTGGAGCTGATCATTGGCTGAGTCCTTGCCATTTTGGCTATTCTTTTATCCATTTAAAAGGTAGTTTTCCATTTTCATCCATGCCTGTCAGGTTTTGTTTGCCATTTTAAAGCATTTAAGAGCATTATAGCTGAACAGCCTATCCTTTTCTGCACTTCTTTATATGTTTTCCCCTCTCCAATAAAACTTTAAATCAAAGTATGCTGTTCTTCTGAACCACCCCTTTTCCTCAGATATTCAGAGAGAAATGCATTATAACCAGCATGCACAACATTTCCTGCCTTTCTTCCTTAAAGGGATCCTGTCATCAGAAAACATGTTTTTTTCAAAACGCATCAGTTAATAGTGCTACTCCAGCAGACTTCTGCACTGAAATCCATTTCTCAAAAGAGCAAACAGATTTTTTTTATATTCAATTTTGAAATCTGACATGGGGCTAGACATTTTGTCAATTTCCCAGCTGCCCCTGGTCATGTGACTTGTGCCTGCACTTTAGGAGAGAAATGCTTTCTGGCAGGCTGCTGTTTTTCCTTCTCAATGTAACTGAATGTGTCTCAGTGGGACATGGGTCTTTACTATTGAGTGTTGTTCTTAGATCTACCAGGCAGTTGTTATCTTGTGTTAGGGAGCTGCTATCTGGTTACCTTCCCATTGTTCTTTTGTTTGGATGCTGGGGAAGAAAGGGAGGGGGGTGATATCACTCCAACTTGCAGTACAGCAGTAAAGAGTGATTGAAGTTTATCAGAGCACAAGTCACATGACTTGGGGCAGTTGGGAATTGACAATATGTCTAGCCCCATGTCAGATTTAAAAATTGAATATAAAAAAACCTGTGTGCTCTTTTGAGAAAAGGATTTCAGAGCAGCATTCTGCTGGAGCAGCACTAATAACTGGTGGGTTAAAGAGATATACACCGCGCTTATGAATGACAGGGGTTAAAAGCTGCACCGTTGATAAAGTGGATCCACAGGTCCACCGGTATATGACAGAAAATGGAGCAGGAAACAGTGCGCTATTGGAATGTTTCACTTAAGTACCTAAAAGGAATGTTTCACTTAAGTACCTAAATATAGAAAGAGAAGAGATCCCGATAGTGTATTAACCTTAAATTAAGGATAACTTTCGCTACACATACTACTCACATATAGTGGTCAGGTTTTATGCATTGAAGGTTCTAGCTGCTTTATCCTTGGTTTCGTCCGTCGGATTTCGGTAGCGTTGCCTAACGGGAAAAGACCAAAGATAGTGCAGAATCGTTGGCACGTGAGTGAAGGAGGGTGAGGGTTCTGCTTACCGGAATGGTTTTCTAACCGAGCGTATAAGGGCCTAAATAGTCCTTTTATACTAGTTTACTACAATAAAAAAATTCCTTTTAAAGCAAATACTACGGAAACCCTGTATGATTTCACTTAATACCTAAGTAAGCATCTGCAGATCAAGCGCTGAGTTTTTCAGCGTTCACCACGAGGAAAAGAGCCGCACTTCCGGTGTACAGCAGAAATTCCAGCGACTGCCTGCAACAGGAGCCCTCAAGAACTGGTGGATCGTTCACTGCCCGACCAGTATAGCGAGAGGGAAGCCGCACCAAATTACAACATTTCGGCCCTTATACGCTCGGTTAGAAAACCATTCCGGTAAGCAGAACCCTCACCCTCCTTCACTCACGTGCCAACGATTCTGCACTATCTTTGGTCTTTTCCCGTTAGGCAACGCTACCGAAATCCGACGGACGAAACCAAGGATAAAGCAGCTAGAACCTTCAATGCATAAAACCTGACCACTATATGTGAGTAGAATGTGTAGCGAAAGTTATCCTTAATTTAAGGTTAATACACTATCGGGATCTCTTCGCTTTCTATATTTAGGTACTTAATTGAAACATTCCAATAGCGCACTGTTTCCTGCTCCATTTCCAGCACTAATAACTGATTTTGAATTTTTTTTTTCCCATGACAGTATCCCTTTAAATAAGGGCCATAATTGACACCTGTTTTTTCACAGAATGAATTATCTCACTTATTGAACTCCACACAGTTATTATTTTGAACACTGCTATTATTTGAAACAAGCCTCAATTAATGATTCAATTAAACAGAATCATGCATGGCATGACTGTTGGGTCTGTTGGTTTTCTATTGCTCTACTACACCTACTACTGTAGTAAATTATTTGCCATGTAGAAATAATAATATTTAATAATATAATATAACCAAAAATAGTGATTGATCAGGTTTGTGATGTCGGACTGCTTTTTCTGAACACAACTGTACATAAGAAAATACATTAGGCAAATTTAAAGAAGCAATTCTCAATAGCCCTACAGTTACCTACAGTATTATCTTCTTTCACATGTATAATGTCAAAAGATAAAGAGTAAGGTAAATCTGCTGCATGCTGTGCTGTTTTTAGGTCTAGGCCATTAAAAATGAAAGGGTGCCCCACACAGTGAACCTTGCGTCTTTTTATAGAATATTTCTATTTATACTTTGTCAGCTGAAAGCACACACTGCTTATTTGAAATGGTTTTTATAGTCCCAAACAAAAGGGGAATGGTTCCTGTAAATGTTCTTTTCTTTAAAACAAATCATGTGAGCAGTTACATTTTAGGAAATACTTGCATGGACAAGGAAGACTATAGCCTATTTTGCAGAGTGTCCTTTTCTTTGGGTTTTGGTGAACTATGTTGGATTTAGATCATAAGTTTAGGGGCAAAACAAGTCTATGTTATGCCCGCAATGAAAAGATACCTTATGTACAGAGCTAATGTACACCTGGAATTCAATAGTATATGCTGCTTAAGGATTCAATTGAGAAACGACACCCCATGTCTAACTTCACTTTCATATACAGCACTTCCTTTTGCCCACTCATGCACACACAATTAACACTGAGTTGCCAAGCATACATGTGCACAGGGTACATTGAACAATACTGCATTAGTTGTTCTTTAAGTATTCTAACATCTATTAAAGTGGACCTGTCACCCAGACATAAAAAGCTGTATAATAAAAGTCCTTTTCAAATTAAACATGAAATCCAAATTCTTTTTTTATTAAAACATTCATAACTGTTGTAAACTCATTTAAAAATCTCAGCTGTCAATCTTATATTGGCTGACCCTATTTATGGCATAGAGGCGGGATTTGGAATAATTGTTTTTGGGTGACGGGCCCCCTTTAACAGGGATAACATGACTTACACCTAAACAAATGAACAGAGCACTGAAAAAGGACAGCAAATATCACTGCACAAAGGGATGTAGTTTATAAGCTTTTATTTATATGGCATTTCTGCTTTTTGGGCAGGCCCTTGCTACACTTCTATATATTTATAGCTAAAGTAATGTAGTGACTATTGCCTATTTATTAAAGGGAAGTGCTGTAAGAAAGCTATGTAAGGGGAAGAAGCACACCAATTCACGTGGGCTTAATTTATCTTGTTTATTGCAGACATTTTGGCATAAGCTTTCGGGGATAAACTCCCTTCCTCAGTTATTTGCACCTGAGGAAGGGGTTTGTCCCTGAAAGCTTGAGCCAAAATGTCTGCAATAAACAAGATGAAGGCTTAAGCCCGTGAGAATTAGTGTGCTTCTTCCCCTTACATAGCTTGGATACTATTGGACTTGGAGGCAGTCTGGGAATTGAATGCACCCTACATGCAAGTAAGTGAATTTTCATTTCTTGCTGAAGTGCTGTAAGAAATCATGTGACTTCCTTGTGAAGTAGCATACCTTTAACCAATAAATTAATTTACAAATATATGAACTCAAGAGAGCCAGCTTATCAGTTAAGCCAATGAGCGCACATTCTGAAAGCATTATACAACAGACAGGTAAAACAATTGTAGCTACCTTAGGTTAGGTCTGTTTACTTTGGTACTCTCTGGATTCATGGAAAGAGCCTTCCATTGAGCAGTTTTAGCCATTTCATCTGATATGTTTACAACAGAAGGGTCAAGGCTAGAGGACAAACATAGGATGTGATTAGTAGCAAATACATCAGAAGCATTTTAATTTTTGTTTGAACCTGAGCGATTAACAAAAAAAAAAAAATCACGTTTACTGCTTGCTCAGCCACAAAATTACGCTGTTAACTGCCTCTGAATTAGAATGAATGCTTTTACATGGAGCCTGTAAGTAAACTTTTATATACAACTAAATCTGAGCATGATGTTAGCAGAAGTTACTGCACATGCAAAATAGTCTGTCTTTGAGTATTTAGCATTACTTGATTAATACTCTGGGAGCCTGAACCTGATATAAATTCAGAAGGAAGAGCTGCTGCATGTTACATATATTGCTTTCTTGTGGATACAGCATGCAGAAGCAACATATTTACCTCCATTATGGTCCGTTGCAATTATCCCCATTTTATTATAAACAGTACAAGTTTTTACACAAGCTTTAATAGTGTTCTGTAATAGTAGAGATAGAAACTTGTGTGTGTGTCTCTTATAAGTTTACTTTATCTATTTGCTTTTCTTCAGCCTCCTTATCCATTTTATTCACACAATTAGGCATTCCAAAATGCATTTAATGTTAATAAATCTTTCAGATTAAGGAATTTATGTAATAAATGGCGCAAAGTATGCTACCGCTGCTAATCACCTATACCAACCAATCAGCAAGTAGCATTTACAGGTTACTGATAATCAGTAGCTTATTGGTTGCTATAGGTTACTGCACATGGACACATTTTTATTACATGAGAGGGAAACCATAGTTGGTCCTGCTTAGGCTTGTGGTACAATATATATCTAGCATTCCTGCTATAAAAAGAAGTAAAGGCTTCTCTTATTTGCTGGAAAGGAATCTAAAATAAACAGAATTACCAGGAAGTGGACTCATCCATGCAAGCTTAAATAGTGCCAATAATATTTCCAAGCAGTAATGTAAAACTTTTTTTTCCTGCAAACTGCATTACAATATTACATTTTACAATTGTTATTTTGGCAACACTCTTTAACTAACTCACTACTGGTATTGATGTGAATTAATAATACACAAATTCCCAGAAACCATACCTGTATTTCAAGTTCTTGACTGGAAGCTGAAGGAGGTTCCTTCCTTCAAAATCAATTTGTACATCACTCTCTTCAGCCTGGAGCATTCTTTCGGCTTCCTGAAAAACACCATAAAGAGCATTGACTTAATTATAAAAGTCCTAGCATAATACTCTGAAAACCCCAGGTCTCAAGTATTCTGGATAGCAGTTTAAAATTAATGTGAACCATATGAAATGTAGTTAAAAATTAGATTTTTTTGCAAGTACCGGTTATATTTATTTTTGCGGTCATGCACAATTAACGAAAAATATTTACATAGCCCCTTTTAAAAATCAGTCCCTTGCTGTCAGTTTGAGAACTATGCTTTTGAAGCAGACAAGCATTTTGTTAATAGGCTTTTTTTTTATTTTGCTGCTGAGCTCGGAATATATTCAAGATTTATATAATGGGAAACAAGTAGGCAAAAATTACCTTAATGATACATTTTTAAAGGGAACACTAAAATGTAATGTCTCCCCACAGCCAGAGTTAACAGTCTCATTTGCAAGCAGCTGCACTATGAAATAGAATACCTGACTCCCCTTTTGTTTGGGTTTTGGCTAGCAGAGCAATCCTCCAAACTGTGTTGGTGGCAACTGCAGCACACGAGTGACTGCAAACTAGACTCCAGAACACTGTTAGAGTACATGCTAAAGGATGTGCAAAGCCACCCAAGAGGAATGAATAAAAATGGTTCCTGAACCGTAGTGCTCATTTAACACAAAATTCTATTTCTCTACAAAGCAAAATACATTTTTTTATATTCCCATTGAAATGATTAGAAATGCTCTATTTCAGTCTTACTTCTTTTGCTTTTTTCTTCTTATCATCTTCCTTCTTCTTTTTACTCTCAGGCATCAGATCGTCTAACCAGCTCAATTCTCTTTTGGTAAAGATGAAGTCCAAAAGTTTGCGAATGAAAACAAGAGCAAGGACCTGTATGCAAATCAAAATATTTAAAAACAGCTCTAATTTCAGGTATGGTTTCAAGCAGTATGCTTTGCTTAATACTAGGGAAATACAGTTTTCAAGTCATAGCTAGTGAAATGTGGTTATGTGCCATTTGAATAAGATTATATTGTACAGCTTTATGAAACCATGGAAAGTAGAGCAAAACCACTTACCATCATTGGGAACACAACAGCAGCTGAAGAGGCTTTAATAACCCACAGAAGGACAAGGCAAGTAAGCTGAATAACTGTAAAAACGTGAACCTTCCAGAGAGGTACATAGCGCAAGTAGATTAGATCCGTCTGATGTTTGGCTGGCATTCCAAACAGTTTGATTCTGTCAAAAAGCTGTAACAAGAACAGATCAGAAATAGACAAGGGCTTTGTTTAAAATCATAGTAGGGAGCCTTGAGGTTGATATCACTGCGAAACACTATGGGAGGCTTAAGCCAGACTTCATCCATTAGCATTTATAGTACTGAAAGTGAATTTGTTTGGAATGGTGAAGGGCCAAAACTTTACTAATACTTATTTTATTATTTTTCCATTATGAATTCTTTAACTTGGGTAATATGTATAAAGGCACAATTAAATGGATGTACTTCCAAGTATTATACCTCTGTTCTCCATTTAAAAAAAAAAAAATGTACTATTAATAAAACAGAGCAATGCGGATGAAGCCTTTAGATATATGGATGAGAAACCAATAGTATAGTAAATATGCATAGCTAGAAGCACAATAAGTAAAATTGCTAAGAAATGTGCAAGGATTACACTAGTTTCTAAGCAAGTTTTGCTACATGTAAGCACTAATGTCCACGGAGGTGTAAAATTAATGCTTTCAATTCTGGAGCAGCTTTAGTTTACACAACTTCTAAATAGCTGCACAAAGCAGAACTGCTTATTTTAATGCACAATTCTCAAATCATTTAATGAAAAATGTATAACCATGCAAGAGTATTACCATGTAAGAGTATGGTGTACACAAATTGGAATTACCTGAATGCCCTTGAGAGATGAAGCACCCATATAAAGGAAAACGCCATACAGGACTGGCATTGGTATAAACTGAAAAGAAATATTCCATACCATTATTGTATTCATAAGTTAAATGTTACGCATTTACAGTTGTGTTCAGAATAATAGCAGTCCGACATCACTAACCTGATCCATCACTGTTTTTGTCAGAATTCTGCTTAGCTAATGATTTACTAGTAGGTGTAAAAGAGCAATAGAAAGCCAACAGACCCAATAGTTATAAAAATGCATACTGCTGATTCTGTGTAATTGAATCATTAATTGTGGCTTGTTCCAAATAATAGCAGTGTGGAGGTCATTCATTCTGTGAAAAAAGGTGTCAATTACATCCCTTCTTTAAGTAAGGCAAATAAATGATGGTTATAGTGCATTTCTCTCTGAAAATCTGGGTTGTTCCAGACATTGGGAAAAAATATAAAGAAGTGCAGAAAATTATAGGCTGCTCAGCTAAAATGATGCTTAAAAAAGGCAACCAAAACCTGAAAGACATGGTAGAAAATGGAAAACTACCATTTGAATGGATAGAAGAAAAGCCAAAATGAATACTGTGACAATTAGAAGATACCTATGTGAAGCCAAGCAAGAAGCCCTTGCAAAGTCCAATTGTTGAAAAAAAAGACATGCTAGAGGTTACAATTTGTCAAAGAACACAGTGACTGGCCTAAAGAGAAATGGTGCAACATTTTGTGGACTGATGAAAGCCAAGTTATTCTTTTTGGGTCTAGGAGCCACAGACAGTCAGACGACCGCCAAACACCGAATTCAAGTCACTTTGAAACATGGTGGTGCAAGCATCATGATATAGGGATGTTTCTCATACTATGGTGTCGGGCCTATTTATCTCATACCAGATCATGGATCAGATTCAAAACGTCAAAATACTTGAAGAGGTCATGTTGCCTTATACTGATGAGGAAATGCCCTTGAAATTGTGGTTTCAACAAGACAACAACCCCAAACACACCAGTAAACAAGCAACATCTTGGTTCCAGACCAACAAGATTGACGTTATGGAGTGGCCAGCCAAATCCCTAGACCTTAAACCAATAGAAAACTTGTGGGGTGACATAAAAAAATTTGTTTCTGAGGCAAAACCAAGAAATGCAGAAGAATTGTGTGGAATGTATCAGGTGCCAGAAGTTGGTCGACTAAATATTAGTTCAGATATTCAAAGGAAAGCAAAACATAGAAATATTTTTTAGTTTATACAGCGAATGTTTGAGTTTGTAAAGAAGAATGCAGACACTGCTATTTCTTGAAACAGCCTAATATTCCCCTTTCTTTAATTTCTGTAATGAAATACGGTAACACAAATTTGCTTATTTCGTTTTTATGTTTTGATTTGGAATGGAATGAATTCAGTTCACAGATATAGGTGTTATTTACAATATGGCCAAAGAAGATAGTAGGCGATTCAGTTCTCTTTATTTAGCTTTATTTTGCTAGTTTCATGATCTATTGTAGGCCAGGAGACTTCTGTGGAGCTAAAATAGGTAGGGCAAATATCTGGGTAGCACATTTCCTAAAAGATAGGCATGCCATCTTCTGTAATGGTTTTGTGCAGCAAAAACTATAAATGCAATCCTGAATATGGAGCAGAGGACAACATGCCGGTGGAGCCTGAAAGTATAAAGTGCTTACCTTTAAAACAGAAGTCATGAAAACTGAGAGCCCCATCAAAACAAAGATCAGAAGGCCAGTTACTCGCTGTTCTCTTATTCCTAAGAATTTTGGCTGCTCTCCGGGGGCAGAGCATTCAGATTCCACTTTCAAGCTGTTAACATGGCTGATGGATAGCACAGTTGCAGCAACAAACCATGGTAGTCCCATTATTGAACACACTCCAAGCATAATGGCAACCACGAATAGATCAAGATGGTATCCACCGCCTTTCTGTAGAAGCCAAATACAAGAAAGAACATTAAAGTCATGTGTAATTCCTATTGAAAATAGCATTTGCTCAACTCCTTTTTGTGACTTTTTAAACGATGAGCATTTGCTTGACTCCTGTTTGTGATTTTTTAAAGGAGAAGGACACTTTGAAAAAGAAACCTCTCTCTTCCTGTTCGCTATTACCCCCCCTCCTGGAACGCTGCATTGAAATGTGAAATATTATTACGCTCTTCGTGCATGGCTATTCCAAAATTTGTCCGTAATTGAAACTTTGCAGCAGCCATTTTCAAATTGCACGTCACTTCCGGCCCATTAGCTAAATTTTAAAATTGCACTATTTAAAAAATGAATGATGTATTACTACAGACGTCAGTCAGACAGACCTAAACGCTGGGTGTACTCGCTTGTTTTCTGCTCTTCCGCTCACTGACAAACTATAAATTAAATCCAGAGAGAGCGCAGGAGCTACAAAGTGCCCTTTGATTGGCGGGTGAGAGCAGGCAGGGGCAAAGAGGTCAGGGATGACTAACGGGTAGATCATGTGACCCGAACGTCATCTCTTTACAGGGAAGCCTGAAGATCCTTGTGAGCTTGCGCAGGGACCTCTGAGATTAATTACGCATGCGTGTGCCCTGAACAGACGGATTTCTAGACTGCAGCAGGGATATCATTTTCACATCAGCTTGCCACTTATTTTAAAAAGGATTACAGCTCAAGAATTCATGAAAAGCTGAATTAGGAAATGCCTGCTGGTAAGAATACATACATTTAATGGGCAATAATTACACACTTATTTTATTTTAGCCTTTCCTTCTCCTTTAAATGATGCTGCAAAAGTCAGTCTCCTCCAGCAAGACAGGTCGGTCAATCCTTTGGCTTGTGTTACATTGTTTCAAAAATGGGAATTTCCAAACACACCCGCACACCCTGGACCTTCAATAGTGATTTCCTGGTGCACAGCAAAGGAAGGAAACGGCCACCTCCCAAGTCACAGTAACACAAAAATTTCACCGGCACACAGGATAATGCAAGCAGGATTAACCTTGCTATGTGATTTATTACAGCATGCAACGTTTCGGGGTTACCCCCTTTGTCAAGCATGCTTGACAAAGGGGGTAACCCCGAAACGTTGCATGCTGCAATAAATCACATAGCAAGGTTAATCCTGCTTGCATTATCCTGTGTGCCGGTGAAATTTTTGTGTTACATTGTTTCAAAAGCCAGAGCCACCAGGGCAGAGAATAGAAAGGGACAAACACTGCTTTCACAGGGCCCTTCTGACTAATATTTCTGCAAAATGTGGAGCTAATGGTGGCTTCCTTGGAGGCAGATATACCTGTAGCCACTGCTCAATGGTTATGGGGACCTTGGGCTGGCCAGAGGGGTGCAGGGATTTTATGCCCTGCAGGAAAATACACTGGGCCAGTAGAAGGCCAGCAATAGAAACCATTGTGGGGGGAAATGAACAGTTGTTAAACAAGCCATCATTCCTGTACAATTCAATATACAGGTATGGGATCAGTTATCTGGAAACCTGTTATTTGGAAAGCTCAGAATTACGGAAAGGCAGTCTCTCACAGACTCCATTATAATCAAATAATCCAGTTTTTTACCTTTTTCTCTGTAATAATAAAACAGTACCATGTACTTAATCCAAACAAAGATATAATTATTCCTTATTGAAAGCAAACCCATTGCGTATTGGGTTTATTTAAAGTTTACATGATTCTCTAATAGTATTACGGAATTACAGAAGGACCAGTTATCCGGAAAACCCCAGGTCCCAAGCATTCTGAATTAAGGCACAATCACTATGGCTGTCATGTCTTTGAGTGTCATACAAAGAAGCTGCACCCTAGAAATATTATACCTGCTTTATCAGTTTCAAAGACATAGACAGTACTTTTGATATCATTACAGTCTGCAATATGAACATACATAATGGTGCAATATTGTACAGTTTGTGAACTACTAAACAAAGGATACCTTCAGCTTATGTTCTTTCCGGTTTATGATGACTGCAGTAATCTGCTGATCCATGAAGATGAGAATTGTACAAAGCAAGGCTGGAATAGCTGCTGCTAGTAATGTCCACCAAGGGTTTTTACCCAAAGGATCAATTATCCAGCCTCTGTCTTTTAAAGTAGGCTTATAAAAAGAACACATTTATTAGACATGTGCAAAATGTGCAGCTAAAATTACACATTTATAAGAAAACTTTTTAAAAACAGCATTAAAATACAAGTTGTGATTACTGGAAGGTACCAACAGAGAGGGGGTTTGATAATTTTCCTTATAATAAAGGTATCAGTAACCAAAATAATTAAAATTACCTGTTCAGCTTAAATATATTAATATGGCAGTCAAGTATATTGTTTATATGCCATGAATGTAACAAAAAAACATTACTTAGAGCTGCCTCTTCATAGTGCAGTATGGGACATAAACCTTGTCCAAGACTTTGGGTCTGATTTATGAAAGATAAAACTGGGGGATCCAGAAGGATTCCCAGCAGTTTGAGCTGTTTTTTATCCAATTGTTTGGATTCTATGCCACTTGCTCTACAGTCACCTGGTTATCGAAAATATTGATATCACTGTCTAATATAAACAGTAGCTGCACAAACCATTTCTGTTTTGTTCATACATCTGTGTTGAAAATATATAAAGTTCTATGAGTTAAAGCTAAATGCAGGTGGTCAGGTTAAATGTAATACAGTATTAGTACCACCTACCTGTACTTCCACATGTTACTATTTACTTCTAGGTATGCATTACATGACATGAAGGGGTTTTGCATTGCCTGCACTATGATTTAGACAATAAAAACCTTCATCTTCTCAGCACATAATTAAGAAGAAAACTTGACATCCCCTACCTCAAATTTCTCAGGAACGTGAAGTTTGGGAGAAGGAATCCCCACCAAATAGTCTATAAGAACCATAATCACTATTGTCAGAAACACTGCAAAGTCACTGATAGTAGAGCGCACCTAAAATGTAGGGAAAAAAAGTTTAGCAGTTGACAAAGAAAAATATATATAAATAGAATAAGCAACATAACCGTTTGCATGAGATGTCTTTAGCTTAGAATTTAAGGAGGGATTACCTTTGTTGGAAAATAATTTTTAGTCTTGAACTGCTTCAGGAAAGATGACAGGAAGAAAGTTGTGAAGAATAAAATAACTGACCAAAAGAAAACGTCTGGTATATATGGACCATGGTGCCCACAGGCAGAGCCAACAAAGGTACCATTCAGATGTACACAATCCTGTTGGTGAAATAAACTGCATGAGGACCCGGATAAGGGCTTTTGGACACAAATAGTTTTCTTATATGGATATTATCATGACAATGTTATTTTCTTTTTAGTCTTTGTTTGAACTAAGCTCAAACATAGACCAACTGGATCTGTTGCCAACTGCTACCCATTACTGTCAATGGAAACAGTGAGGCAAAAAAGAAAAATCAATTACAAAATTTGCATCTACAGTTGATACATTTTCTGGGCCAGCCTAAGTAACAGACTTACTGTTTACTGTAGTACTGAAATATATTTTTATTCTATCAAGCACTGCAGACACCTTCCTTCAGCTAAGCCCACAACATTCGATTAGAGAGACCTGCTGACTACCATATTCTGCAAACACAGCTGCAAGCTGTACAGCTGCTGTGGTCACACACACCCCTCAAAATACCTGGCTATGCAAAACAAATATGGTTTATCCTAACTACCATGCAGTTTCACAAAGTTCTGTTTGTGACCACAGCTGGTTTTATAAAAAAATTAAACATAAATATCAAATGCATGCATCATAATGGTGCATGAATACTTACAGTGACGGTGAGGTTGTTCCATGGTACCTCACTTGCTGTGATATTAGCTTTACTCCACAAAGCTAAGGTTTCATTGTTGGGGTTGAGTGGCTCAGTACACATACAACTAGGGAGATTATAAAAAGAAAAAGATTAATTGTAATTTACTGAATGAATATTTTTCCTGTAATGTTCTTATTCTGCATACTATTTGTTATCATATTAATTCTTATGGTTTATTGTGAAAACCAAATAAAATATTTCAAACCAATATTTTTCCTGAACTGATTTAAAAAAAAAAAAACACACACACACCTTACATCAAAACACTTTCCTGCCCAGGAACATTACCATGGTCTGAGTTTGGAGAAATAAAGACTTCAAGAGAAACATTGTGAAACAATTATATGGAAACCCATTATTATCCTATTAATACAATTCCCAGAATCCACTTTAAACCATCAGTTTCTCTGGAACAATAAAACAATTTGTTGCTCTTGATGATAAATTATAAGACTGCATTTTGCAGTTAAAATGCACTTAAATGCCATGTTGGTGGCTATTTTTATAAATATATTGTTAGTAACCTTAAACAAAATTGCTCCATTTAAAAAAAAAAAAAAAATTAAAGAGACCACTTATCCTGAGACACCCAGGTCCCAAGCATTCCAGAAAATAGATCCTTATATCCTTAGAAATAATGCTTTGAAATAGGGGGCACACTATTTACTATTTAAGATCTATGAATATCCTGTAAAACAGTCCAAATCGTAGATCTCAAGACACGGTCAACGAACAGCTTGTCTAAATTACCCTCCTATTTCGTGCTTTTCATGTCAGATATTTATTATTATTAAGGTTACATATGAAATAGTTGTTTGTTAAATACAGCAATATAAATTCACTCATAAATCAATATAATATTCAAGTAATATTTTCCATGAAACAGCTTACAATGCTTTTATGGATGTAGATCATAATGGGACAACATCACTAAAAGTAGACCGCCCATTAGTCAAGTATTGGCACTCTTGCTGTAAAATATATCCTTATAAATTGTGCTTTATAATTGGCACTTAGTGGTGATTTGTGTTACTTGACTTGCCATTCTGTGAGCCCTTCATATAATTACAAATTTGTTCTATTCGAATTAAAATACTCGATCTGTTTTCACTGCCTGAATGATTGTTTGCTTTTGGCAATTCATCTTAAAAGGGGTTGTTCACCTTCAAACACTTTTTTCAGTTCAGTTGGTTTCAGATTGCTCACCAGAAATGAATACTTTTTCCCAATTACTTTCTTTTTTCTAACAGTGAAGTGTAAAGTTAAATCTTTCACCTTCTAAAGAAGCTCTGCCAGTCTGAAACACCAGGAACATTAAACTTTAGAGTTCAAATTTAGAAAAATGTCAAAAAATTAAAAAGGAAAGTAATTGAAAAAAGTCTATTTCTGGTGACCAATCATAAAACAATTGCACTGAAAAAATGTGTCTAGAAGGTAAAGGATATGGACTTTTTTTGTAGGTGCCCCTGATCTGGTAACCTTATAGTAATCTTGCTTGGAAAATCCAGCTAGAAGGGTTGGAATGACTGCATTTAATTTGTATCCAATCAGTCCAGCAGTATGATTTTATTATGTATTATTTAGTGCCACTAGTTTTTTAGTGCTTTGTTAACCTTATTATGTTAATCTTGTTATGAGCTAAGGAGGGTCTTTACTCAAAAAGAGGAAAGATTTCAACAGTATCCACTTGTTTTTTACTTTTTGAAACTCAAAATTAAGATGGAAAACACCACTCACTAAAGTAACAATCTATCTCTTCCCAATGAAACATCATCTACCTAAAAACATCAAAGTCTAATTAATGGTATCCAGAACATGGATGTCATTACTTCACTGAACAAAAGAACACTTACATAAGTATATACTTACGTATATTTTGACAGAAGGTCGAGGTCATTGTTCATGTTGAATGCATATTTCTCTCCTAAATCGAAAAGTTTCTCCAATGCTTCATAAATAAATATAAGGCAAATTAGTGCAGCAAATGCTTCTTCTGTAAATCGAGTGATGTAGCACACTAAACTGCTTGCGTCGGTTGCAACCAGCAACAGACATAGAAATGCTGTCCATAGACCAATACTTGTTCGCAAGGATAAGTAAGATAGCTCATAATCTCTATTTAGAAAAGTGAAAAAATACAAAAACAACAAAAAGATAGTGTTTTAAAAATCATGTAAAATATCAGCAGTTACGCAACATGTCCATAACATACCCATTAATCCCTATGACTTTTTGACTTACTTTTTCTAGCTCATATAATGCACACTGAGCAGGATTGGGTACTTTTGTCCAAGTTTGCCCATATTATAGTTTATTTTGCAACAGTTTCTACAATTGTCTGCACCACAAAGGCCTGTGCTCACTGGATTTAATCTCTCCATAGCAGCCTGGACCAAGATGTTACTGTAGATTTTTACTTTTTAAATACAACAGTGAAAGGGTGGACATCGCCCTATAAATATAAACTGCATAAACTGCCACTTAATAAAAGGCCACCCATAATCTCTCAAGTAAAAAAAATGTGTTAAACTTCACTACATAATATAGTAAAATAAACTCATGGTTTGCTTAAACAGCAATAGATATTAAACATTATACCCTACTCTACTTCTAGTCACTAAATCACATTTTAGAATTCATAAAATAATAATAATACTAACAACCTTTGGCTTCTTTAGCTGTACTACATTGAGTTAATTAGAATTCATAAAATAATAATAATACTAAGAACCTTTGGCTTGTTTAGCTCTACTACATATAGGACCATATTCAAGAATAATTTAAAAGGAGCACAAAAGTTGTTAATATCATATGAACCCAGACACCATCAATTCATTATTTATGTGATTCATCTTGTAATAAGGGTCTTATTTATATAATTATTTATCTATTACAAACGAAAGTTCTTAATAAGCATCAGACATGGTACCCCACAACAGTGTATTTAATAGACCATTAAAATACATTTGCTTTTACAATCAAAAACAGAGCCCATACACTTTACTTTATTGCTAAACAGAAATAATGAACAGAAAAAAAGTTGCAGAACATCATACTTACTTGCAGAATTTAAACAGAATCTTTTCAAAAACAAGGACAGGCCCAGTACTGCCTAGTATAGTGAGAGGTTGCCCAGCAAACAGAGAATATGCAATTCCCGTTAATGATGCTCCAAAGAGAGACTCTATTGCACTCTGGGAGAAAGATAAAGACAATTATGTTGTATTGATTTGAAACAGCACAACAGCAACACAAACTTTGACAGAGCAAGAAAAATCACGTTGTAAAACATTTATCTACAAACCACAATATACATGAAAGAACAAACCAAATGCCACTCATAACCCTAGAGAAATAGAACATTTTTATTTCAGTCAGTCATGGATATAGCAAAATATCAATTTAAAATAAATATTTGTATTTATATAATTACTATGTTAATACATTGAAAACAATATTTCTGGTATGTTTGTTTAATGAGAATTCAATTCCACATATGAGTGTTATTTTATGTGTAATGCAAAGAAAGCTGTACTGTTAGCCAATAAAGGCTTGTGCATTTATCACTGGTGAACTAATAAAGATTAAGGGTAGAACTACACGGGCGTTTTGACATCTGAGGAATGTCGGGCGCTGTCGCAGCGTGCATTCAACATGCCTGTCGGGTGAAGACGCAACATGCAGTGTTCGCATCAGACAGTCGTAGGAAGGGAAGATATCAGATGTCAAAACGCCTGTGTAGTTCTACACTGAAATGGCGAAAAAATGCTGCTCCACACTTATGGGGTTATTTTTCAAAATCCAAATTTTTAAACAAGTCTGACCAAACTAGAATCCATGACTTGACCGTATTGATTAATATATGTGTGTGAACAGGGCTAAAGTCACACTGATGACACAGAAGTGTTTAAATGTTTAGGAAAGTTACTCAAAGCACTACAGGCTGCTTGAAACAAAGCAAGGCAAGATGTGCGATCGCCACAAATGAATGCGGTGAACACACTTGCAACACATGAAGGATTTAGAGATCTTGTCTGGTACTGTAAGTCTAAGTTCAGAAGTGTGTGGTTAATTTTCTGGAGAGCAATAATTCACATTAAACATTCTAAACCAAGTTATAAAGATGCAGAACGCCATACTGTATGCTATGACTTAAGCTTAACTTAAAAAAGGCTTCAGTCATGAAAGATACGGAAATCTTGAATAATTACAATTCACTTTTCATATCAGATTGAATATTTACTTCTAATACTGTAGTATTAAATACTAAAATCCAATGTTGAGTTTCAGGCTATATATTTTATGTTTTAACTGTCACAAAACACTGATTGATAAAGTTAGGTCTGTTTAAAAGACAAAATGTCATAAATGAAAAAAAAATCACATGTGATACATATTCAAAAAACATAACATGTATCTATAAAGGAATAGAAGTTTTCTTTCTCTAAAATGATCAATTATCTTCTCTTATTTACAAAACATGGCATATCCAATCTATGGCTGCAATATGAAGAGTGCTGCAGAAAAAATTAATTTGTTAATGAGATAAGGTTAAATAAAATGCTTAATATGTTATCGCTTAACCCAACAAGCATACAGACTGATATAATGTAAAGCAAAATACTGAAGACCTTTGCAGAAGTTGGTCGCAGATGCCGTTTGCTTATGAAACATCCTGGAATCCAGGATAAATTTGTTTTACCTCACACCTTGTATCTTCTGTTCTCATGGGCTCCCTCAAACTTTGCCACAGCAGTTAACCTGATCTTGGGAGGGTCAAATACGTTGGGGTGGACTCTCTGAATCAAGCATGAACACATGAGACAAATACACAAGGATACCTTCCATGGAAGGTCTAAAGCCTGACCACTACCAATCTTTCTTTGTACTCACTATTCTGTTTTGTGTTGCTTCTCCCAGAAGACCTCCAAAAGTGATTACTGGAGACATACAGGCACAGTATAGGAAAAGAACGGAGGCCAGGCACTGCAGGTTTAATGCATCCTTGAAGTCACTCAAGAAAAAAGGTGCTTTCCTTTTGATGTCAAGCATCAAGCCACCAAAAAGCCTAAATAGGTGAGATGAAACTCGTCAAACTGAACACGGCAGGAATCTATCTAATTCAGATCAGTTTGTAAAACTTTGGAAAGCAAATTGGTTTAATGCCTAAAGTTTAAAAATGGGAAACAATGTTACTATTCTTAGTCCTGACTATATTAAATTGCATTGGCTAATGATGAACCTCAAAGGGTCAAAATACCTGGAGACCTGAATCCACAGTTGGAGCAATATGAGCCCCATCTTTTGAGATATATCAGTTTCTACCACTGTGCTGTTTCTGATGAAACTGTAATACTGACAGAAATTTGTAAAACTTACAGATATTGGTATATCCAGCTACACAAATTAACAGGCAAAAACCTAGATGCAATGAAGTCATCTATATTTTTGCCATATGTTATGGTTTTATATAGCATCTGGACTTGTTCATAGGAATACTATCATCAGACATGTATTGCTTGTTCATTTATAATTACACTTTCCAACTAAAATTTACTTTAATCTCACCTTCATTAGTAAATTAAGGCCTATGTTTGGCCCACCTAAAAGATGTAGGCTTTCAAAAGCAACACTTCAGTATATACGGCAGAAATCAGAAGTCTTCCCGTACTTTGTTGGGTAACTCTTGCGATTGAAATTATGGTATGTTATAACACATGTTAAATATCACAAATTAGGTGCAGACTGTTTTTTATTAAAAAAAAAAAAAAGGAAAGACTAGTAGGAAAACACTTACATTTAAAATGACTTACACCCTTTTCAAAACAACAATGCTGAATACACAATTTATTGAAACTAGGTGAAAAATACCCAAAAAAGGATAAAGTGTTACTCCCACCTTGCAGAGAGTATCTAAAGCTTCTTCCACAGTTGTGAGCAGCATAGGCTTAGAAATATTTGCCTCGGAGTACTTGCTCAGGTACGTTTAGGTAAATTGCCACTACAGACCATAATGAGGAGAAAGTTAAAATAATTGTGTGGGAGGTGACAAGTTGTTAAAGGGATACTGTCATGGGAAAAAACATTTTTTTCAAAATGAATCAGTTAATAGTGCTGCTCCAGCAGAATTCTGCACTGAAATCCATTTCTCAAAATAGCAAATAGATTTTTTTATATTCAATTTTGAAATCTGACATGGGGCTAGACATATTGTCAATTTCCCAGCTGACCCAAGTCATGTGACTTGTGCTCTGATAAACTTCAATCACTCTTTACTGCTGTACTGCAAGTTGGAGTGATATCACCCCCTCCTTTTCCCCCCCAGCAGCCAAACAAAAGAACAATGGGAAGGTAACCAGATAGCAGCTCCCTAACACAAGATAACAGCTGCCTGGTACATCTAAGAACAGCACTGAATAGTAAAAACCCATGTCCCACTGAGACACATTCAGTTACATTGAAAAGGAAAAACAGCAGCCTGCCAGAAAGCATTTCTCTCCTAAAGTGCAGGCACAAGTCACATGACCAGGGGCAGCTGGGAAATTGAGAAAATGTTTAGCCCCATGTCAGATTTCAAAATTGAATATAAAAACATCTGTTTGCTCTTTTGAGAAATGGATTTCAGTGCAGAATTCTGCTGGAGTAGCACGATTAACTGGTTCATTTTGGAAAAAAAACATTTTCCCCATGACAGTATCCCTTTAAGCATTCTCCAGTACTTTCCCCAGTGATTCTAGTGCCTTTACCTTTCACCCAACACAGCTATGGAAATTGAACACAAGTGGTCCACATGATGGAAAGCATGTGCAAAAACAGTTTTATTTAGTTAACTGAAGGCATAAAACAGATGATATTATGACATAACTTGCTTATTAAGAGTTCAAAGAAACATATATCTATAATACAGGCTCTTCTACGTATCTGTATCTATGAATAGCTTTGAAATGCAATTGATACCATTTAACATTTACATTTGTGTTTGTTGCCTCTTTTTACAGTTTACTCTATTCTCCCGTAAAGTGATCTACTGATGAACATGTAAAACATTTGGTACTTGTTGGTTATTCTAGACAAAATGCTATGCAACTCTATTCTCTATGTGGCTGGATTAAAATGCTTATGAAGGTTAAAATTAGTAATTTGTAGGAAGCATGAGAACAGTTTTGCCTAGAATTAACATAGGATCTGCAAAAGTAAACATACCAGTTATCTAAAGATGAGCTCTTAGGCTTTCTAAAGCATTTCACTGATATAAAATGCTAAAATAAACGGTCATCTGCAAAATGAAACATTAAGGGAACATCTAGAATCACAGCATAATTATAGGTATACTTTGTACTTATGGATCTAGTGGCTTTGCCATATTTCTTGTTTACTTTGCTTAAATTTTCAGTATTTACTTGTGCATGTCAACCACAGAGATGATTGTTTTAGTATCAAACATATTTTGGCATGATTTTCTTTTTAAACACAGTGTTCAGAAAATAATATTTAATCCTGTGTTAATGATTTCTTGATAGAAGAACGTCTGTGTGTACTTACAATGTACATGATGTGCAAACACAAAGTCATTTTCATGGTACAAATGTAGGTATGTGTAATCCAACTGCAACTTTTATAAACAACTTCAATTTTAAAAAAAAACTAACATTTCAAATTTCTTTAATTAATAAGCATTAGTATATTTTTCTTAGATATTGTTTTTCTTTTGGCTCATCATTAGCAGCAGAATTTTAAGGCAATTCATTAGAGAATATAAAAAAACAATTTGTATGTAAACAAATTTCAGGTAATTTTCAGAACCAAAATGGTATTAAAAAAATATACATCATAAAGTTATAATTTTAGTATAAAATATTATTAAAATCTACTAACATAAATAGGGATACTTTTCACATAAGTCCAGGATAATAAGAACCCAGCCTTTACCTTGAAACTCCTCAGAAGGCTTTGGACAGGTGAAAACTTCACCACTTTTTTTGTGGGGTTGTACATATACATTGTTTTATTATATTATATGTCAGGAACCAGCACAATTTTCATTTGACAGCTGCATACACTGCCACCATATATAATGGATGTACGAGAGCAACAATAAAATATGGTAGGAGATGCTGGAGATGAATACTAATTTCACACGCATATCTAGTACAGATGAAGCCACTTGGATGTGGGTTAAATGCCTCATGACTCGAGATAAACTGAAGAAACTGTGTTATCTAAAGTCATCTTAACTCGTTTAATGCATGTAACCTTTTCATTAGAATACCAAAGTACCATTGTTCACAAATGGTGAACTCTTTAATTAGATGGGATTCTGCAACACAATTTTCTGTGTTAAACTGGATAAGTGGGTTATTTGGGTTTAGTTATTCTGTGTCAAACACAAAAATCAAAGTGGCTTCATCTGTATATGCCACAAGTCAAAATATCACACCAAATCTAAAGTGGCATTCAATAAAATATTATACCACCATGAATGGCCAGTGCATTAAGACATTGATTTATACTTTTTCAAAAAACAAGTGAATAAAACAAAATACACACCTTCCAGTCCTTTGCAGCTCTGGACCAGTGAGATGTTGCTCTTCCTTAATGGTTTCACCTGGTGGAGTTGACCCATTTGGGATGGTTGGGATCTTTCTCTTTTCCTGTATGAGCAATTAGAAAAATCAGAACTATATTCAGGCCTACAAAATTTTCAACAGCTTAGCGCACATTGTATTGTCTATGACAGGGTATTTTTTGGCGTTTTCTAGTCGCAACAGGTATATGGCTAAAAGTAGTACTGTGTGTCATAGCATTACATTCTAAGCATGCAAATAGTGCTTTACAACATTTGCCAAACGTATTGTTTCCACATGAGTGTCTTAATATCAGAGATCAATGTGCTCCAGGAAGTGCTCCTTAATTATTTAATCAAAGTCTATCCTACATACTGCAAATTACAGTTAATATATCTAATTAGATATACTGCATTTCTTGACAGTTTCTTGTATTACAGTTAATATGTAATGGAATGAAAATAAATTTTATGAAATAGAAAGTTAAGTAACGTTTCTTAAATATTTTGATTACTCTTCGGTCCAATACAGAATTGGTCTATGCGTGAACATTGAATAAAAATGCAGGTTTCTGTCTTCTATGGGGGCAAACCACAAGTGTGCCCAGTTTAAGGCTTCTGTTATCAAGAAACTATGTATATAGTTCATAGGCAATAACATAAATCAGAAATAAAGCACTAAGGAAATTCTAAAAATCGGTTTGTAAGTATGTGGCAACTTTAGCAATGATGCCAATGTCAAGGATCCTTAGGGATATATTCAAGGTGTAGAAAATCTTTGACACAGGAGAGAAAATGCTTGCTGCCAATTTGTTATTATGAGTTACTAGAATTGGAGCAACGGTTAATGTCAATCGTAAGGTGCCATGCAGGAATCTTAAACATACCCCTAACAGAAAAAGCCAAAAAATCCTTTATGAAAACAAATATTTATAAAAACATTATCTTACATTTAAAGTCTGAGCACACAGAATGTGAATACTTTTTGTTTTCTTCTAGGTAGTGAGAATAAAACTCTCCTTGAAATATTTATGTGCCATAATATACAAGAGTTTAATGACATGAGGTTCCTGTAATGTACTTTGGTACATAGTCCTGACCTGGGAGGGAACACTTTTTGGTGGCTCAATACGAATGGATGGATCCCACTCTCCTGGAGGTAGGACTGTCACCTGGTCAAGAAATTCATCAATTCCAGCAAGAAGGTCATTTCGATCTTTTGCTTTATAAGCAACATCATGAAATATCTGCAAAAGAAAGAAAATGAAGTTTCAGCATTCACAGTGTTTCAAGATAACAAAGAACTGGTGTACCGTGGCAGGCTAGGCATATTTGTAGTTGCAGTTACTTGATGATACTTGGGGATAAAACATTTTTAAAAAGGATAGACCTAGTTGTGGGTAGAACTGGAGTTTTTAGGGGAATACAACAATCAAAAAGAATGGGTCCGGGGAAAAGAAGTTCTAAACATTGTCAAGGTCCTAAGCATCTTGTCACTAAACATTGTTATAATGGATGTTTGTCTTGATTAAGAGGACATTTTGCCCAGTTTCTCTGGGCAGATATGTACGAATGTAAAATAAGCAAAAGCAAACTACCAACTTCTAAATAACCTTTAGGTACAAATCACCATTTTTATAAAACCAAAGGAGGGGCTAAAATTGATGTACCTTCAAATTAATATACCTTAAATAGTTTCATCTAACACTGTTCTTAAGCTACCATTCTAATGTAAGGGTAAGAGCAACATAAATATGCAAACTCCAACCAATGATCATTATCCATACAAGCATTTACCTCATCAGTCATAAGAGTAGCAATTGATCTTCCAATTTCATGGTACGGTCCCCCTTTTCCGGTTGGACCCAGTAAAATAAACAAAAACCTGTTGGGACAAAGTGATGGTTTACTAGTGAAATTTGTCATAATGGTTGGCACAGTTGTTCATACAACTAGCGCTTCAAGTTTCAAATGAATGGGAAACTAAAATTATAGGATGACTGCAATTTACTGTAATGTTAATTTACTAAAGTATTATTACAGAAGCAGAGCATGTCTCTTTACTACACTATATGAACAGCTCTTGCAGTACTAAAGCTTTTATAGTATAGCTGTATTTAACTGCATTATGGCCATTGATAATGGATAAGTAGAAATATATTGTCTTTCATTCCTTCAGTACTCAAAATAAAAGGGCAACTTAAGAGTGTAGCAAGAAAGTACCGTGTAGGAATTGGAACTTCTGTGAGTCCAGAAAGCAAGACTGCCGGACATAATCTTACAAATGCAATGATGGGCCGATCCAAAAAATCAACTTCCCCCACCAAGACATTTGATGCCTCAGCTCCAGCTGGAATTTTCCTCATGAAGTTCATGTCCACCTATGAAATAAAAGTATCTTTAACTACAAATGCTTTTCAAACAGGATAGTAAAGATTAATATTCAAAGAAAGGGAGTTCTAAACTATAGATGAAAACAATCTGCCTCTATGTGAAAATGCAATTTGCACCGGTAACAGGTATTGTATGCGTGCTTTAATTTTCAGTAGCCAGAACAGTAATGAGCCATGCCTTGAAAGATGTCCACGGCATCTCCCCCCTCTTTCATGCAAATGCTGTTAAGAAGCTACAGTTAAAGGACATTGGAAATCATCAAAACTTTAGCAGAAAGTGAGGATGTATGTGCCATAGATTCTGATGCTACATTGTAAATATTGACCAATTTTGACACAGAAATCACTGGTTACTATCCAACAGTTTAACGTGAATCAGAAATATTATATGTTTTATATATGCATTGTAAACTTTATATTGTGTTGGTCCCTCAGCTCAAGTAACTGACATCCGGTCGGAACTCTGTGCAATAGATTTCAGTCACCAAGTATCCGTGTGGGCTTTGTTTTTTTTACCCTGGTTCAGTTGTAGCTAATTCTCATGCTTCTCTTTTGTTTGAGTGACAGAGCCTGGCTATACACTTTCTATCCAACAACCTGATTCTGACCTTCCACATGACTTATTACACCATATGTTGATGTAATCATTGCTAGTTGGCAATTGTTAGACATGGCTGCCCCTTACATAGGGGGCCATAGAGATGTAAATACAGGTATGGGACCGGTTATCCAGAATGCTCGGGACCTGGAGTTTTCCGGATAAGTGATCCATCTGTAATTTAGTTCTTCATTCTTTAAGTCTACTAGAAAATCATGCAGATATTAAATAAACCCCAAAGGCTGTTTTTGCTTCCAATGTGGATTAATTATATTTTAGTTGGGATCAAGTACAAGGTACTGTTTTATTATTACAGAGAAAAAGGAAATAATTTTGTGGATTATTTGTATAAAATGGAGACTATGGGAGATGGCCTTTCCGTAATTCGTAGCTTTCTGGATAACCGATTTCTTTGTCGTTTAAAAAAACAAAACAAAAAAACACTTTCACATAGAAACAAACTGTATTTCATACTAGGACTCATTTACTGTACAGACATGATTAGACTGCATTTGTCCAATTCTGGCACAGAGTATAAAATTTTGCCATTTTTGTCATGCAATTGCATGCAATTTTTATGCAAGTCAGCTGAATCAGATTAAAAAAAAAAAAAACATAAAAATGTCAGTGTCGCTAGTCACAAGCTATATTTTAAAAGAATGTCAGCCGACATCCGAGTCATGTACCAAAACTGCAGTGTGCTGCTGCTTCTTCCAATTTTATGCAGTGCTAGGACAAGCGAGACAGAGTTAAATCAGATTAAAATTTGTAATGCAAACATCATACAGTTTGCCTTTAAAACCATTAAAAGCTATACTGCAACGTGTAATATTTGGCTGTCCAGTAACCCACAGCAACACAGCTAGACCAGTTGTTAAAGGAAAGGTTGCTGAGAGTTACTGTACTTGGACCCATGCGTCTTCATGTTACAAAACCCTAAAACATATGTCACAGAACCTAGAAAGGGAAATGTTCATTTTTGCAGGAGAAGTGTTTGTCCTGTTTTCAGCTGTAAGTACAACAAAACAACACTTTACAAGATTCAACTGGAGTTAAAAAAAATGACATTGCATATTCAGGCACATTTCCTCAAACATAATGAGACAGTCTTACATACATTCACAGCGGACAAATTATAAGGTACAATACACTTCTGGAATTATACACAAGTATTATATAGGAATGAGCAGAGTATTGTATAGTATGGTTGGTTCACTAGCATGAAAGAAATGGTTACCGTTTCAGATTTTTGTTAAATTTTTGGTGAGTTGTGTATAATTACAGAGGTGCCATTCCAGGAGAGCTACAGCACAAATGAGTTTTTAACAGACAATTGTCATTATGTTAACACCATTGACACAACTATCTGCTGAACTTACAGCCGACCTCTTGCGTCCCATTATTAGTGTGCCACAACTACAATGCCAGGAGGCAGGGTCCTGCCCATGGGGAAATAAAGGGCCAAGCAGAAAAACAAAGTTCATACAGGTACAACAGAGCAACAGGTTAGTGCAAAACATTTACTCTATTGCAAAGCATGTTGTTATTATTATTAACATGTATTTATATAGCGCCAACATATTGCATAGCACTGTAAAGTAAATGTGATTATACAACTAAATCACATGAATTCTGTACATAGAACATATGGAGTAACAAAGATCACAGGTACAAAAGGTGAGGAAGGCCCTATGCATAGGCATACACTCTAAAGGGAAGGGAGTAATACACAAGGTGTGGGAGTGGGCAAGATCGAATTAAGTGGGTGAGAAATGTGGTATTGTATGTGGTGTTGCGTTTGGTAGCTACGCAGAGTTGGGGTAGGCTTCTCGAAAACCTCGAAAAGAAGTGCATTTTCAGAGATTTCTTGAAAGCAGAAAGGTTGAGAGAAAGTCGGACAGACCGTGGGAGAGAGTTCCAGAGGAGGGGTGCAGCCCTTGCAAAGTCTTGAATGCGAGCATGTGAGGAGGTAATGAGGGAAGAGTTGAGTAGCAGGTCAGTAAAGGAGCGTAGTAAGCAATTGGGTGAGTATATAGAGATGAGTTCAGAGATGTAGGGTGGGGCAGAGTTATGAAGTGATTCTGAAAGGTAACGGAAGCCAGTGCAGGGATTGACAGAATGGCGAGGCAAAGGAGGAGCGGTTGCTGAGGTATATGAGCCTCGCAGCAGTGTTCATTATGGACTGGAGAGGTGACAGTCTATGGAGGGGAAGGCCAATTAAAAGAGAGTTACAGTAGTCTAGACGCGATATGATGAGAGAGTGAATAAGAATTTTGGCAGCATCTTAGGTGCATCTTAGCAACGCTCAAGTGCACGAGAGTGTCTTTGGAGCGCTTTTGTATGAGCAGTATGCCAAGGTTGAAGTGGTTTGGGTCTAGAACGTTTAGTTTTTATAGGAGCAAGCTCATTTAGGGCAGTGGTGAGAGTACTATAGTAGACAGAGGTAGCCACATTAGGACATGAGATGGCTGAGATATTAGAGTGAAGAGAGTCAAAGGAAGAAGAGAGATGTGACATGCCTACAGCTTGCAAGACACGGTAAGTACGTGTTTGGGGAATAGCAGGGGGTGAGGAGGGAGTTAGTGAGAGTCGAAATGTGAGCATATTGTGATCAGAGAGGGGAAATGGTGAGTTAGTAAAATTGGTGGTTGAACTGAGTCTGGTAAATATGAGATCCAGAACATTACCATTGGAGTGAGAGGGGGAGTCTGAGCACAAAGATAAGCCTAGGGAGGAGGTTAGTGAAAGAAGTTTAGAGACAGAAGAGTTGTTAATGTGGTTAACGGGTATATTAAAGTCACCTAATATGATGAATGGGATGTTAGATGAAAGTAAGGAAGCCAGGCAGCAAAGTTGTCCAGAAATTCTGCAGTTGGTCCTGGTGGTCGATATATAACAGCAATGCAGAGTGAAACAGGAGAAAAGAGCCTAATGCAGTGAGCCTCAAATGAGGAGAATGATAGAGAGGGAACAGGTGGAAGAACTTTAAAAGTACAGCGGAGAGAGAGAAGCAAACCTACCCCACCTCCAGGTCTGTTACCAGGTCTGGGAGTATGAGTAAGGTGTAGGCCCCCATAGGACACGGCAGCAGGTGAGGCAGTCTCAGTAGGAGAAAGCCAGGTTTCAGTAAGTGCGAGTAGGTTAAAGGAATTTGCAATGAAATGGTCATGTATAGCGGTGAGTTTATTACAGACAGATCTGGCATTCCAGAGTGCACAGGAAAGATGAAGTGGGTTTTTGGGTATAGGAGTAAGAGTTCTGTACTGTTTGAATTTGCTCCGGAGAGAAGGTGATATAACTGGGATAGGGTAAGGGCCAGGGTTTGGGGAAATGTCCCCAGCTGCCAGTAATAGAAAGGAAAGAAAGACTAAGAGTGGGATTTAGAAGTCCTTAGTTTGTATAAAAAAGAGGAGTTTTGTGGAATAGCTAAACATAGTACTTTATAAACTTCATGCGTGGAGAGGGAAGGAGAGAAGAGAGGCTGAGATTTGTATAGAAGTGGGATTTGCTGGAGGAGGTAGTGAAAAATGTTTTATGAAGCACAAACAAATCTGTTTTCTTCTTATCCCAGATGGTTCACTGTTGATTGCAGGGGAATCCGGTTCCTTTTGCCTTGTCAATGCCTTGTTTAACTGTCATTTCTAAGCACTTGTGAAATATTAGCACTTAGGAAATGTTAGCACGAGTGCCATGCCCCAGACACAAGTGCCATCCCCAATACTGGGTCTGAATTTATATCTAGCTGATTGGGAAAACCAGAGCCTAATTAATCAATTAAACAGCTAGCAAAGGGCAGAGTTTTACAGACACCAGAACCAGGTTTGGGGCTATAAAAATATCTCTAGTTCACGGAGGAGTGGACACAGATGTGTGCTTGAGATATTTATCAAAGAACTAAAGTAGAATAGGCCTGACGACAAAGGTTATTGAGGTTAACAGATACAAGTAGAGATACAGCAGAAGTACCAGAATAAGCAGTTGCAGTATATGGATATAGCAGAATTACCAGAATAAACAGTTGCAGTATATGGATATGGCAGTGTATGGATATAGCAGAATTACCAGAATAAGCAGTTGCAGTATATGGATATGGCAGTATATGGATATAGCAGAATTACCAGAATAAACAGTTGCAGTAGATGGATATGGCAGTATATGGATATAGCAGAATTACCAGAATAAGCAGTTGCAGTATATGGATATGGCAGTATATGGATATAGCAGAATTACCAGAATAAGCAGTTGCAGTATATGGATATGGCAGTATATGGATATAGCAGAATTACCAGAATAAGCAGTTGCAGTATATGGATATGGCAGTATGTGGATATAGCAGAATTACCAGAATAAGCAGTTGCAATTGTCCAAACAATCCAAATTATATATGCAGTTTGTTGTTAGGTGTTAAGCTCTTTTCATTGGTAGCAGTGAGCTTTTAGCCGGCTTATTTTAAGCACATATAATGAATAGCAAGATGCTTCATACAGAAAGATGATTATACATTTAGGGCTAGTCCACACGGGGAGATAGCGACGCGTTTGCGGTCGCGGCGACAAAGCGCCGCGACAGTCGCCGCGACCGGCGCAGGCGACAGTTTTGTATGGGCGCCTATGTAAAAACGCCTGTGCTAACCACACGAGGCGATGCGCTTTTCAACAGTCGCCTGAAAAAGCCTGGCGAGGCATTTTCAGGCGACTGTTGAAAAGCGCATCGCCTCGTGTGGTTAGCACAGGCGTTTTTACATAGGCGCCCATACAAAACTGTCGCCTGCGCCGGTCGCGGCGCTTTGTCGCCGCGACCGCAAACGCGTCGCTATCTCCCCGTGTGGAATAGCCCTTAGGCCTATAACATTGCTAGAGACACACCCAAAAGGAATTGTGCATGGAATCTGCCTGTTGCAACTAGCAACAGATGAATTCAATCTGGCTAAATAGCAAATAGCATGGGTGATTTTAACTAGTGGAGAATTCCCCTTTAAGCCATATGCCTTATAGTTTGAAGCAGTGGCTTATCAGTTCATAACAAGAGTTACTGATCTAGAAAATCTTTGCTGCATCAATCAATGAGCTTTGAAGGAGAAATCTTATCATAAATGGCCTTTGGCTAAGACCTCCTTTGCCACTGCTCCTGACTCCCACAGAGGAGAAGCAGCTTACAGTTTAGCAGGCACAGTCTAGGAACCACAATATATTTAACAGTATTATTTCATTTAATAATGCTATGCTCCCAGAATGGACTATAGTAGTTATGGCCATGTTCTATCTAGTAATAACAGTGCCTCAGTAAAACAATAGAATATCTGAGATTTAGTTTGGTCTTCAGTTGTCCTTTAATTGTCACGTTAATAAAATATTGCATTTTAAGAGCTGGTCTTGGGCCTGCTGGAGCAGGGAATGGTTGAAAGATGCTGTAAACATGGGAAAGACTTATACTCTTGGTTACATATTCAGAACAGAAACAGAACTAGTTATTACAGAATAGCTAATGACCATATAAAACACTGTAAGGTGGCCTACTTTGAAAACAAAAAATTGCGCAAGCTGCATCCTATGGAAATAAAACTTTTACACATAATCAACTCAAAATGATTAACAGTTTCTGGAAATCAAGTTACTCTTCACTATCTCCTTCCCAGCAAATACAGTTAGTTCTAATACATCAGTTGTGCTATTAGAACTAAATGTCCATAAGGAAAAAAACAGACACAATTACAGCATGTAGAATGAAACATTGCTAAAAGGGGAAAGAGATTTTTGAGAAATGGTACATAATTGGTACACAATTTGTAATATTCTACTAGAGGTAGACAAATCTTTTCAAACGAAAACAACAACTTATAATACCAGAGGCAATTTTAATAAACCATTGTTCTATTCCATACCTTACTGAAGTCAACTGTACTGTTCTCCAGACTTCCGCCTGTTGGATTCCGCTTCAGCTCTGATGATTTGCTAGAATCCAAATTTCCAGATACAGACTGTGGTGAGGACAGAAGCCCTACAAAGAGAATTGGCTAGTTAGAAAAACATAAGTTTTGAGCAAAGTGAGGCAAGCTCTGTAGATGACAGCACTCCAAAAGCCAATACAGGTAAGGCATCTATTATCTGGAAGTCTTATGACCATCGTTTTTCAGACAATCTTTAAATACAAGCACTGAAAATAATGAAATCTATGAAAGAGAATATGGCAGAAGCAATTCTGTTTCTAAAAACAATACTTTAGTTAATTTTGGATTGTATTTAACATCTATATATCAGGTTCAGTTAACTTATAAGTTGTTTTTGGATTATGTAGTTTAACTTTGACTTTCTTTTAAAATTACCAACGGATATGGCTTATATCTTTAAGCTTTGGCAGTAATGAAATGCCTTGTATGTTGTGCACTTAACTTCTTTCAATCAACATGGGAAATATATCAGGAACAGTAACACCAATAAATTAAAGCTTTTAAAGTAATTAACATATAATTTAGTATGCACTGGTAAAAGCTGTGTGTTTGTTTCAGTTAAAGGAACAGTAACATAAATAACAAGTGTTTTAAAGCAATACAAATATAAAGCAGTGTTGACCTGCACTGGTAAAACTACTGTGATTGTTTTAGTAAAACTACTATTGTTTATATAAATAAAATGGGCAGCCATTCAAAGGAGAAAAGGCTCCAGTTAGACAGTAGATATTAGATAAGCTCTTTAGAACATGATGAGAGAGAGAGAGAGAGAGAGAGAGAGAGAGAGAGAGAGAGAGAGAGAGAGAGAGAGAGAGAGAGGGAGGGGGGGTTTACTGTTCCTTTAAGCGCTATGTAACTTATGTCTTTTCACCTTTTTTCCAGCTTGAATGGCTGCCTCCATGGCTACACATCAGCTTATTTATATGAACTACAGTAGTCTTTCTGAAGCAAACAAACACAGCTTTTACTAGTGCAGAGCAACGCTACATTATATTTTAGAGCACAGCAACAGCACATTTTATTTGAAATACCTTGATATACTTTTTGTTTTTGGTGTTACTATTGCTTTAAAAACACATTTTAAAAAATGTGCCATTTTCAGAAACATACTGTTTAGAAGCTGGCATTTCTGCATAATAGATTCCCTACTTGTATATTATTTTTAAACTAAACATTGACACACACTGTAAATGGGAAAAACATTGCAGGTACACATATTCTAAAATATATAGGGAAATATGAACATCATGTGGATGTGGTGATGTAAACTCTACTTATAAAATACGGTTTACCTTGAAAGCAAGGGTTTGAGGAAATGTGTCTTTATATTCAGATTCCCCACATACAGTCTTAGAGAAGCAAAGATCTAAAAGCAACATGCTCAGATAGAGTGCAACAAGGCTACACTTACTCATTTGGGGTAAATAGAGATAGTTTACCCAAATTAAAAACATATTGTAATAGATGTAATAAGTTACTCTTGTTAAATCCAAAATTAGTAGGAAATACTGGCAATGTTGATGACTGTTGTGACTCAGGAGCAGCGATTATATTACTTAAGATAGAAAAGGTTACATGCAACCAACTGCAATGAGAAAAAGGTTTGTGAAGATTTTGATTAATCCAGGTCATGGTATATCTGTAGAAATAAGTGAAATCAACTGAAGTTGCTGTATTTTTTTTCCCTTAAAGACGTTGCACCAGTCATCCAATTGCCTTTCTCAATTCAGTATAACAGAAGTTAGAAAGCCAATTGGATGACTGGTGAAACGTCTTCAAGGAAAAAAACACAGCAAGTGCAGTTGATTTGACTTATTTCTACAGAAATGCAATGAGAAACCCTTTTTGCCAAAAAATTTAAAAAGCTCTTAGTATAGGTATTTCTGAGTGTGTTTCTGGCTTATCTTCTGGCCAAGCATTAATTCTTACTAAGTAAGTACTGTTTGCATGTAGTGGGCCACATTACACAACTTATTCAGGGTTCAAATTAAATTACCTATATGCAATCCAAGGAGTGCAAATGAGCTTTTGAGACAATTCTTATGAAGGTCTTAATCCTGCCCTCCAGGCCTTCAATCGCCCACAGCTAGTCTGTGAAGATATGCCAATCACTTTTGTTACCAAAAGCCTCATATTGTACCTATAAAATCTGCATTATTGCTCTCAAAAGAGAACTGCATTAACTAGTAATCTCACGCCCCAATTTTTAACCGTTACAAATTAGTAGGCTGCACATGGTGCTAAGGAAATGTGTAATTGCTCCTTATGGTGTATTCAGTGTGGTTTCTGAGTTCATTTATTGGCAGTTATTTTCAGTATTATTATAATTATCATCATGTGATATCATATTTTGGAGCGCCATCATATTGTGCAGCGATGATCACCTTAAAATTAACATTTAGTATGACAGAGTGATACTCTGAGAATCAGTAACGGACCACTTTTTTGGGTGTGGTGATATTTTTGTATTTAAATATTTGTCTTTCACATGATAAGAGGGCCAGTGACCCCTGCATGGACAACTACATTTCTTTTTATGAAAAGGTAAGCAGGGACCTCGATTCTGGGATGGCAATGGAGGTGATTTACCTCCATTTGAAACAGTGCCAAACAAAAGGTTACTGTTTAAATTAAGGAATGTTGGCCTGGAACATTGGACTAGTGTTGTTAATGGAGTACCGCAGGGCTCTGTACTAGGTCCTTTGCTTTTCAACTTGTTTATTAATGACCTGGAGGTGGGCATTGAAAGTACTGTTTCTATTTTTGCAGATGATAGTAAATTGTGCAGAACTATAGGTTCCATATATATATATATATATATATATATATATATATATATATATATATATATATATATATATATATATATATATATATATATATATATATATATATATATATATATATATATATATATATATATATAAATGCAAGTTAAGTTATACACTAAATGGCAGTGTGATATAAATAAATAAAATAAGCAGGAGAGAGTGCAGAGACGTGCAACTAAACTGATTAGAGGGATGGAAGACAAATTATGAGGGTAGACTGTCAAGGTTGTGGTTGTTTTCTCAGGAAAAAAAGGCACTTGCGAGGGGACATGATTACACTTTACAAGTACATTATAGACAAATAGCAGGGGACCTTTTTACCCATAAAGAGGATCACCGTACCAGAGGCCACCCCTTCAGACTAGAAGAAAAGAGCTTTCATTTGAAGCAACGTAGGTGGTTCTTCACAGTGAGGTTGTGGAATGCACTGCCTGGTGATGTTGTTATGGCTAATTCTGTTAATGCCTTTAAGAGTGGCATGGATGATTTTTTTGGAAAGACAATATCAAAGGCTATTGTGATACTAAACTCTATAGTTAGTATATATATGGGTATATATAATTTATGTGAAAGTATGGAGGTGTGTGTATGGATGCTGGGTTTTCATTTGGAGGGGTTAAACTTGATGGCCTTTGTCTTTTTTCAACCTGATTTAACTATGTAACTAACTATGTAATGCAGTTACTAAGGCTAGATTATCATTTTTATTCCGATTTCTGTATTTTTTTCCCAACTGTCAAGGGTTTAAAAATGTCACAATCTACATCAAACAAAAAATGTAAATTCAAGGTGAACTGTCTTTTAAACAAAGAAACCATCATTCACTGGGGGCACCATGAACTTTGACCTGGAGCATTAGAAATAAATAGATTTTTTTTTTTTTCAGTTTTAGTCTGGCACAAGTTCAAGTCTACATTCAACAATATAAGCGATCCCCAGAGAATCTCCTTCATTTTAATTGTTCTCTAGAATGAGAGACTGGAAGATGGTATAGGAAATGTCCCGATGAGAAGGATAAACAAGAAATATTAAGGGGGTTATTTATTAAAACTCAAAATGTTCTCATTATTTTATTAAAACAAATTCGACCAAACTCCCATCCACGATTTTACCTTATTTATCAATAAAATAACTTGACTTTGGTGCTGGAAGACTCGAAAAACCACAAATCATTTTTTTTCCCCATAAAATGTGGGCTTTCCCCTTTAAAACCACGACCAGAAAAATTTGAGTTTTAGTAAATAACCCCCTAAAAATCTATATCATCTGTTTTCTGCTTACAGATGTTGCAGGCCCTGGCCATTACAATTAAAAAAAAAAAAAAAAAAGATTTCCCAAAGCCCCAGAACTTGCTTCAGATTTTGTGGGCATTTAAAAGTTACATTTATACAGGGAATGAATAGGTGGGGGTGATGGAGGAGCAAATTATAAAGCACTGGGTGGCTTACTGTGGAAAGTGGCTCAGCATCACTTTGCAATTGGGTTAAAGGGATACTGTCATGGGGAAATTTTTTTTTTTCCAAAATTAATCAGTTAATAGTGCTGCTCCAGCAACATTCTGCATTGAAATCCATTTCTCAAAAGAGCAAACTTTTTTATATTCAATTTTGAAAACTGACATGGGGCTAGACATTTTGTCAATTTCCCAGCTGCCCCAAATCATGTGACTTGTGCTCTGATAAACTTTTTCCCCCCAGCAGCCAAACAAAAGAACAATTGGAAGGTAACCAGATAGCAGCTCCCTAACACAAGATAACAACTGCCTGGTAGATCTAAGAACAGCACTCAATAGTAAAAACCCATGTCCCACTGAGACACATTCAGTTACATTGAGAGGGAAAAACAGCAGCCTGCCAGAAAGTATTTCTCTCCTAAAGTGCAGGCACAAGTCACATGACTGGGGGCAGCTGGGAAATTGACAAAATGTCTAGCCCCATGTCAGATTTCAAAATTGAATATAAAAAAATCAGTTTGCTCTTTTGAGAAATGGATTTCAGTGCAGAATTCTGCTGGAGCAGCACTATTAACTGATTCATTTTGAGAAAAAAATTTTTTCCCATGACAGTATCCCTTTAATAAAAAAAAAACACCCTGAAAGATTCAGTATATGTAAATACATGTTAAAATTGAACATAAAATCATACATGGTGAGCAATTACTTGGATGTTTAGGAAGTCCTCTGTGGACTGTATATAAGGATATAAAGTAATGGAATATAGTTGCTATAAATAGTAGAGTGATAATATACACTGTAGTTTTCCACAATTGAATAAAATAGCCACCAGAACCAACCACAAAATTGGTTAGACATACATCTAGAACGCTTCCTAGCCACATCATTAATAAAGTCCTAATTTTAACACTAAAGATATAATAATATAATGCTTATTGTCTGTATTGGCATTCACACAGAAGCCAGAACGTCATACAGGGCAGGCATATTACCCAGGAAAATGCAGGTCAAACAAACCGATAAGAAATTAATTTTAGGTGGGACAATAGTTACTGTATATTATTATTATTAACAAGTATTATTATTATTATTAGCAACATTTTTGTCAGCACTGTACAACAAGTCAAGCTAGAATAGCAAATGTCAGATCTAGGCAAGCAGATCAAACTCCTCACTCATAAAATCCTGGAATAAACCATGGACAAAATCTACCTTTTTTACACAAACTTCTACCGAAACCTCTACAGTATTTCCTATGAAAGCTGCTGGTTCACATCCTAAATTCACCAATCCTGGAGGACATCTATGAAAATACATTAAACTAATGGGTACTGGGTCCAGTAAACCAAAGCAAAGGATGCTCTTTTTAGTAACCTAGCCACCAAATCTGTTTTCTATAGAATCTGAACTAGGCACAGCAGTATGTTCTTGTTTGAATGCAGCGGTGTTTAACTGGTCTGAGGGTTAGTAAAGGATATTAGATACCCCCAGATGACCCAGGTTGTAGAGTAATTAGGGTGAACTTTTGGATAAATTATTATATACAGTCCCTGGTAACTTGTAATTATGGTAACCATAATAGAATAGTACTTTCATATATCGTTAACACTGGTGGGGGGGCAAAACCTATTGCTGGACATCAAAGAAAAAAAAACTGAAAGCCTTTGCCATAGGCTCAAAAGAGAGCTTTAAACTGCACATCCTCAAGGTCTCCTGGTATAGATGAATGCTCAAATAAGCCGTTTAAAAGACTATACATATATAGGGCTGGTGTCACCTTGCCTACGTTTCTGAAGTGTCCTCCACCTTCCACAACAAAAAGAGTGCTTGCCCTTCATTGAATCCACATGAAAAACTACCATCTGCTATTGTTAAAGGAGAAGGAAAGGCAAAAGTAAATACTTATCTCCCAGTAATGTACCGTATATATTCGAGTATAAGCCGACCCGAGTATAAGCCGAGGTACCTAATTTTACCTACGAAAACTGGGAAAACTTATTGACTCTAGTATAAGCCTAGACACAACTACAGCCCTGTCTCCCAGCAGCGCACATTCTGCCAAAGCGACCCCCCCAGCGATCAACCGGACTTCTTTGCAAAGTTGATGGTGGCAGAGAATTGCCAAACGGATTACTGTGTGCATTGTCCCACTGTCCCACTACCATGTGCAGAGGGTGCTGTTTGATATTGCCATCACTGTTAATCTTTCGTATAACCAAAAGAGGGCGCTGTGTGATATTGCAGTCACTGTTATTCTTTCATATAACCAACAGAGGGCACTGTGTGATATTGCAGTCACTGTTATTCTTCCATATAACCAACAGAGGGTGCTGTGTGATATTGCAGTCACTGTTATTCTTTCATATAACCAACAGAGGGCGCACTGTTATTCTTTCATAAAACCAACAGAGGGTGCTGTGTGATATTGCAGTCACTGTTATTCTTTAATATAACCAACAGAGGGCGCTGTGTGATATTGCAGTCACTGTTAATCTTTCATATAACCAACAGAGGGCGCACTGTTATTCTTTCATACAACCAACAGATGGCGCTGTGTGATATTGCAGTCACTGTTATTCTTTCATATAACCAACAGAGGGCGCACTGTTATTCTTTCATATAACCAACAGAGGGCATTGTGGGATATTGCAGTCTCTCCCCAAGTGAACTGTTGGTATAGGAATGATTAAAAGTGACTGCAATCTCAGCTACTCGGGTACCGCTGACCCGAGTATACCGAGGTAGACTTTTTAAGCACATTTCGGATGCTGAAAAACTCGGCTTATACTCGGGTATATACGGTGAACCCCAAGGCCTCTGAAATTGCTAAGGTAGCGAGTCACATAGTCTACGCTAATCCTCCTTCTCCGTATTGCGCAAAAAAAAAAAAAAACCTTGACCCCAGGAGCGCATCACTACAGCGCCAGCAGATCAGTAGTGGCAGCATGAAGGACTTGCACAGTAGATGTATATTACACCCAATGCGCATCAAGGCTGCCTCTGACAGCAGGATACAAGAACACTGCGTGCAGCGTGACGTCACCTGAGTCCACCGCTGCAGTCTGCCTATGAGCGCTACTCCTTCCACATCATACTAGGGAGAAAACTTTTAAAACGCTACATAAGTTCCTTTTCCACAAGCCTTTGATTAGGGGCGTATTTATATTTGCCTTTCCTTCTCCTTTAAGAGAAATAAATGCCTTTCTGCAGTTTAAAATAGTTTTTTATAAGCTACTCGGAAAGACACACACTTTATATTAACTGAGGCATGCTGATCCTTGATTGTAGATGAAATGCAAACATACACCAGAGTTAACACAGCAAAAACACATCTGTTCTCTCTTCATGCAGCAGGAAGGTGTAAGATATTCATTGAATGTAAGATCCAATATATCTTATAGGGGGCTTCTTTTCCCAGCAGATGAATTAGAACTAAAATAATTGATTCCAGTACAAACAAAAACTAACAAAATAACTGCCTTTTGCACACATTCTGCATGTAGAGAGACAGGATTTCTGATGATTGTAATAGTGAGCTCTAATACATCTAGGCAAAAGTAGCCCCCCTATAAGATATATTGGATCTAACAGTCAATGAATATCTGACACCCAACTCCTGCATGAAGAGAGAATGAAGAGAGAATGAAGAGAATATTTCAGTATGATGAAGCGCTATATCCCCTTTAAAGAACGGGACTGATGTTGCATTTCTTGCCAGGTGTAACTAGCATTTAAAACCACCTTAAGCTCAGCTTCCTATCTAAGCATGTCAGAAATCCCTGACACATACAGAGGCTGATCTGCAGATGAAAGACAAAATACAAGTTCTAATTGATCTCTATTTTTTAAACTCGTATAAATCACCAAAATTGAAGAGAACCTTCAACACACCCAGGAACTCAAATGGGTTACCACTGTGCATCTATGGAAGGGAAGGGGGTCTGACACCTCCCTAAAAGTTTCCTTTGCACAGATGGGAATTTCAGAATGAGATGAAACAATGAATATACATGGCATTAGCAGAGAAATGCTTTTGTAGGAGGCGTTGTTTGAAGTTTGCACAAAAAAGGCATGCATATTGAGGCAACTGTGTAAGTTGGTAATAAATGATGCCAATTACTTATGCTTAAGCAATGTGCTCAAAAGCATTCCAGTGTGAGTGATTTGCTTGCAATGTGCACCACACAGGCAGAGGAGCAATAATTGCCTGAATCAATGTCACCATCATCTTGCTTCTTCATGTCCAAGGTTTCTTGTATCTCCACATCCTCCTCTGGCGGGTGAATTATGAAAGTAGGGATAACATCAATAGTGGATGGCAGAGGTTTTGGGACACAATACTCAATCTCCTGAAAAACTGCAGAGGGCAGGCGATTGAGGGTAGGGCTGGAGGGTGGAGTGTTTTGGGGGGTAGGCACAGGAGTTGAACGCCTGGAGCCTGCCGGGGTCCCAGCTCTCGAAGGAGGAAGAAGATAATTGAGGAGGAGAGAAAGGCGAGATTCTGCTCGCAACGAGTTACGGGAGGCAGAAAGGCCTTCCCCTGAAGTAAAACAAATAAAAACAAAACAAACATTTATCTATAAAATAGAAACTTAATGTTTATACACATTTACTTTTATACATATACATTGAAATCCCATGCGAAACCCTAGAATTGGGCACACACACATGCAAAGGAAAATGTATTAAGCACAACACACATTATAAACAGTTAAATTAAATGTGAACTATTGTGAACATGAAAATTTAATATAAGCTTCAGCATACTGACATAAGAATCAATTTAAACATTCTGTACTGTTTTTGAAATAATCAAGTTCATCTTCACTATCCCTTTCCATAGAATGATGAGAAACAGATGCTGAGAGATGGATAGTGAAGATAAGCTCCATTATTTCAGAAACTATGAAGAATATTAAATTGATTGTATTTACTAAGTTTCTTATTTCAGTATGCTGAAGCTTATATAAAATTTAAATTTTTGTGATAGTTCCCCTTTAACCAAACAGCTTTTTCAAATGCTGCGTGTATCAGACCCAGAATTAAATCTAGAAGTGAAAACATTTTTAGTGACCCTCTCCCACAATATCATGCAACCACCTGTTCAAATAATAAAATATATAACATCTCCAGAAAGCATGGGCACTTGTTAATTACCAGTATTGTGGGTGCCAAATTTCTACGAAAGAAGTGCCTGCATGGTTGGACCATAAAAAAAAGCACAAAGAGTAGTGTACAGGGTGTTGGAATGCCTAACCATATACACAGTATGATCAGTGCCTATTTTCCCAGTTAGGAATGTCATGAAGCTATAGTGTCTGTAATGGTTACCCTGCTGGATAGAATGAGCTGCATATGAAGTAGTATAGTGCCAAGCACATTGGTGTATGGCAAAATAAATGTTTGGATTGCAAACCTGTAATAAGCAAACCAGTTTAGGTTAAAAAAACAAACGTTTTTTTTTTTTGCATTCAAATTAACATACTGATGAATTAATTACCAATAAATGAAAGCCACATTACTGTTTCAATGGTCAGAAAAAAACAAAAGAAATACTGTTCACCTAATGGTAACCCGAGTGATTTCAACAACTATGTAACACTCATGTGGCGTTAATCATGACAGGCTGAGATCACCATAGAAATACATAGTTAACTGCTAATGTGAGTTTCTCTACTGCTATATGTAGTCAAAATGTGGCCTACATTTGAACATCAAATAAACTTAAGCGTATGTTTTTCTGATGAATTTCCAAGAGATAATCGCCTGACCAGCAAGTATATTGGCAGGGTCAATGTTTTTAGCTGCCTTCCTGCCAACCTGTACATCTCGCCAGTGGCAAAGCAGTTTGTGATATACAGACATAGTATTTATTTATCACTAGTACCCAACATAGTCTGTCACATCCATTTATTTCTATGGAATTTTGGGGAGCATATTTACCAATGGGTGAAAGTAGGAATTCATCCTTTAATAAATGTGCCTTGAAATAAGGAACAGTGGTGAAATTGTCAGACTGTGTAGATCTCTAGTTTCTCTTTTTCCCATAAATACACCCCATAGATGAAACCTCTAATCTAATTGCAACCCCAATAAAATAAGAAATAGGACAGCAGTAGGCCTGAGCTATTCTGCGTTAATTTTTGAGTAGGGTTGTTCTTATGTGTTTTATTATTAGAGAAAATAATTTTTTAAAAATGACAGTTATAATGGATATGGCCTTCCCGTAATTTGGAGCTTTCTGGATAACTGGTTACCAGATAACGGATCCCATACCTATAAACAATTGCAAACAGGTTAGGGCAGAAAAAACAAAGCTTTGCTTTCTGCATTCATTTATTCACAGGTATTAATGCATTTGACTAAACTGGTATGGTATACTACACACAACAATCAGTTGGCCAGCAAGAAATTTAGAGCAAGGTTTTCTTATTTATTGGTACACCAACAGTAGATAAGATCATCAAATTATATAACCCTTTTTCAAATGGGGGGAGCTCCTCCCCCCATGATTCCTTTTTTCATTGAGACTGAAAATGTATTTTCTTTTGTCTTGTGTTGGCGTTGCTGTGTCACTTCTGGCCAAAGAAAAATTATGATTTACAGATGTCGACAGCACCAGCCATAGATTATGCTGTTTAAAATGCCTTTATTGAGACATGGGTTTCTGGCCCCAATACACTTGGCAACGTTTCAGACCGCCATCGGTCTTTTATCAAGCCTTGATAAAAGACCGATGGCGGTCTGAAACGTTGCCAAGTGTATTGGGGCCAGAAACCCATGTCTCAATAAAGGCATTTTAAACAGCATAATCTATGGCTGGTGCTGTCGACATCTGTAAATTGTGAATAAACGGACGCATGGTGGAAACCGTTGAACGTGCATCAGGGCTTAAGAATTGGGAAGCATAGGTGCTGACTGAGAAATCTAATTCAAAGAAAAATTATGTACGTATAAGAATATGTAGACCAGGAAACACTGGAAAAGTCAGAGACTCAGCAAGGTATATTTCCTATATATCTGCAGCATTATTTCTTTATTATGGCTAACCTTAAAATAGGCAAAGCATGCTGCAGACATGTCCTTCAAGAGTTTTACAGACATGTACAAATTAGGAACTATGGATGCCTATACAATGTTCGCTTCAGGGAAGGGGAAGGCCTGAGGCAAGACATAGCAATGGTGGGGGAAGATATTAAAGAATTTTAAGAATTTTATATAAAGTAGACAGACTAGTATATACTTGCCCCTACTTATTTAACTTATTAAAAAGATTGTAAAACATTATATATTTATTAAAGTATAATCAATATATACAAAGTGCAAACATATTACGCAGCTCTTTATGGAGAATATATATATATGTGTATATATATATATATATATATATATATATATATATATATATATATATATATATATATATATATATATATACACACACACACACAACTGCTCACATTAATTCCTGTCCCAGGAGAACCTATATTCTAATTTATCTCCAAAGTAATTTCAACAGGAGCCAGGAAACCATAGCACCCAGGGGAAAATAATGCAAAACCCAAGGAGATCATGCAAACAGAATGTTTTCGTGTTGACAGCAATGCTCTCTTCTGTGCTACCAATATCATATATTGCATAAAAAGTTTGAAATACCCAAAATGGATTGTCGACTTTAATAGTTTGGGTTTGCTTATTTGCACTACAATGCGAGAAACCTAGCAAAAAGAAGCTGCCTTGGAAACACTAGACAAAGAAAAAAATAATAAGTCTTTTTATCCAGGTGTTATTTTAAAATTCAAACAAAAAAAATGTGAATAGGAATGTGCAAGAAAAAGCCAGTTCTAATACTAAACTTCAACAGCTAAGAAATGGATTCAGCATTATGGTTTAAAAACCCTGAAAGTGAAATTCCCTTGAGGCATAAGCCATTCATTTAATCAACTAACAATTAATGCCATGTAGTTGTCAAAGCCACATTAATAAATCAGTTAGGCAATTACCATAGATTAAATGCACATCTCATTTTCTTATTTCACAGCATTAAAGTCATGCTAGGCAAGCTTCCTGCAGTAGAAAGTATTAAACAAATTCTTGTTGAAATACTGTCATCAAAACATTTGTGTTGGTGTATTAAAAACATTCTTCTTTTATAGATGTGATGCAAAATAAAGTATTATATTTTATATATAATTTTTGGCTCTTGGAATCTACTTTCGTTGGATGTTCCGGATTGGTGCCTGCCTAATGTGATGTGATGTGAAGTACTCCCCTATGCTGAAGGTCTGGGGCATGTGCACCCGGACCCAACTGGGAAAGCGGTAAGCTTATCCTAATGATACATTAAGGCTTATGCCTCTCGTGAAATTTTCTGGATTCTTTGTAATATTAAAAACATAATTGAAGATCAATACAGAAAAGTTTCTCTGGAAAAAAAAGTGTACATTTTGCAAGCAGTTTTGAATATATACAATTGTATAGGAGCCAGCTCCTAAAGTAGTGTAACTACTTTTTTTAAAAAAAACAAAAAAACACACAACTGTAAAACAAAATTGTTACGACAGTATCTCAACATTAAAAGCAAAGTAATGAAATTAAAAGCCGCAGCCCAGAATTAGTAGCTATAAGGACTGTTTTGGGTAAGACATTTATTATTTCATGATCAATTTCATATGATTTTGAGAACTTTCGGCCATAACCCACAAAGATGATATGATTAGCATGTGTAAGCAATGAAATTAAATGATTTAAGCAAGACTAAAGAAATCTTAAAAGGGCTACTCCTTTAAAGCGATACAAAATTGGCAAGAAAGATTGTGAAAGCAAGGCAGATTAGAATAAGATGCTTTTCACAACTAATCTCACCGTTTCGTTCATGCAAGTGAGGTTCAGAATGTTTCTTGCCTATGTCAGCGAAGGATCGGACCAGTGGAATGCGGTTACTCAGTTTCTTCTCATTTTGATGGTGATGTCTTTTTAGAAGAGCTTCCCTGACTTGCTCTCTAATGGATTCATCCATCTGACCGGATGCAGTCAAGTTATCCAACAACATATCTGCCAAACACCATTAACACAAAAACAGAAAAATGTCATGGTCAAGGGAAAATTAACTTTTGATTAATATGAAGGAATCTGCATTTAATGACAGTTACGTGGAATTATCACTCTACTGCCTCATTTCTAAAAGCCACTGTTGCTACTGATAGACAAATTAATCGAATAACAAATTTTTCCCCAATTGGTAAAAAATTTCAACAACTTCTTTGTATATACACAAGTTTTGTAGACAATTTTTAAATGGGGGTTTGGTACACTAAGCTGAGAATTCTGAAAGGTCAAGTTGGGAAAGCTGGCATTTTCCTTGCAGTTCTAATTTATAGAACATTTGTTAACCTTTTACGGATATTTTGTGTATATGAGCACAATTGTTTATACAGGTATGGGATCCATTATCCGGAAACCCGTTATCCAGAAGGTTCCTATAGACTCCATTTTATTTCCTTTCCCTTTTCTCTGTAATGAAAAAAAAACCAGTCCTTGTACTTGATCCAAACTAATATATAATGAATCCTAATTGAAAGCAAAACTAGCCTGTTGGGTTTACATAATTTTCTAGTAGACTCAAGGTATGAAGATCCAAATTACAGAAAGATCCATTAGCTGCAAAACCCCGTGTCCTGAGCATTCTGGATAACACATCCCATACCTATACAATAGAATTGCCTTACCCCAGAATTGTTTTCATCAAAAAGTGTTCTCCAGCTCCAGTCAATCATGCTTCATTGTTTCCAAACAGCTTACATTTTTATTACAGTAAATGCATTATACATTCAGCAATACTCTTATTATTAGGAATGCACTAATACACTTATTTTGAATTTGGACAAGTACCCAAGCCCACAAATACAAATTTGTATGGGCGGGGGGGTCGACTCCTGCCAGACATCTTTCAAAAATTGGTACCATCTCAAATTTACAGATGACACCCCTCTAAGTAATAAGGGGAAATAAAATGTACAAATGCATCCTTATAGTTGCTCACAGCAAGCAATTGGATCTCTGCTTATTTTAGCAGACGGATAAAAACTGAATGCAGATTAGTTGCTACTGCCAAGTGCACCAATACAATTTAGCATCTTTGTTGGTAAATCAGCCCATTTAGAGAAATGATATACAGATGAGAGTGCCTTTCTTTTGGGTGGGAGCATCTATATTCAATATTTGTAATTCATGTTCATGGTACATACCTTTCCTCAAAATGTATTCTTTAACAAATATAGCTAAACAGCTGTAATGTACAGTATATGTAAAAAAAATATACATATTCTATATGCAATGTTTTTCTTGTTCAAATGACAAAGAAAAAACAACAGACCGAGTCATTTATATTCAAATTTATTGCCAAGAACACTGGAAATAACTGAAAAAACAAATCCTATTAATAACGATGCTTTGTTAGCACATCAACCTATTGGACCTATTAAATGTATACGTTGCTTTTCTGCACAAAACTACAACATAAAAATATTGTTTGATTTTTTCTTAAACCTATAAAGCACAGACAGCAGTCAATGCCAAACAGCCCAAGATATTGCACTGCTGCTCCTACACAATATATTTAAAAAAAAATGACACTCTTCAAGGTTAGGCAACTGAAGAGTGTATTATTGAACAATTAGCCACACTGGAGTAATGCAATTGTACAGTTTAATACAAAATATTCTCAACAGTTACCTGAAATGTCCTCGATTGTGTTGGCTCTCATATCCAGCATTATTGTGCCATTAAGTATGCAGCTGCGTAGCTCAAAAAGACTGTGCAAAGAAAGAGTAGCCACGTATGGCTTGCTCCACCGGTCTCCACCATCTTCTACATCTTCTTCAAATTTGAGCCACCTAAGACATTGAATTTTACCAAACATTTTTAATGCTGAGAGTATTACTAAAATCTTTTAAGATTATTTGTAAACTGTTGCAGTGGAGACTCCTATAATACATGGCAATAGAGAAAGTAGTTAATGTAGACCTTTTGCAGTTTAGCTGGTTCAGGCACCATTATTTTTCTAAATACATGAGCCAGCACAGTTTTGGGGTGTAAACACATAGGTGCTAAAAAAACAAATGGCACTCTGTGGTAAATCCTAAATCACATCAGCCTTACACATGAGGAACACATGGATTCAGACAGTTAGGATGTGCCCAAAATACCCACTGCCATTTCTTATGGACTTGAGTTGGAAAGCCAGACATACTGGCTCGGAGAGGAGGCTCGCAGAGCAACCACTGGCAGGGGCTAGTGGAGTGGGGGGAGGAGAAGGGGCAGTGGAGGCTAATGAGGGAGGAAGGTTTGTGACAGTCAAGAGGGGAAGTAGGGGACAGAAGAGTAGGGGGGCTGGTCCACAGTTTGTCCAAAACAGCAAATTCGCCGTTTTGGCTGAAGATGCTGGGGAGGAAAACTCCGAACTGGCGTGTATGGAGCAGGCTGACTCTCGGAGCGCCCCGGGAGGCAGTGGCTCTAATACGGGTGGTGGGGGGAGTGCAAGGAAGGAAATGCAGGTTCTAGTTATAGGGGATTCAATTATTAGAAAGGTGGATAGGGTAATCTGTCGCAAGGCCCCTACATGCCGAACAGTCTGCTGCTTGCCTGGTGCTAGGGTTCGGCATGTGGTGGAACGAGTTGACAGATTATTGGGAGGGGCTGGGGAAGACCCAGCGGTCTTGGTACACATAGGTACCAATGACAAAGTTAGAGGAGGTGGTGAAGTCCTCAAAAATGATTTTAAAAAACTAGGTTCAAAGCTGAGGGCGAGGACTTCCAAGGTAATTTTCTCAGAGATATTACCTGAGCCACGAGCAACGCTAAGGAGACAGCGGGAGCGTAGGGAGATTAATGCGTGGCTAAAAGATTGGTGTAGGGAGGAGGGTTTTGGGTTTTTGGAGAACTGGGCTGATTTTTCAGTCGGCTACAGGCTCTTTGCTAGGGATGGGCTGCACATCAATGATGATGGGGCAGCTGTTTTGGGAGAGAAGATGGCTAGAGGGTTGGAGAAGATTTTAAACTAGGTGTGGGGGGGGAGGGTTCAGTAAAAGATTCAGTGGTAGACAGGTTAGATGAGATAGTGGGCAAAGAAAGGGAAAATGGGGGAGGAGATTTGGCTAGGGATACTGTTAAGGATAGGGAGGACCACATGTCATATGTTCAATATGGTGCCAGTATTAAATGTATGTTTACAAATGCAAGAAGTCTGACTGGTAAAATGGGAGAGCTGGAGCTGCTGGTGATGGAAGGAAAATATGATGTGATTGGTGTGGCCGAAACATGGCTGAATGAGTCGCATGACTGGGCAGTAAATATCAGTGGCTATACTTTGTTTCGGAGGGACAGAGGCAATAGAAAAGGAGGAGGGGTATGTCTGTATGTTAGGCAGGATTTAAAAGCTCATATAAAGGAGGAGGTTATGTTAGAAAATGAGGGGCCAGAAGTCGTATGGGTGGAGTTCTTCACCAATTGTAAAGAATCCAGCAAATTAATTGTAGGAGTATGCTATAGACCCCCTAATGTAAGTGAGGAGGAAGAGACAAAGCTCCTAATGCAAATAGAAAAGGCTGCTAGTTTAGGTAAAGTAATGATAATGGGGGATTTTAATTACCCAGATATTGACTGGAGCAACGGTACTGCTAGATCAGTTAATGGGAACAAGTTTATAAACTTATTGCACGACAATTTTTTAGCACAGGTTGTTGAGGAGCCTACCAGAAAAAATGCTATTCTTGATTTAGTGATCTCAAATGACCCAGAACTTATAGCAAATGTGCAAGTCATTGAACCCCTGGGTAATAGTGACCATAATGTTATATCTTTTAATGTCTGGTGCAAAAAACAAAAATATACTGGGGCAACAAAAACCATGAATTTTGCCAAAGCTAATTTTAGTGCCTTGAGGGCTGCCCTACAGAGCATTGATTGGGGCATTAGGTTTTCAGCTAAAAACACAGAACAGAAATGGTTGTCCTTTAAAATGATATTAAATCATTACTGTTCTCAATTTATTCCCTTAAGGACTAAACGTAGAAGCTCTAAGAATCATCCTGTGTGGCTTAATACAGAGGTAAAGATGTTAATGGGAAAGAAGAGAAAGGCATTTAAAAACTACAAATCTGTAGGGACAGAAGCTGCATTTAATGAATATAAACACTGTAATAAATGTTGTAAATCAGCAATCCGGAAGGCTAAGAAAGAAATGAAGAGTTAATTGCGGTGGAGGTGAAAATTAACCCTAAAAAGTTTTTTAAATATATTAATAGTAAAAAGATGCAGGTTGAGAGTGTTGCTCCATTAAATAATGGTACCAGTATGGTTGTAACAGATACAGATAAGGCAAATGTGTTAAATCAGTTCTTTTCTTCAGTGTATACAATAGAGGAGTCTGGGTTCACAGGCTCACTTAATAACTGCACGAATGGTTCAGCTCAATCTAGTCAGTGGCTGACTCAGGATATGATTCAAAAAGCTTTAATACAAATTAATGTAAACAAGGCTCCAGGGCCTGATGGCATACACCCCCGGGTTCTAAGAGAGCTTAGTTCAGTTTTAGACCAGCCCTTATTTCTGATTTTCTCAGATTCACTGTCATCTGGTATGGTGCCTATGGATTGGAGAAAAGCTGATGTTATTCCAATATTTAAAAAGGGATTACGATCTCAGCCTGGCAATTATAGGCCAGTAAGGTTGACATCTGTGGTGGGCAAATTATTTGAAGGCTTGTTAAGGGATACCATACAAAATTTTGTCCTAATGAATGGCATTATGAGCAACAATCAGCATGGCTTTATGAAGGATAGGTCATGTCAGACGAATTTGATTGCATTTTATGATGTGGTAAGTAAGATTCTGGATAGTGGGGGGGCAGTAGATGTGATCTATTTGGATTTTGCCAAAGCGTTTGATACTGTGCCCCACAAACGACTGCTTTCTAAACTAAGGTCTGTTGGGCTTAATGAAGTCGTTTGCACATGGATAGGAAACTGGCTACAGGATCGGGTACAGAGGGTGGTTGTTAATGGGACATTCTCTACTTGGAGTAAGGTTCTTAGTGGGGTCCCCCAGGGCTCAGTATTGGGTCCACTTTTATTTAACTTGTTCATTAATGACTTAGGGGAGGGTGTTGTAAGTAATGTATCAGTGTTTGCAGATGACACAAAATTATCCAGCCCAATTAATTCCATCCAGGATGTGGCATCCTTGCAACAGGATCTTGACAAACTGGCAATCTGGGCAGCTAAGTGGCAAATGAGATTCAATGTTGATAAATGTAAAGTCATGCACCTGGGATGTAAAAATATCCAAGCCACTTATACCCTTAATGGGACTGCACTAGGCAAATCCATTATGGAAAAGGACCTTGGAGTCCTTGTAGATGATAAACTTGGCTGTAGCAAGCAATGCCAGTCAGCAGCATCAAGGGCAAATAAGGTCTTGAGCTGTATTAAAAGGGGCATAGAGTCACGGGAGGAGGGGGTCATTCTTCCACTGTATAGAGCACTTGTAAGGCCCCATCTAGAATATGCCGTACAGTTTTGGTCTCCATCACTCAAACAGGACATTATTGTATTAGAGAGGGTACAGAGAAGGGCAACTAAGCTGGTAAAAGGTATTGAAAATCTTAGCTATGAGGAAAGACTGGCCAAATTGGGGATGTTCACGCTGGAGAAGAGGCGCTTAAGGGGTGATATGATGACTATGTATAAATATATAAGGGGATCATATAACAATCTCTCTAATGCTTTATTTACCAGTAGGTCTTTCCAGCTGACACGAGGTCACCCATTCCGATTAGAAGAAAAGAGGTTCTGCCTAAATATTCGGAAGGGGTTTTTTACAGTGAGAGCTGTGAAGATGTGGAATTCTCTCCCTGAATCAGTTGTACAGGCTGATACATTAGATAGATTTAAGAAGGGGTTGGATGGCTTTTTAGCAAGTAAGGGAATACAGGGTTATGGGAAATAGCTCATAGTCCAAGTTGATCCAGGGACTAGTCCGATTGCCATTTTGGAGTCAGGAAGGAATTTTTCCCCCTCTAAGGCAAATTGGAGAGGTTTCAGATGGGTTTTTTTGCCTTCCTCTGGATCAAATGGCAGATAGTTAGTTAATAAACAAAAAAAAAAAAAAAAAAAAGGTTGAACTCGATGGACATGTGTCTTTTTTCAACCTTACTTACTATGTTACTATGTCTTACTATGTTACTGGCTCATCACTTATGGCTAAAAAGCCCTAGTATCAGTGTTTGCATTTCCCTTTTAACTTAAAGCGATATGGTCGTGGGAAAAAAAAGTTTTTTTCAAAAGAACAAACAGATTTTTTTATATTTAATTTTGAAATCTGATATGGGGCTAGACATATTGTCAGTTTCATAGCTGCCCCAGTCATGTGACTTGTGCTCTAATAAACTTTTTACTGCTGTACTGCAAGTTGGAGTGATTTCAACCCCCCTACCTTTCCCCCCAGCAGCCTAACAACAGAACAATGGGAAGGTAACCAGATAGCAGCTCCCTGACACAAGATAACAGCTCCCTTGTAGATCTAAGAACAGCACTCAATAGTAAAATCCAGGTCCCACTGCTAGATATTCAGTTACATCGATTAGGAGAAACAACAACCTGCCAGAAAGCAGTTCCCTTCTAAAGTGCTGACTCTTTCTGAAAGCACATGACCAGGCACAATGACCCGACATGGCTGCCTACACACTAATATTACAACTAAAATATACACTTGCTGGTTCAGGAATAGAATTTTATATTGTAGAGTGAATTATTTGCAGTGTAAACAGTGTAATTTATAAATAAAAACCATGACAGAATCCCTGCAGACAGCAGGGTTGATTTTAGGTTCTTTTCAGCTACCTAAAAATAATCCAATGTATAATTAGCTTTATTGCCAGCATTTTCAGATAATTCAGCTTCTTTACATGAAAAATAGTTTTTTTTTATGTCACTTATAGTTTTCAACAAATGTTGCAGTAACTGCATGTCGGAACGGACAGTACCAACTGTGTATTGGGCCAAAACAATTTTGGCTCATTAGCAAAATACTAGCCTGCCAATCTTTTTTATTTTTTGAAGGACAAAAATGCATTTTGCTAGACTAAGGCTATTTTGCAGGCTGAGAGAAGAAGATCTGTGGTCACACACAGGCTAAGGTAAGTCACACAGCTCTGCTGTGTGACTATTCAGAGCAAATGGTCTCTGAAGCACAGGCAGACTACCAGATTCCTTTGAATCTATGGAATCATGGATATCGGAATTAAAAAAAAACAAAACAAAACACCAGAAATATATATATTTCTCGAAGGTCAGATAGTGTTTATGCACCTTTTCTACAAAAGCCCAAATTAAATTAGCCCATTTCAAAAAGGGTGGCATATTTTCCCTTTAACGTCAATAGATATTTGGACAGCACATTCAAGTGAATTTCTCAAAAGACCCACTGTTCTGACATGATGAATATCACAAAAGCCTGAAGGTAGTGTTAATCTCAATTTTTCCGATTGATCAGTGTATATACTGATTGAATTAATGCGGGGATCGTTTTCTAGTGTTACTAGCGTAAGAATATTAAGGAAATAAGTTAATAATAAAATTAAATAACCATTAGAAATCAAGAGGCATAACACCCTCACCTTGCAGTTTCCTTCCATTCACATTCCTCACCATCTCTGAAACACAATTCATCCATTTCTGTAAACAGGTCATGAGGAATGTGCTCTTCATCATCATCTTCAGTGCCAAGAATAAACTGTACACGCTGGGAAGGGGTGTCTAAAAAACAGCAGACAATGCATACTAACAAAATGGAACACTAGTGAATTTGAACACTTCCCAGTTAAAGTATTTTTACAGACATCTAGAAGGGAGCCTGTGTTTTATTTACACAAACAGATAGCGGGGCTTTTGAGATGACTTCAAAGTGTCATTATCACTTTAAAGACATTCTGTTTCATGTAAATAAATGTATAAAATGCATTAGCATCACTTTAGAAAATGAAATTGAATTAAATACCATGCTTAAAGGAAAGTATTACCATATTATTTAATAGAGTGCCCCATGGTGTATGTGATCGCTAATTTTATTTTTCGCTCTGTTGTCCTGTACCGCCTCATTGAATCTAATGGTATACCTTCTCTTTTGGAGCCGACATTTTCTATTTTATGATGTAATCAAGATGGCGCGGGTGAATCAAACGTGCATACCAGTGGGAGGGCTTTAGAGTAGGTTTGTGGCTGAAGTGCATGTTCTAAGTCTAGAGAAAGCATGTTCACAAGGTCTGCTTAATGTGCATGCGCTGCCTTAGTGTTGGTAAAGTGTGCAGAATCGCTGGTCTTGGTCGTAGTGAACAATTGTTGCATAATGGGAGTTTCTCTTATAGTACATAGTATAGTGTGTTTTTTTAGTTGAACAAGGCTGTAGATCGGACAAATAGCTTTACATACTTCAGACTTTAAGCAAAGGCAGAAAACACAAAAGGTTAGCTGAAAAGGTGATGAGCTAAGGTGTTAAGCAGTAGGCGTAATAGTAATTTTTTTTTAGATACAGGTTTCTTGTGTACATGCAGTTATTTTTATTTCTTGCCCACCATGTGCAAATAATTTGTCCCTTTCACTATTAATACAGTCAAATAACACAAATAAAATTCCTACATGCAGATTATCCCAATTATTGAATACTAAGTTATGCAGCTGACTTTATATCAGATATATATATATATATATATATATATATATATATATATATATATATAGAGTTGCTTTGGGTGTCCGCACTCGATCTCCAATAGAGTAGAGGTGCACGATCAATGTTCATAATATGCAGTAGTAATGGATCAGCACACTCATTTTAGAAGTGATTAAAGTGTCTTTATTGGTAACACAGCATTGTTATCCGACGTTTCGGTCCCACCTGGCGACCTTTCTCAAGGAAAGGTCCCCAGGTGGGACCGAAACGTCGGATAACAATGCTGTGTTACCAATAAAGACACTTTAATCACTTCTAAAATGAGTGTGCTGATCCATTACTACTGTATATATATATATATATATATATATATATATATACACACACACACACACACACAGTATAAAAAACAGTAAACATGGAAGGAAAGAAAGAAAGAAAGAAAGAAAGAAAGAAAGAAAGAAAGAAAGAAAGAAAGAAAGAAAGAAAGAAAGAAAGAAAGAAAGAAAGAAAGAAACTATGGGCTGTACTTTGATTTGAATTTGATTGTGACACTATGCATGGGATTATCAGCAGATGAGATCAAGGTCACATTTGTGAGGTAAATGAATTGCAAAGGTCATTTAACAAAACAAATCACGCCATGTTAATACAGGCCACTTTCAAAAGAAAAAAAACTGGAAAATCTTTCTCAAACTTCAGACTGCATGTACTAATTGTATTTGCAGTAAGTGGACAGAATTGCTCGTGTTTTGTCTTTGTCTTGCATGTACATACTTCTAGCTACCGGTAGTTAGAATTACGGAAAGGCTGTCTCCCATAGACTAATTTTAACCAAAAGATTTCCTTTTTCTCTGTAATAATAAAACCATACCTTGTACTTGATCCCAACCAAGATAGAATTACTCCTTATTGGAACCAAATCCAGCCCCTTTGGTTTATTGAATGTTTACATGATTTTCTAGTAGATTTGCGCTATTAAGATCCAAATTACAGAAAGATCCATTATCCGGAAAACCCCAGGTCCAGAGCATTCTGAATAACAAGTTCCCATAACTGTACAGTCATGGATGCTTCTTTGTCTAGCCATTGTGAACAAAATTCTGGTCTATTGTGCTGCATTTTTATTTACATATTTTGGCGCATTATGGTATTTTCATTGAATCACTCCTGAAATATACCTCAAATGCCTCATTTATATATCTAGTACATATTCGTTAAATTTATTTAACTAAAGAATATGATTAACCCTTGCAACAGTTGCACAGATGAACCTACTGCTTCCAGTATTCTTAGTTAAATAAAGGAAACCATTGATTATCCAAGAAATACAAGTACCAGTAGAAGAGATCAGAGAAAATGTTGAGGTTTCTTCATTTAGTTACAGCAAGCTCTAAAACAGAATTTAAAAGTATTTACCATAGTTGGGAGATTCTCTTCCATCCTCCTTATCGTTCTCTTTCTCTCTTCTTCTTCTGTGATGCCTGTGACCCCTATGTTTATGTCGCCTATGACTCTGTCGGGCAAATGGCACGTGAACACCAATGTAAACAGCTCTGTGACCTAAAAGTTGGAAAGAGTTTGGTTTGAGTGTAATATTAAATCTATAAACCATGAAGGTTAAGCAAGCAACAATTTTTTTTTATATTTTAATAGTACACATAACCTTTATAATGGCTCATTTCTGAGTAGCATCAGTAGTGCCCTCAAGCAGCATATGAGATATGAAGCATTAGGGGGCAAAATGGTGGAACAGTGGATAACATTGCTGCCTTGCAGAGCTGGGATCCTAAAATTGATTCCAGGAATGGTACTAGCTATGGTACAAAGAATGTTCTTTCCACCAGGTACTCTAGTGTACTACCACAATACCAAAATAAGTTAATAATAAACAAACAAGGGAAAGTTGTGCTCACCACTAATTTTTAAAACCATTAGGTGGGGGTGCAATGAGGCTATGACCACAAAATACATATAGACAAATACAAGATGTTCTCTGCACTCAACCTATTATCAATATATTCATGACATTGAGACATTTTGTGCATACAGCTACTAAAAATTGCCTTACCCTTTAAACAAAACAGGGATTGTTTGTCCATATATATTGCAATATATTTAAGATGGGGTCGTTGTCTTTTTGAAACACCCATTTCAAGGGCATTTCCACTTCTGCATAAGGCAACATGACCTCTAACTATTTTGATGTACTGAAACTGATCCATGATCCCTGGTATGTGATAAATAGACCCAACACCATCATATGAGAAACATCCCCATATCGTGATGCTCAAGCCACCATGCTTCACATTGTACTTTGTAGCTTAAATTCAGTGTTTGGGGGTCGCCTGACAAACCATCTTTGTTCCCTAGACCCAAAAAGAACAATCTTGCTTTCATCAGTCCACAAAATGTTGCACCATTTCTCTTTAGGCCAGTCAATGTGTTCTTTGGCAAACTTTTTTTTTCTATTACTTTACTAGACGTCCTAGTAAATTATTTGCCATGTAGAAATATAATTTCTACCAAAAACAGTGTTTGATCAGGTTAGTGAAGTTGGACTGCTATTATTCTGAAAACAACTGTATATCAGTCAGGAGTATAAGTAGCTGGGTTATAAGTGGTACAATACTGTTACAGTTTACTTGCTCTATACCCCCTCCTTGAGTTATTAAGCTATATTTGGTTCACGGCTCAGTTGCCAGACTATATTTGCCAGATATCCTGCAAAGAATAAGACTGTATATGGAAAATTATGAATTTGAGATGTTCTGTTGTAAGGCTGGGTCAGCAGTGTAATCAATTAAATGTTTGGAAATGTAATACATTCTTAAATCATGAGCCCTCAGAAGTAGAGAAACACAAGTCATTAAGTATCACTTTCTCCTTTGCATCCAGTTCATGCATGTTGTAGCTTTATAAAATCTCATGTGGCATACTGAATTGTATAGACTCATTAAACACTGTTTAATGTATAATGTCATGCTTTATTCAAAGTGTTAAAATCCTCCACTGAAGCCTGTTTTTAAACATCTAGAAAACAATCAAAGGAAAGCTGTAAAAATGGCTGTTTCTGCAAAGGAATGTTCCAATCAGATTATAAATGTGAAATGGCAAAATGAAAAAAGACAGGATCATGCCAAGAGATATTAACTTATTGAATAAAAACTAGAGAGAAGAGGCAAAGCTACCCATATGTAATACATTGCCTTAGAACAGGGATTGAAATGGGTGTTCATGATGTTCACCGTCAATATCTAAACACTAAAATGTCTCTATGAAGTAATTCCTGGGACACAAAGCAGATTTTGGGTTGCCTGAGAAAAATGGTAAAAGCTGAACCCTACCGTCTCTAGATATAATAATAGCACAAGTTCTCATACTAGGCACACTAGGGTGACCCTGAGCCTAATTTTAGGCAGTCAGCTTGATGAAGTCAACTGACAAAGTATTGTATATACTTTCAAAGGGAACAAAAAACAGACAGAGGAATGGTAAAATACAGTAGTTAGTAACTGCTGTAGGAAAACCTGTTCTTATGCAGCTGCTCTTAAAATAAAGATACAGCACACCACTTCACATTACTCCAGAATATATAAGCTGCACTTACTTTCAAGTTCTTCCTTCTCAAAATTGGTATTTACTGAAGAACTTGTCTTTCCCAGGTCCACGATAGCTTCTTCATCGTGCCCCTGTAAAAACAACATGGTATGAAAATCTGTATATGTTCTAAAAAAAAAGATGTAGAAACTATTATAATAATACATATTTCATTTAAATGTTTATTTTGTTATTATAAGGAATAAGGGAATTTGTAGTATTTCAAATTGATTTTTTAATAACTAAAGCGGTTTTTGCCCTTTAAATGACTGTATTTCAATTCAATGTCTTGAATTACAGCTAAATACAGGAAAATTAACATTAACAAATAAGGGCCAAAGAATTATCAGGCCTGTGGAATATGAGGGGGGCAGCTGCTGCAGAAAACAGTGTAGAGCCATATCCAGTTTGTCATCTCTTCTTGCAGAGCTAATGTATATGGGAAACATGTGTGGTGGTGACAAATGCCCAGCAGACAGGGGCATTTGCAGTTAAGCAGTTATCAGCCTGCATACAGTAGTGGTCAACACCCCATGTGCCATAGGCCTTAAGGTTTATTATTTACAGTGTGCTTGCAGCAGTGATTGAAACCATGACTTCTTCCTAGTGACATGAACCAAAAGTTACCATACATTAAATTAAATCTCCTTTAAAGAACAGTTACAGCAAAAAATGTAAGTGTTTTAAAGTAATTCAAATATAATGTACTGTTAATATAAAAATAATAAAAAAACTGTTGTGTAGCCATGGGGGCAGCCACTCAAGATGAAAAGGGAGAAAGGGCACAGGTCACGTTGTGGATTACAGATAAGCTCTGTGATAGAATATACCGTATATACCCGTGTATAAGCAGAGTTTTTCAGCATCCAAAATGTGCTGAAAAAGTCTACCTCGGCTTATACTCGGGTCAGCGGTACCTGACCCAAATAGCTGAGATTGCAGTCACTTTTAATCATTCCTATAAAATAGGTAATTAGAATAGATAATTAATTATTTTTAATACATTTCAAACAGTACTGACACACTAAACATAAATTAATCAACTTTCCAAATTTTTCCGAAATTTTCCAAGTTACTTAATGAATCCAAATATAATTTTAATTGATGGCCTCCTTTAAAGATCTAATTTAAGATCTATTTAATGAAATCGAAGGTCCTTTTTCTTTACTAGTTAATACATATATATTTGTTTATTCTTTCAGGTATTTTCCTATGGCTTTTTCTCAACTTTTTCTCAACTTGTTTTCAAATAATAATATTTTATCCAGTTTTAACATACACGCAAGGTTCTATACGGCAGGCTTTGTTTTGTTTTGTCTGATCTATAATAATGTTAAAGACATCGCTAACATCTGTTTGAAATTCGCTGTGATTAAATCAAATTAGTGATGTCATTTCCTTTGACAATTTTCTTTAAAAAGCCGTTGTGGGTCTGTGTGAACTCATGCCTATGACTACATATCGCCTAGATACGAAACGCGTCAGGACATTCTGGTTTTAATGCATTTGAAATAAAGTTGAAGTTTTATCCATACCAAGTGACGTCCGGCTGTGCTTGCCTTTTCCTCTATACTTGACTTTTAATCATTCCTATACCAACAGTACACTTGGGGAGAGACTGCAGTATCCCACAATGCCCTCTGTTGGTTATATGAAAGAATAACAGTGCGCTCTCTGTTGGTTATATGAAAGAATAACAGTGACTGCAATATCACACAGCACCCTCTGTTGGTTATATGAAAGTCTGAAAGAATAACAGTGACTGCAATATCACACAGCGCCATCTGTTGGTTATTTGGAAGAATAACAGTGACTGCAATATCACACAGTGCCCTCTGTTGGTTATATGAAAGATTAACAGTGACTGCAATATCACACAGCGCCCTCTGTTGGTTATATGGAAGAATAACAGTGACTGCAATATCACACAGTGCCCTCTGTTGGTTATATGGAAGAATAACAGTGACTGCAATATCACACAGTGCCCTCTGTTGGTTATATGAAAGATTAACAGTGACTGCAATATCACACAGCGCCATCTGTTGGTTGTATGAAAGAATAACAGTGCGCCCTCTGTTGGTTATATTAAAGAATAACAGTGACTGCAATATCACACAGCACCCTCTGTTGGTTATATGAAAGAATAACAGTGCACCCTCTGTTGGTTATATGAAAGAATAACAGTGACTGCAATATCACACAGCCCCATCTGTTGGTTATATGGAAGAATAACAGTGACTGCAATATCCCACAGCGCCCTCTGTTGGTTATATGAAAGAATAACAGTGCGCCCTCTGTTGGTTATATGAAAGATTAACAGTGACTGCAATATCACACAGCACCCTCTGTTGGTTATATGAAAGATTAACAGTGACTGCAATATCACACAGCACCCTCTGTTGGTTATATGAAAGAATAACAGTGACTGCAATATCACACAGTGCCCTCTGTTGGTTATATGAAAGAATAACAGTGACTGCAATATCACACAGCGCCCTCTGTTGGTTATACGAAAGATTAACAGTGATGGCAATATCAAACAGCACCCTCTGCACATGGTAGTGGGACAGTGGGACAATGCACACAGTAATCCGTTTGGCAATTCTCTGTCACCATCAACTTTGCAAAGAAGTCCGGTTGATCGCTGGGGGGTTGCTTTGGCAGAATGTGCGCTGCTGGGAGACAGGGCTGTAGTTGTGTCTAGGCTTATACTAGAGTCAATAAGTTTTCCCAGTTTTCATAGGTAAAATTAGGTACCTCGGCTTATACTCGGGTCGGCTTATACTCGAGTATATACGGTAATGATATTCTGCAAAATTCTTCTATCTGCTGTGTATCCTGTGAATAGCTGCCCCCCATGGCTACACAGCAGCTTGTTTATATACACCATAGTAGTGTTTCTGAAGCAAACACACCAGTTGTACCAGTGCAGGACAACACAACATGACCTTAAAACACTTTCATTTGTTGGTGCTACTATTCCTTAAAAGGAACAGTAACATCAAAAAATGAAAGTGTTTTAAAGTAATACAAATATAATGCTGTGTTGCCCTGCACTGGTAAAACTGCCGTGTTTGCTTCAGAAACACTACTATTGTTTATATAAATAAGCAGATGTGTAGCAATGGGGGCAGCCATTCAAAAAAGAAAGGGCTCCGGTTACACACCAGATAAACTCTGTATAACATAATGATGTAATCTGTTATCCACTATTTAACCTGTAACATATTTCCACCATTGCTACACAGCTGCTTGTTTATATGATCTATAGTAGTGTTTCTGATGCAAACAGATCAAACAGTGCATGATGTTTTCATTACTTTAAAACATTTTACTTTTTTGGTGTTATTGTTCCTTTAAGGCCTTGTTTACACTTGGCTATAGTGACTGTGATTATACAAACATTACATTGCATGTATGAAGAGCCGATAAAATACATTATGTGTCTCAACACATCAGACAGAAGTGTCATATACCACAGCTTTAGAGGTAACCCAGGAATTCTTTTTATTCATTTGCACACCAATCCATGCTAATATTAAAACAACTTGATTTTTCGTAATTTAATATATAATTAGCCTTAGTCTTAAGACATGGTGCCCAACATTACAGAAAGATGCCCTCCATCCAGAAAACATTAGATCCCTTGCATTCTGCATAAAATCATAGAACGTGGAAATGTAGAAGTAAACTGAATGGAGAAACAAATGATGAAATAAAAGATGCCACATATTGTTTTTGTTTAGAATTTAGGCAGAGAATGGTTACTCATGTGTTTGTAGGAGTAGAATATGGCTCACAGAGCCAGCAGATTTGAATAGATCTTGCATGCTATGGAAACTGTTCCCCTGTAAATACTGGGATCCTCAGAATACTCTTCCATTTGAAATCAGACTTATGTGGAATTTTTTAGAAAATGAAATGTACAATGGAACATAGGAAACATTGCTCAACTCTGCATAGTGCTGCAATCCTATATTCATATATTTAACAGATAACATTAACAAAGCATGACATAGTGGAGGCTTTTTTAGCCCAGCCTCAAACAAACAGTCCTAAAAAATATTCACTATGGCAACAGAAGAGTTGACCCAGCATCAGCAAGCTGTTACTTTGTGTTTCTAAAACCAAAGAATGTTTTTTTCACTGATCAACTATTCTACCCTATACATACTAAGCAAAGGGCAAAAACTGCCCCCAATTAACAGATACATGCAATGAGTTCTACTATGAGCTCCAATGCAGATATTTACTGTTTGACACCCTTTTCACAGGATATTCTTCTATTTTTTTTTTTTTTTATTCTTGCTTTTTACAGACTATTCTTAACCTGGAGCTGACTCACAAATGCTCTATGTAGATTCAGAAACAGTTGGGATCCATTTCCTCAAACTCACCTTACATTGCAAAAACCCATATAATAACAATTCTAGATAACAGATACCATATCTGTATTTCTGTTATTTAAAGGCCCATCCAACACTACAACAATATATATATATATATATATATATATATATATATATATATATATATATATATATATATATATATATATATATATATATATATATATATATATATATATATATATATATAGATGAGCTGTGACTGGCTTAGTTACACTTAGTTAAATGAGAACTCCACCCCCAATGAAAAAAGCCCCATCCACTACACCCCCCATAGTCCCCGCTCCATGCTTCCTCCATGCATAGTGCAATAATCCAAAAGGTGTCACCAAATGTCACATTCACTTCTCCATGCAGAGTAGGGCAGAGTCCTGCACGGAACCAATTTCTAAGACCCGGGCCCGACCCCGCATATTTACCCACTTTGATCTGCTACATGACCCGGACCCGCAACTGCTTTATCCGCAACCCAACCCGACCCGCCAACCATCAAACAGGAAGTGATGGTGCTGCAAACTGGGCGGGACCAAAACAAGTTTTGTCAAATTTTAAAAGGAGTAAAATATAGACAATATTACATAAGATAAGAAATTTAGATGCAGACCCGCGGGTATACCCACACCTGAAAGTCCTTCCCTCATTCTGCAGGGTGGCCGCTTTCTTTGCGGGTAACCCGCAGGTACGCGACCCGCTGCAGGACTCTATTTCAGGTAGCTATCTTCTGCATCATCGGTTTTCTTTGGAAAGGGACCACCGACACTGAGCTTTTTGGTGCATTTGCAGTTGGAGCCAGTCCGGTATTTACGCCGAACTGACCATGTGCCGGAAAGCCGTAAATTGCCAAAGGGAAGAGGATCCAAAGAAAACCGAAGATGCGCAAGATGGAACCTTGGAACTCTGCTATGCTACTCTACGTGAAGAAGTGAGATTGACATTTGGGGACACTTTTTGTACTAATGCAATATGCGTGGAGGAAGTTGGGGGAATATGGGTGTAGTGAATGGGGCTTTTCTCATTGGGGGGTTTAGTTCGCCTTTAAACACATAAATCCACGAAGGGTAACTGCAGTTTATTTCAGTGTGCGTAATTAATTATGGTAGTCTAGGGAATATTGATGTTCCTCCTGAAAATGGCATTGCACACCAAAAATATATGGTTTGGTCATTAAAGCTGGTATTTGGAACTGCAGCTGCCACAAGTAGAATACTTTTTTATGGGTAATATTGTTTGAGCTGCACTATAGTAAACATATATTTCTATCTATATACACACTAAATTACTTAAAAATCTGCTTTAAAGGAGAACTAAACCATGTGGTCCCATTGGGCTGGTATAGAAACCAAAAACAATGTACAAAATGTCTACCCTACTTTCTTAGTGTAGCGTTAGTTCTTATATATTTTCTTTTTTAACAAAGAATCACAGAGAATGTTCCTCTAACGCCTTCATACTAGACATCCCAGGTGTTTATTACAATACATTTGGATTTGTGCCTGGTGCACAGCTCATTTCATTTCTGGCACTTGTAAAATAGCATCAAGGCATCTGGAGGGTTATTCTAGCTGATGATCTTTAGATGGCACTTATGTTATGAAATGGAATTTCACCTTGTAATTTGGCCCAGGGTACTAAACACAAGAGCACAAGTGATGTTAACAAAAGGTCAAGGATGTTTGATATGGATACAGTCAATGTGCACTAATAAGGAGTATATTAATTTTAAAACAAACAGAAAAAATTGGAGTCGTTTTTAAGGTGTTGGTCTTGATTAGCAGCCAGTCTAGGTGCATGACTAACAGTACCTTCCCAAAACAGATTGAGTAGCCAGCTTTGGTTGCCACCCTATATTGTATGCAGCAACAATTGTGACAATGCCCAAAATCATAGAAAGACATAAATCTCTAATAGGACAACTTGTTATGTTGAAGGTAGTGATAATTTAAAGGGGAACTATCGTGAAAATGAAAATTTAAGTTTCATCATACTGAAAAAATAAACTTTCTGAATACAATCAATTAAATATTCTGTAGTGTTTTTGAAATAATCAAGTTTATCTTCACTATTTCTCTCTAACCATATGTTTTTCTTAATTCTGTCTTTTATGCAGCAGTTGGGTGTAATTGACAGTTAGATCTAATATACAGTATCTTATGGGGGAGGGCTTCCTTTCCTATCAGATGAATTAGAGCTCACTCAAATAACTGATTCCAGTACAGGTATGGGACCTGTTATCCAGAATGCTCGGGACCTGGGGTTTTCCGGATAACAGATCTTTCCGTAATTTGGGTCTTCATGCCTTATGTCTACTAGAAATTCATTTAAACATTAAATAAACCCAACAGGTTGGTTTTGCTTCCAATAAGGATTAATTATATCTTAGTTGGGATCAAGTACAAGCTACTGTTTTATTATTACTGAGAAAAAGGAAATCATTTTTAAAATTTTGGATTATTCGGATAAAATGGAGTCTATGGGAAACAGCCATTCCGTAATTCGGAGTTTTCTGGATATTGGGTTTCCGGATAAGGGATCCTATACCTGCACAAACAAAATAACTGCCTTTTGCACAAATCCTGCATTTAGGAACATGATGTCTGGTGATTTTAATAAAGTGAGCTTAAATACATCTTTTAGGCAAAAGGAGCCCCCTATGAGATATATTGGATCTAACTGTCAATGAATATATGAGGGATAGTGAAAATAAACTTTTTGATTGATTGTATGTAGAAAGTTTCTTATTTCAGTATGATGCTTATATTAAATTCATTTTCACAATAGTTCCCTTTTAAGACAACCTACATGGTAATAGTTTATTCTATGTAAGCTCTACGGGGCAGGGACCTCCTTCTACTATGTCTCTTACCACATAGCACTTAAACGCTTTGTCCTGATATGAATTCAGTGTATATTTATTGTGTGATTTGTCTTCCCAGTGTATATCTTTATAAAATACACAAAAGCCATCAATATCCTGTAAATTATATCCTTATAATACACAAAAGACATGAATATCTTGTAAAATATTTCCTTATAAACGGTGAGTTCTGATGTCATTTCATTCACATGACTCACTGAAACATGTGTATTATAATAAATAAAGTACCCCCAGTTGCAAAATATGAGGATATTAGAAGTTACCTCCGAGTTCCATGGCCTTCGGCCTTGTGTTTTTATATGGTCATGGAACTCATTGATAACTTATAGTATCCTTATATTTTACAAGAGGGGGTACTTTATTCACTATATAAACGGTGAGTTCTGATGTCATCAGTTATAAATGGTGAGTTCTGATGTCATTTCTGTCACATAACTCACTGAAACTTGTGTATTATAATAAATAAAGTACCCCCAGTCACATGACTCACTGAAAATGAGTTACATGACCTGTATAAAAACACTCGGCCTTCTGCCTCCTGTTTTTATATAGTCATGAAACTCCTCAGTAACTTATAATATCCTTATATTTTACAAGAGGGGGTACTTTATTCACTATATATATTGTACTTTTAAGCATTGTACAGCACTATGGCTCCTTATCACCACTTTACAAATAAAGTTATACATACATACATCTAATGCTTTAACCAACCTAGACTAGATCATAAAAAAGATCAATTGTTCCTACATTATAGCATAAATACATGCCAATTCCTCACATCATTGTGATCACTAGACCATCTTGCAGGCCCCAACTACTACCTACTGGACCTGGCTACTTCATTTGCACAAAAAGGCACTTGCTACAGGCTAAGTGCACTTGACAATGGTAGAAAGAAGTGGCGTAACTAGAGAGGGAGCAGACCCCGCGGGGCCCGGACCACAGGGTCGGTTTACTCTATAGCATTAAAATCCGCCTCCCCGTGGGGGAGGGGGTTAGTTACAGACGGGCACTTGCAGCAGTGCCTATGCTTGCCCTCAAAATTTTTATGGCTGTGGGGCCCCGGCGCACTTTTGTTATGCCCCTGGTAGAAAGTTAGTTTGAAAATAACAACACATGCACACAGTCTGATTTAGCTGCCCATTGCAGCGGTATGCAACAAAACTGTATTTACATTATTATGTTTGAACCATTCAAAAATCAGTTTGTTGAATATTCTTTTAGATAACATTAGATGGGATAACCCAAACCTAATCCATTCATGCTATGGTGATATATGAATACAACAGGTGGGGGGGGGGGCTGCTGGAAGTAAGTAAGTGACCAAATAACTACATTTTTGTCTCATCAGTCCAAAGCATTCAGATGTTCTTTTGCAAATTGCGCTGAATTGTAGAACGATGTACAAATACACCATCTGATGCAAGATGTTCTTGCAGGTCTTTGGAGGTGAACTTTGGGTTGTCTGTAACCATTCTCACAATCCTCCACATATGCAGCTCCTGCATTTTTCTTGGCCTGCCAGACCTAGATTTTACAGCAACTGTGCCTGTGGCCTTCCATTTCCTGAATACATACTTTACAGTTGAAACTGACAGTTTAAACCTCTGAGATAGCTTTTTGTAGCCATCCCCTAAACCCTGATACTGAACAATCTTTGTTTTCAGATATTTTGAGAGTTGCTTTGAGGATCCCATATTGTCACTCTTTAGAGGAGAGTCAAACAGAAGCACAACTTGCAATTGGCCACCTTAAATACCTTTTCGAATGATTGGACACACCTGCCTACCATTTTGGTGTTGCCAGTAATCAGTATTGAGCAGTTACCTGCATTCAAATTAGCAAAACAGTGACTGAATACTGCTTCACTAAAAATCTTTGCTCAGAAAACATCATAGTACGGTACTCAGATGTTCCTGGGAAATGAAAGCCATACACTGTTATCTTTTTTGTTGAAAGTGGAGTAAATTATTATGCAAACTGAGAAGGGTTCCCAAACTTTTTCATATGACTGTACATATGGCTTGTAATAAATAGGCTATATTAAGGAATTATATATATTACGAAGTACAAAGAAACATGGGTCATTAGAATTTACTTATTGGTACAGGCCATTATACCAATATTAAGACTACTCGTCCTGAAGGATCAATAATCCTTTAATAGGCTATACCATAACTATTACATTTAGTAAGCTATAGCTGATGTTAAATACACATGTATTTCACACAGTTTTAAAAAATGTTTCCTATAGTTAACGTAATTAACTATTTATTTGTAAGTTCCTCAACCTAACATTTTTTCCTATGGCTAAAACACCCTCATGCTGTTAGTCATAGACGGATTTTGCCTGCTCAAGTCAGTAATTCACCACTAATACACAGCACAGTTGACTTACTTGGAGAAGGGAAAATCATTATATTGTAGCACAAGGCTTTCTTTAGCATTAGATTAATTAGAGTAATTAAGGACATAACAAAGAGAAGGCTAACAACGTGGTGCTCTAATGCAGGAACAAGGCTAAAGGAAAATCATGGAAAGGATAGCAACTAAAGACTATGCTCATTTTTACAAACCCATTAGTCTCTTTATCAGTTGCAAAAGATGGTTCACACGGAGTTGCCCTATAAACCAGCTATGTCTATAGTTCTCAGAAAGCTTATATGATTTATCTCAAGCTTAGGTGTGAATCTATGATAAATCTCCTAATACTCAAGATACGTTTAACATAGTATAATAAATGCACGTCACACAATACAATTTAAAGGAAAAGCACACTCTACAGGTGAAGCTATCTATATGGATACTAGTCAACAGATTCCTATAGTGGGGAACTTGCTGTTTGGTAACATCTAAACCAGTCATCCTTCATGTCATCCTTTTGATATTTTCATCAAGAAATGTTAATGAATATATGCAATCAATGCTGAATTACAAAATAAATATGTTTCTGAAAGAAAATATGCTTCAGTACAAACTAGTGTTCTGAACTAGATAGGTACTATCGGATTCATTTCTTTGTACTCGGCGATTGCAAGCAGTAAGGGCAGCCATGGAAATAAAAAGTGAAACATTGGTGTTAAAGTGGACCTGTCAACCAGACACAAAAATCTGTATAAAAAAAGTCCTTTTCTAATTAAACATGAAATCCAAATTCTATTTTTTATTTAAGCATTCATAGCTGTTGTAAGCTCTTTTAATAATCTCAGCTGTCAATCAAATATTGTCTGCCACTCCTCTATGCCCGTGGCATAGAGGCGGGGCACACAATTACTTTCACTTTCCATTCAGCACTTCCTAGATGTCACTGCTCTCCACACATTCCCCCAGTTCTCTTCACCATTTAACTGTGTAGCCAGGGCATGGGGATGGACATCGGGCCCCCCATTCTGGTGCACAAACAAAATTCTGAGATGATGCAAGGCTTGTCTTAATAACAGTGTCCACAAAATGGCTGCCGTCTTCTTGCTATAATTATGAATTCCCAGACTGAAGGAAACAAGATTCAAATAATTTATATAGTGTAATTAAAGTTCATTTTCCTTGACTAATCTGATAAAATAGGATTTTGAATAATATATTTTGGGTGACGGGTCCCCTTTAAGTGAATGGCAACCTCAGTGCCAGGTTTCAAAGCAGAAAACTCTGTTCATGTGGAAACTTCATGTCTTTTGGATAGGATTACTCACAGGAATGGCCCTGTAAATCTTGCGCTTGTATATCACTGTTCACAAAGGGTATGCAGGAGGCTTTCCAAGAATAAAAACCACTTGCAATCACAGGCATCTTTCAACATGAGGACAAGACCATTCAGATATGGCACAGCATTCCTTTTGCATCATTGCTTGGAGTGTAATTTGAAGAAGAAAAAAAAAAACATTATTCATGAGGAGTCTAATCAGTTTGCATACTTGGGTGGCTTGCTAATCACCTTACTGTAAGTAAATTCTGGCCCAAAAGAAAAAGATTTCCTTATAAATGCATGGATGCTTGCACAAAGGTTAACATTACAGAAATAACATGTTAGTGTAATTGGTCCTTCAATCCAGTTTGCAGCAATAGGCAGTCAAGACAAGAGATGAAAGGGGTTTTCGTACGCGCTGAATGTACTGTAATTATACAATAATAAAAACTGTGTGTTTGCTTAAGTTTTTATAAATAAGCTACTGTGTAGCCATGGAAGCAGCTATTCAAGCTTCAATTGAGCTGCAAGGCAAGTTTACATAGCAGAAAATCTCAATTCAAAATGGAATATTTCAAATTTTAATAGTATTTGTAGATGAACAAACACAAGGATTTAGGGGCAGATTTATCAAGGGTCGAAGTGAAAATTCTAATTTTTGAATTAAAATTGTTGAGTTTTTTTGTGAAATTTCGACTAGGGAATATTTAAAATTTGATTCGAGTTTTTAAAAAAAATTTAATTTGATTTTAGAAATTTATCATGTACTGGCCCTTTAAGAATTTGAATCTGACTATTTGCCAGCTGAAACCTGCCGAATTGCTGTTTTAGCTTTTGTTTGACGTCATGGGATAAATTCGGAGTTGTGTGCAGCCTTCCTTAAAGGGATACGGTCATGGGAAGAAAAACATTTTTTCAAAATGAATCAGTTAATACTGCTGCCCCAGCAGAATTCTGCACTGAAATCCATTTCTCAAAAGAGCAAACACATTTTTTTATATTCAATTTTGAAATCTGACATGGGGCTATACATATTGTCAATTTCCCAGCTGCCCCAAGTCATGTGACTTGTGCTCTGATAAACTTCAATCACTCTTTACTGCTGTACTGCAAGTTGGAGTGATATCACCCCCCTCCCTCCCCCCCAGCAGCCAAACAAAAGAACAATGGGATGGTAAGCAGATAAGAGCTCCCTAACACAAGATAAGAGCTCCCTGGTAGATCTAAGAACAACACTCAATAGTAAAAACCCATGTCCCACTGAGACTCCTTCAGTTACATTGAGAAGAAAAAACAGCAGCCTGCCAGAAAGCATTTCTCTCCTAAAGTGCAGGCACAATGACCAGGGGCAGCTGGGAAATTGATAAAATGTCTAGCCCCATGTCAGATTTCAGAATTGAATATAAAAAAATCTGTTTGCTCTTTTGAGAAATGGATTTCAATGGAGAATTCTGATGGAGTAGCACTATTAACTGATACGTTTTGAAAAAAACATGTTTTCCGATGACAGGATCCCTTTAAAATTAGCTTTATTCAAAGAAAAAAATCGAATCAAATTCAATTTCAATCTAATTTGATTCGAGTTTGCGGGTCGATCCCATTCACCAGAGTTTGAAAAATTCGAATTTTTTGAAAAAAATTCAATTGGTCATTTTTTATTCGAATTTCGAGTTCATGGGAGTTTTTACAAACTCCCATGAACTCTAAATTTGACCCTTGATAAACCTGCCCCTAAATGTGAAAACAATATTTTCCATCTATGATGTTAGTGGGCCTTTGGAACACCTTCTGATGAAGGATCAGTATCATCATAGATGAAAGTATCATTTATCTAGCACCTACAAAGAAACTATTATTTATAACAAGTTTTTATTCTGTAGTTTTATAGACACAGATGACATTTATTCTATACAGCTTATTGGATATGTATATACAGTATGTGCCCTATAGCCCAGCTTGAATAGGGATCTGATCATCGCTGTTTTCCATCTAAAAGAAAGGATTATATCACCCAGTCTGATGTTTGCCATTCTGAAGCAAATATACAAGTTTTACTTTTTACGTCATAAGTGCTTGAAACTCCTGAAGAATTATTTTCGAAAGAAATAAATTGGAGAGGCTACCTCCCAAATCAAAGAAAATGTAAATGTTCTACTACAATACTCATGGATTCTTTTGTTTGAGCTTTCTGTGCTTTTGAGTTCAGGAAACTTGAATTGCAGTAAAAAAATTTAATTTGAAGGTTGAAAAGTCTGCCTCAACGGTACATGAACTTATTACGATACCAACAAAGGATTCCTGACCACTTGTTTTTACAGCCATGGCCAGTCCGCTGAACCATCTTTGCTATGAATGATTTCCCCAAAACAGCAGCCTCCATGTCCATGAACTTTTCGGTGTAGCAAACAATCAGTCTTACAACCATTGGTCGGTTATACAATAATATCACTGCATATGTGATGGCAGGAAAAACAACTCTTTTTATTGGTTAGTTCATGGTTTTAGATCTCATATGCATACTGCAAAGATCATATAGTCAGTAAAGTCATTGGCTCCACTGTCTGATTTACTTTTGACTGCTGCTGCTCAGAAACAATTAAAAGTAATCCTGGATGCCCATCAGTGGATTTTTGACAGCACCATTAGGAATTTAATAATTCAGCATATACCTGCAGCTTCTCCAATAACAATAAAGCTATTTTGCAAAAAACACACTGCACTTTCGTGGTAACAATCACCTTCTTTACATGATAAAAACTTCTATTTATGTGTATCCACCCATCTGTTTTCCATCATAATCCTGCCTAATATACATGCGTGGCAATTGTTATTAAATTCAGTGGAGTTAGCAGTTGGTGGCATTTTGTCTGAAATACATCAGGACAGCAACATAGTAATAAAATGGGACAAGGATGCCCACTTGTGTGAGGTTTTTACAAATGCAGACAGTTTGGGGTGGAGGTAAAATGAAGAGGAATGCAGTAAACAGGAATTAGAAATTAGAGGCTAGTTAGCAAGTATAAAGCTTGGAGGTTAGTATTATTGCACCACTCCACTAAAACTTTTTGGACATTAAAAAATGTAATGCTACACATGCAGCTACTGTGTGACTTATCAAAACCCAGTCCAGCACGTAGCTGCAGAAATCACAAAACAATACTATACGCCAGGAATCCCCAAACTTTTTCACCCGTGAGCCACATTCAAAAGTAAGAAGGGTTGGGGAGCAACATAAGCATGAAAATAGTTCCTGAGGATGCCAACGAAATTTCATCCAAGCCTGGAATTTAAAAACAAGCAGCTACTTTGAGGCCACTGGGAGCAACATCCATGGGGTTGGGGAGCAACATGTTGCTCACAAGCTACTGGTTAGGGATCACTGCTATATGCAATACAAGTTATACATAATATCACCATTCACTAACCTTCATATAAGAGTGGGGGTTCCCAAGCTTTTATAACTGTGAGCCACATTCAAACGTAAAGAGTTGGGGAGCAAAATAAATATGAAATATATTCCTGAAGGTGCCAAATAAAGCAGGCCATAGACGTGAATATTTTATTGTTTCTGTGACAAACGAATGTTTGTGTCAGTCTGCTGATCTACAACTAAGCGTTCAGATTAAAAAAGTAGCAAAAATAACAAATCAGACAATGTTCTGGCCATAAATTGACAGACAGCAATTGTAGAAAAGTTATGTCTGACAAATAGTAATGACAATCGCCAACTGATGATATAGCCAGTTAGGCAAAACATGCAGAAATCTTATTGGTAGCCACAATAAATCTTTTAACCTGTTGACTAAACGACGGATTCCCATGGAACGGAAAATGGCGGGAAACTCCACGCACAATCAGAAAATCATACGAATCTTCGTTTCATACAACTATAACTTTGCATTTATGGCAAGTTTAAGGGCTGTAATTGGCTATTTGTTAGCCCTTATGTGGACTGGCAGCCTACAGGAGGCAGTACAACTGGTTTTCATGCCACCAAAACCTGCCTCTAAGCCAGGAATTTTTTTAGAAAATACCTGCTTTGAGGCCATTAAAAAAACCCCAACAACAACATCAAAGGGTTTGGTAAGCAACATGTTGCTCACAGACACTGGTTGAGGAGCACTGTATTAAGAGTATGTGAACCCCAACCTGCAGTCTGAAGAACAACATGTTAGGCATTTGTACTCTGCCCCTGTACATAAACATGTAAAGGCACGTTTACTAGGCTCTCTCTCAAATGTAATAAAAAGGTACTACTTTTGCCCAGGAGCAGTGTCTCATAGCAACCAATACAATGCTTGCTTTTAAACAGGTGACCAGTAAATGCTACCTTTTGACTGGTTGCTAGATGTGATAAGAAGCGTAGCAAACTTTGATTCTGATATTACCTAACCCCGATAGTGTGCAAACTACTATTTTCCCACAAGGAATTCCAGCATTACTGTGGCCTCATGCCTGAAGCAATTGACTTCTATGTGTCACACACACCCTATTGCGTGATAATTTGCCTTGACTTGCATGCAATTGTGTCTACCATTTTCAGAGTTGGGATAGTGTCACTGAATACCGAGGCATTTTTTTTTTTTTTAACAGAAGTGTGTTTTCTGACGCAATTCCAATTTGCTACTTAACGCACGTATGTTAATAACTACACCAGCAGCCTATGTACTGGGAGTCTGTAGTTCCATTGCAACTTCTGATAAATAGTGTGCCTACTGATGCAGGGGAAATGTGGAGCTACGATTCATCAGAAGAGGCAGGATTAACTCAATGGTCTTAGTGTAACTGTGCGGAAGTGTAGAAAGTGTATACAGACTGTAATAAATCTCAAACACATACAAAGCTTTGTGTCCCTTTGTGCCTGAACCCGACGATGCATTAATAATTAGCAATTCAGAGACAAAGGCCAAACTTTCCCATACTCTGCAAATTCAGTACAGCACACTGCAAGGTAAAAAAGGCATTTAATGAGATGGAGATAAAAATAACCTCAGTACAGGCTGTGTCAAGTGGGGAAAATCAGAAGCACCCAACATGGGTGATATGTGGTGGAAATCTGTAATCCGATTACATGTAGCATCTAAACCGGTTTAGCTTAATTCTAAAGAGGATGAGTGTCATTTTGCCGTACTTGTACATGCCAATAGTTAGTTCCCCATCTAGTATTTTGCCTTTTGTTCTTGATAATTCCCAGAAATCAGGTACCTAAAGGCAGATGCAACATTTCTGTTTCAGACTGCGATAATTATTATGCATTGCGATTCTGGTGGTTATGACGACGTTAACACAAAGACAGTTTAAAAGCACAAATTACTAGGGAGAAATGCTTTGTATTCTGCATAGATTCTAGTTTCCTTCTCCTTTTAATGAAAAGCATGCAGAACATTTACAGACACCAACAGTTGGTGCTGCAGACATGGCGATGCAAGAGGCATCAGGTCCTTTCATATAAAACAGATTTATATGTTTGCTTTGAAATGACGGCAAGAAAAAGACAGGACTTACAGGCACCATCACTTTGCGAGGGTAGCTCCTTTCCATGCTGGCTGCCTAAGCACAAACCATGTCTTTGACTGCAGCAGTGTAACGCAATCCAAGCCTAGTCGATCTTCGAGACGGAGTACGTGACTGCTTTATGATGGGGCTCTTACACAGATGAACACAGCTTTCCTCCAATCCCTGAGCAGACACATTGCCAGCCTCACTGAACTGAAAAGACTCAGGAAGCCTGGAATGCTTTCAAATTATAGCTTCTACAAATGCCAAAAAAGGAATCGGAAATGCATGACTGCTATTTTAAAGGTGTAAAAGTAGAGAGATGTTTTTGCATTTTCCATTCAGTATTTTATTTCCTATGATATACTTGAGAAATTAAATAGCACATAGAAATAAGGACAATTAATAACTAAATTCTGCAAGCATTGTAGGGTGCATTGAATCAAATATATAACAAACAAACAAACATACAAGTCGAGTTTGCACATCACAGCCTACAAAGATTTTATTAGGGCACACTCTTTTGCAAGCGATATGTCTTTTCCAAACAGAGAACAATGAATCCTATTTTAGTTTGCTGCCAGTTACTCATAACATAGCTCAACAGCATAAAAGAATATCACCTCACATTGCATAAATAAAAAGCCTTTAGTAACAGCTGAGTGAAACCTGTTCTTTCTAAATATATAGATTTCTTTGGATGGAAAACAGTTGTAGATACGAGTGAGGGCAAGCAAATAACAGAACCTGGCTGTTAACTGTGTCTGTTAACTAAATATATTATATTGTTGAATAAGTAATTAAAATTAATTTCAAACTTCCCGTAATTCAAAAATAAAGAATACTTATACAATAAATGTACAGTATTGGCATTCACATGATTTATTCTCTTGCCACAAAAATAAATATATAAATAAATAAAACAAGGTGTATCCCAGAGTACATTGTACATCCACATTTTCAGATATTTAGAGTATTTTAACAAGGATGGAGGTAATCAAATGGCTTCTCCCTGGCCACACAAGACTGATCTGCAGACCCCCTAAAGAAGCAGCAGATTTGAACTGCAATGGTACATCTTAACATAGGTATCTCCGACCCTGCCCCATACGATCCCATACTTGTGTGCCATTCATACTACTCACACAGCAGGTAGGCCTTTAGCGCTCATCACTTCCTGCATGGTTTCTATTGAAGCTAGAAGGGAGACAAACACAGAAGTGCAAGAGTATAACATGACAGCCCTGTTTTGCTGGCCATTCCCTTAGTGATGTTAATTGCACTTTTTTTTTTTAATTTAGACAACTCCCTTGCTTAACATGAAAAACTGTATGCCAGTCAAAGTATTCCCAAGTTTGACACATAATTATTTTGGATATTTTAATAATGTATTGTCTCTCTTTAATATAGCAACATTTCACAAGTACACACAAACAAAATATAGATATATAAAAGAAATGGCATATAATTACTAAAAAATACCAGTTTCCTAAAATAATCATTTGAAAATTCCATTATTAGAACTAGAAAATACAAAGCTTACTACAGCTCAACCTTTTGACTTGCAAAAACCATAATAAACCCAAATGACGCCATAGAGATGTTTCTTAAAGGCAAACTAAAGTCTAAAATAGAATAATGCTAGAAATGCTGTATTTTGTATAGTAAACAAACATGAATTTACTGCACCTGTAGCCTAATTAAACAAATGATTTATGCTTTCAAAGTTGGTCACAGGGGGTCACCATCTTGTAACGTTGTTAAATATCTTTGCAAGACCATACACATGCTCAGCGTGGTCTGGGCTGCTGCTTAGGGATCGCCATAAATTATCAAAACAGCACAAGTCAAATAATATCTGCCATAGAAGCAGATACAGCAAGACTGATTAATAATCAAAATATTCAGACTGCACTGGGTCCTGCGTTGTCATGTAAGCTAATGTGGATTTTATAGTTTTTGTATTGTTAATTACAAACTTTCTCCAACTCTCCAGAACCAGTTACTGCAGCAAAAAAATCCTACAAAACGAATCTCAGTTTATCTGTAAATCTGGCTGCATGATCTTTGTCCCTGCAGCTGGAGTTGGAAACATTACAGAGAATAGAAAAGCAAAAATAAAATGCCATTTTTATTTTATTAACTGAAAAAGAAACCTATCCCCAACATACTTAAATTAAAAAATCTGTACAGTTTTTATAAGAAACCGGACTGTAAGCAGTGAAATTCCCACTTCATTTACTTGCTCTGACTGCTGCAGATATGAATCTTTACATGGTCGCTGGCTGTTTTACAGGGAAACAAACCAAGCTGCTCGAGTTCTGGGAAGTCCCTCCCCCCTGCTATTTGAAATTATGATAGTTTCCCTGCAGAGCAGTTAGGGACCATCTGAAGTTTCCTATCTGCAGCAGTCAGAGCAAGTAAATGAAGTGAAAATTTCACTGCTAGGTTTTTTTTAATAAAAATGGTAGGCTTTTAATTAAAGTACATTGGAGATAGGTTTCTTTTTGATTAAAGTAAAAATTTGATTTTTTTCACTGTACCGTACCCTACAATGTAATGCTATGTTTAAGGCTTCAGTTTTATAGAATGTCACCCAGTCATGAATGTGTCACTACATCTCCTGCTGTGCCACAAAATTCACCTTGCCCCTTTATAAAAGAATAAATTAAACTCTTTATTTTATAGGGATAAAAGCAACAGTGTGGAATTCCCAAGATAACTGGTAACAGCCTATGCAACTGATTAGGTAACTTAACAGGCTGGTCTCCTATCTGCTATACTGTCGTTCCTTATGTTCTTGAAATATGCAGGCAGCATATTTTCCACACACTTCTCCCACACAGCAATGCAATTAAGCGCTAAAGAGGAAGTTTAAACATGCAGAGCTGTGAGTTTCATTGTTTCTAGCATGTCTATATCAAAGCCTTGGCAGCCAATGAATAACAGCTTGTGTTATGTTTTCAGCCTCAATCAACCCCAAGGACCTTCCTGCCTCAGTGGGATTTGCAGCATGCAGCAAGACATGGGTAGATGAGCTGCAGAGTTACTGCTGGAAGAGAAAATAACATAGCAGAGTAAGATGTGGCTACTATTTAAAAGGGGCAGTATACCCACTTGTACAATATGAATACAAATATAAATTGTCTATTATTTTGAATTATGAAGAACGTATTTTTTATTTCTTGAGCTAAAGAGCTAACATGAAGCTTCTTTATGGCCGTGAAAGAGAGATTACTGGATTACCAGGGCACATCTTCCTACATAATGAACTGCTATCTAAAACGGTCACGAAAGAAAAGCAAAAAACAGGGAAAAGGGAAGGGCTGTACACTAGTAATCATCTACCTCACAAGGACCAAACATGGAGTAGCTTCAGCTTCCCTATATGCTTGGCCATCTGCATATTGTCATAATTAAATTTATGGCAGTCACATTATCTAATACAGCCACTGTGCCACAATGCTACAACATGGGTATAACTTTGGGAAATTGCATCAGATATCAGAAGTTGACAGTGGATTCTAATACCACTGTTCTGATATAAGCTCCAAAAAAACCACTGGTTTAAATACACAGCAAGCTGGTGAAGAATGCCAGTTACAACTCATGGATACATTTAAACAAACAATTTTCTATGTGCCTAATATTTATTTTTCTTATATAAGGAGAACCGCTCCTTTAAACAGCACTACTGTGCCTGAATGTTTGTAGAGCTTGTCTGTGATTATGCCAATATCCACCCCACAGGCACTTACCCCTCTGTTATTTATTCTGCCCTTGTTATTTCAATTCCCAGGTCCCATGTGCTGATGCCTGGCATATTTCCAGAATTCTCCAATCTGCAGAAGGAATACCCAAGTCTTTATCCATGAGTTCAAAAGAAATTGAAACCTTAAAACCCATGAAACACCCCATCAGATATGATTTAAAAGTCATGAGGTATTTCTGGCACACAAAAAGCAAAGCCATTTGCAACAATTTTTAAACTCATCTCCAGTTTAGTCAATGCCTTGTATGATGGAAACCAGATTGATCAGTGCCCGCTGGGTAAATAAGATTGGAGTTAGACTGCAAATGCTGCTATTCAGCCTCATTACAGGCATGAATATATAGAGGGATGAATTATTAGCCACATGCAGATTTTACAGGATCACATTTCTCGAAACACTAAGCCAATTAGAAAGTCTTCTATGCAATTAATTAAAAAATGTAAACCTGGATATTATACTTTGTATAGATATATCTAAAAAAAAGATGTTAGAATGGGTTGTATGCCTTCTAGCTAAATATGATACCGGTGTCATAAAAGTCAGAATCCTAACATCACTGATACCATGTGAAATACATGGCAGCTCAGTCAGTGATAAATCCAAAGACATAGCCATGACCTTCTGAAATAAATTTTCTACACTGTAGGTATAGAATTCCATTCATAAGAAGTTGAGAATTAAGTAGCTAAACCACAGTGTGGGCAGCCATAATTCTAAAGCAGGACATTCCAAAGAATAAAGTGTACATTATTTAAAACATTAGCCAACCTCTTTGCCCCAGAGTTTCGTCTTATAATAGACCACTAAAATAATTTGCAACTTAAATAGCATGAGGAAACTCTATGTCAAATATTTTGTAAGAAATACCATAAATGCTAAAAAGTAAATGATATACTGTAATGTAATTTTTTAAACAGGTTACATATAAGGAATTATAAAGAGACAAAAGACTTACTGTAGATAGACATGGCCCCCCAGCAAAATGATCTGACAAGCCTTAGGGTGGTGGCACACAGAGCTACTGGGGGAGATTAGTTGCCCAGTGGCTAGAATGTAATTTGTCGACAGTATGGCACTCGGATCATTTTGGCTTTCTGAAGTCGCCTCAAGTTTCCTTGTGAGGCAACTTTAGAAGGAGGAGGAGAGGGTGATCCACAGTGTCAAATGCAGCAGAGAGGTCAAGCAGTATTATTATGGAGAAATGGTTGTTGGCTTTAGCTGTTAAAGGGGACTATATAAATTATTTGAATCTTGTTTCCTTCAGTCTGGGAATTCATAATTGTAGCAAGCAGGCGGCAGCCATTTTGTGGACACTGTTATTAAGACAAGCCTTGCATCATCTCAGAATTTTGTTTGTGCACCAGAATGGGGGGCCTGATATCCATCCCCATGCCCTGGCTACACAATTAAATGGTGAAGAGAACTGGGGGAATGTGTGGAGAGCAGTGACATCTAGGAAGTGCTGAATGGAAAGTGAAAGTAATTGTCTGCCCCGCCTCTATGCCACGGGCATAGAGGAGGGGCAGACAATATTTGATTGACAGCTGAGATTATTAAATGAGTTTACAACAGCTATGAATGCTTAAATAAAAAATAGAATTTTTAATTTGAAAAGAACATTTATTATACAGATTTTTGTGTCTGGGTGACAGGTCCACTTTAAAAGGTCATTAGTTAGTTGGGTTAGGGCAGTTTCAGTGGAGTGTTGTTGCTTTAAAGCAGTAACACCAAAAAAATTAAAGTGTTTTAAAGTTATGAAAATATCATGTACTGTTGCCCTGCACTGATGAAACTGATCTGTTGGCTTCAGAAACACTACTTTAGCTCATATAAATAAGCTGCTGTGTAGCAATGACAGAAACTGAAAAAAAGGCTATATGTCACAGGTTAAATAGTGGATAACAGGTAACATTATGTTCTACAGAGCTTATCTGCTGTGTAACCTGAGCCTTTTCTCCTTTGAATGACTGCCCCTATTGCTATACAGTAGCCTGCCCTATTTATATAAAGAAAATAAGTGTTTCTGAATCAAACACAGCAGTTTTACCAGTGCAGGGCAACACTGCATTATACAGTATATGTATTAATTTAAAACGGTTCATTTTTTGATGTTACTGTTCCTTTAAGCTACATTTGGAGAAAAGTGTAACTGAAGATATTCCATGTTTGCTTATTACAAGGTAGATAATTAAATTACCAGTGCTAAGAAAACAACAGAACAAAATATGGGTTGTATATTGATTATCTAGTTATTTACCTCACAAGGACCAAACACAGAGTAGCTTTCCCCATTTGTCTTGTTTAGCTGAAGAAATACCAAAAGCCACAGATTTCTCATGATGAAAACAAAGCAACTATATATTTAGCTGGAGCCCTATTCACTGCATTAATGTTGAACAAGTGGGTAATACTGCACCTTTAACAGTGAACAACTAGAGACAAAAAAAAAAGCTATTTCATGGTTTTATGTACACAAAGAAATAGCAACTGTGTATTGCATGGTCATTTGTTCCTTAGCTCTACCAGCAAAACAAAACTAAAAGGACAAACTTGATTATAATTTGCATTTATTCAAATATTTTCGGGTCTCTGGATGCCAAAGAGGTCTTCTCAGCAGCAAATTGGAAACTTGGCATCTGAAACTGGGCAGAAACATTTGCACGCACAAGTATCTTAATTGTATAATTAACATCATAGTGAGGTTCAGAAGTTCATTATTTATTCAACCTAAGCCATTCATTTGCAGGAACTCCACTTCTGCATTTTTTACACAAACAAAGAAAGAATTGCATTAAACCAGATTAGAGCTTTCCCTAGGAAACAAAACAGGGCCTGGGAAAGTAACTATTTTAAAAACATTTTAAATAATTCATGCTCTGTACAGTAAGTTACACAACTTTCTGTTCACTAGTTATGTGAATATATAAATAATCACAGACTACTATCTCCAAACTGAAATGCAAATCACAGCAAAGCACACTTGCTATTTACATGAGCTTCATAGAGGGAGTAAATTTAATGCATAACGGTACCAACGAAATATTCAATAAATCATATTATATACTTTAGTATTGCTCAATAAAGTCAAGCAAGCTACTGCATTTGCAATTCTGAAAGATAAGCTGGCCAGTGAGGGAATATATTCTATGAAGTATATAGATCAGGGGTGCCCAACCTTTTTAAACCATGAGCCACATTCAAATGTAAAAAGAGTTGGAGAGCAACACAAGCATGAAAATGTTCCTTGGGGTGCCAAATAAGGGCTGTGATTGGCTATTCAAGAGGCTCTACTAGGAACTATACTTAGTTTTTATGCAATTAAGCTTGGAATTCAAAAATAATGACCTGCGTTGAGGACCCTGAGAGCAACATCCAGGGGTTGGAGACCAACATGTTGCTCACGAGCTACTGGTTGGGGATCACTGATATAGATCATAGTCTACATTGCGGTTGTATAAAAGCCACTACTTAAAAAACTAGATAGGAATGCTATGTTTAAATGTCCTGTGGAGTGAAAATGCATATTTCTAAAGAAGCTGTTCAGCATATGTAAACACAGTGATCTGTTTAGGTATGCACCGAATCCAGGATTCGGTTTGGGATTCGACCTTTTTCAGCAGGATTTCGGTTTCGGTCGAATCCTTCTGCACAGCCGAATCGCATATGCAAATTAGGGGCGGAAAGGGAAATAGCTTGTCACAAAACAAAAGTAAAAAAAATGTTCCCCTTCCCACCCCTAATTTGTATATGTACTGTGTTTTTGCATATGCAAATTAGGATTCAGATTCGGCATTCGGCCGAATCTTTCGAGAAGGATTTGGGGGTTTCGACCGAATCCAAAATAGTGGATTCGGTACATCCCTAGTTCTATTAGCAATTGAATTGATCCTCCCTGCAGATAACAGATAAGTTCTGAATTAAACAATGGAATTCTTCAGGACTTATCTTATCTGCTGTGTATCCTGTGCTTGAATGGCTGCCCCATGGTTACACAGCAACTTATTTATATAAACTATGTTTGCGTTTCAGAAGTAAACACAAGTTGTACCAGTGCAGGGCAATATTCCTTTAAAAAAATTTAGTGTATTTTTGTGTATTTTCCAAAAATATATAGGGTTTTGGGGGTTCTTTGTGCTGTTAGAGGGTCTTGGGCTACTCATCATTAAACAGGCCAGCATGCAGAAAGCCATTACAGAGGCACGGGATCTCATTACATTGCATGTTTAGGCCTGAAATTTAAACATCTAACAACATGTCAGATTACAACCCTGGTAATACCATGCCAACTACAAAAAAATGCACAGCAGAAGCCTAATTTTACATTTTCTCAGAATGGACAGTTTTTTCACTGCCCTCTGCAGGCAACTGACGTCTTTTTTTCACAGATTTCACGTTTTCCCAGAAAGTACTCTGCTTTGATTTCACCTGGGAAGTGTACAGATCATATATTTCCCCTTACGGTTTGGTAAAAAAACAGAAAAAAAAGTTTTCATAAAAAATATGAAATTATCGATGTGTTTTCCTCCAATCCTAGCTTTATTCAGGCCTAGTCAAATTTTTCAGAACAAAAACCATTCATAGCATCTGATCACATATACACAAAAAAACAACATATACTTAAACACTTTCAGGGTAGGACTACAGGGACGTTTTGGGGGCGATCCGACGCGCTGCGACAAAACGCAGACGACAAATCGCATGCTGCAGGCGCAGCATCTGCATCCGACAGTCGTGTCGCGTAGGATTAACGCTGTGACTTCATCCGACAATGCATTCACTTACCTTATTTCCGTCGCATGCGATTTGTCGCTGGCGTTTCGTTGCAGTGCGTCAGATCGAGCCGAAAACGTCCGTGTGGCCCTACCCCAAGGCTTCTGTGTTCAGACACATGGTTTGTTCCCCTAACTGCCGGTTAATCCCCACATACAGAAGTATTTCCACGCAAAAGGTGGCTCAGCAATCAGGCAGCAAGGTCCCACACACTTAAACCCAAATTAAAACACACGTTGCATAATTCAGATATTTGCTCTTTGCTGATCATACGAATATCATACTCGTAAGCTCACCTACACTAAAACAAGCTTCAGCTCATGTTCAAGACATGCTGTAAATGAATTGAAGCGAATGAGCAATTTATAAAGGACAGCACACATACCTAAAACTAGTCCACACCTGTCTTAGATAACCGTTAACTGTGTTAGATAACCATTATCAAATTGATATATTGGTGTGTCTCAACAACTCAGAAATCAAGCCTCTTCATATATTAATATTAAAGGAGACTTGTAGCCAGCGCTAAGCTACCTGCACTGGGAGGGAGCTCCCGGTGCAAGCAGCCATGTCTGGCCACTCGCATGCGCGTAACGCACATGTGACGTTATGCGCTTGCACATAATGAGCAATTCGGGGCAGCTTTTCATTATGCGCATGTGAGTGACTGGACATAGCTGCTCGCACCGGGAGCTCCCTCCTGGTGCAGGTAGCGTAGCGCTGGCGGGGTGCATTTTTACCCAACAGGTGCCCTTTAAATCAGGCAGGTAGTTGCACAAGTTTTTTTTTTAATGAAAATATTTTTATAACATTCAATAAAACTTCTGTTTTCTCGCTGACCTGTGAAGTGGTTTGCTTCCTTTATCTTATCTGTAGCGATAGAATATCTTATCTCAAACACTCATATATTATACCAGATAGTACAATATATGAATAAACCAGTTGATAAGACTGTATATACAAAACAAACTGAGGGAACTCACAAAGGACACACGCCTTTCCATTTATATGATACAACTACAAGTATAGGATATGAATTGTAGCGCAAATAAAGGAATGCTTGCATACATATCTACTTTGCGATGTCAGTAGCTAGCAGTGCCTGGGCGGTGTACATGCAGATTTCACATTCACACTCCACCTGGCTGAATGTGGGCATAAGAACAAACAGAAAAGTAAGCTTTTGTTTACAGATATCCTAGCAAGGAAGGAACCTTTCTACCAATTTTTCTAGCAAATGTGGTTTAAACTTCCATGTTAGTCATTTACATAGAGATGTTCACATAAGCATACAAATTACCAATACCAAGGAAACCCCTTATACCACTTGTGCTTGCTTTCTATCAGCTTTGGCATGGACATTGAAATCAATATAATCTGTATATGTACGAGAGACAATTATAGTGCTCAATTCAGGAAACAGTACAATGCATTTGTTACATATCGAGACAATATCCAAGCCATAGGCAATCCGCCGCATGTAGCTTTAAGCACACTTCTTTTCCTGGCTGAGGTTAATGTTAAAATGTTAAGAGTAGAAGATGCTGTACACCACCATTAAACACAATTTTTTCCATTAGTCCATTCTTTAAATGTGACATGTGCAGCCCCATATATTATGGCAGACCCAGCCAAGCGTCTTTGGGCACTTTTAACTACAATGGGTAAATCCCCTTCAATGTCAACTTGCCCCATTGCCTGTCTAAAAGTTTATCCTTTCCCCAGAATGAACACCATCTTGCCCATGTTTCCAGGAGATGTAGGGGCATTTATATTATGCTGTGTAAAACTAAATTCACCAAAAAAAAATGGTGTAAAAGTTGTGTAAAATATCAGGGATGCACCGAATCCACTATTTTGGATTCGGCTGAACCCCCGAATCCTTCATGAAAGATTTGCAGAATACTGAACCGAATCCTAATTTGCATATGCAAATTAGGGGTGGGAAGGGGAAAAAACTTTTTTACTTCCTTGTTTTGTGACAAAAAGTCACGTGATTTCCCTCCCTGCCCCTAATTTGCATATGCAAATTAGGATTTGGTTCAGCCGGGCAGAAGGATTCCTGCTGAAAAAGGCCGAATCCCGAACCGAATCCTGGATTCGGTGCATCCCTATAAAATATAGCATGGTGTGTGTAACTTTACGCCATGCCATTTTCTGCTGTTCTTTTACATTGCTTCCAGTGGAAGTCCCAAGAAAAAAATGAATAAAAATGTTGTGCATTTTTTTTGCACGCCAAAGCCGGGCAATGTGTGGTGTATTATCCCATCATTTTTTGCATAATAAATGTGCCCTCAAGTTTATTCTAGTGTAATTAACTCACTGGCACAGTGCAACCTCCTTAGCATCATCATTTCCATCATTATTAACCTCCATATGTAACACTGTGCCCACACATTTGCTTCTTATTGCTTTTAAGGGTCAGGGCACACAGGCAGATTTGGGGAGATTAGTCGCCCGGCAGAAATCGCCTCTTCTTCAGGGCGACTAATCTCTCCGAACTGCATCCCCTGCCTTCCCGCCGGCTAAAATGTAAATCGCCGGCGGGATGGCACTCGGAGCGATTAGTTATCTGATGTCGCCGGTAGTTTCCTCGTCAGGGAACTTCATGCGACTTCTGAAAACGAATCGCTCCTTGTGCCATTCCGCCAGTGGGAAGGCAGTTCGGGGAGATAATTCGCTGCTAAAGATTTGGCCTTCGCTGCTAAAGATTTGGCCTTTTTCATGGCCATTTGCTATTTCTTTGAGAACAAAGAGGCTAAATAGATGGAATAATAGATTATAGTATTTAAAGAATAGAGACTAGGAGAATAGAGTTTGAGTGAGGAGAAGAATATTAATAGTACTGAGAGTGGGGCCCTTGTCTATGGTTCTTTGGTGGGCCCCTGGTGTCCCAGTCCGACACTGGTAGAGAAGCAGCCTTGGAAGCAACTACTGTAGTAATGAGGAGGCAACTCCAGTCTGTGGGCAGGCAGCGGTGTCACGTGGCACTTTCAGGCTTCCCACACTGTCCGGGAGTCGGATAATTACACTCACATACAGGAAGTGCCAGGGCTTCTCTATAGCACATGTTTGGCCATGAGAAACAGTGAGACCAACCACAATACTGCTTGGACCACTAGATAGTTTCCACTAGCGCCTGGTATTATTATGACGTGGGTACTGGGGGGTGGGGTCACTTTTTGTGTGTCCCTAAGGAACAATCAGGCAGAGGATGAGAACAGCAGCGGAGTCTTTTGTCTGCTCAGCCCAGCAGCACTATAGTAGTATCTCGTGTTAGGAAAACACTAAGCGGCAGCTCTCTAACCCATGTAGCGCCACAATTTGCAACATTGGCGCCATAGGAACTGAAGTTAAGCAACAGCTGGTGAGACTACAGGTTACACAGGAATCTCCATACCGTGGTGAGCAGAGGTCTCATTTGTTCCCCATACCGGTCTTCATCCATGGCCCTCAGTGTAGACTTACAGACACGTCGCCGGCACCGGGTTTAGCAGCGGAAGAGCCCAGACAGGTCGCTACAGTGGAAGAGGCAGTGGCGGGTCACGTGCTTGGGGAATCCTTTCTATCCCCCCCAAGATTGTACCATTAGGTTACTGTACTCTCAGCCCCGGCTAGGGCTCTTATCGGAAAGAAAGCTGTGTGTGTCGTTGGCTCTCTCCGCCCCCCATCCTCCCTCCACTAACCCGCTCTCCACCTCCCTTACACACTCTTTCTTTCACTATGGCCCTGCGTAGCTCTTCCTCTGCCTGGGTCCGCCCCTTCTCTCTCTAGGTGTCTGTCTCATGTTGGCGGCTCCGCCCTCCCCCTTCAAAGCTCTGTGCGTTCTCTTCACTTAAATATGACAGGCTGCTGCTGCCTTTATGTGTAAATCGTGTGACAGCAATTACTCTACTTTCATAAGAGCATCGTTAATCCAGGGCAGTTTATTATTATGTTCCTATGAGAACCGAATTTGTCGATTGTACCTTTGGGCGCGACTTTTCAAAAATCGTCAATGTGCGCTGTGTGCTGTCACAGACTTCTTATTTGCGACAAAAGTTGCTTTTATTTCTTATTCTGTGGTGGGGTGATTTTGTGTGGCCGGAATGTCAGTGGCATCTCTGTAAGACAGCGGCTATGTGACTGACAGAACAAGCCAAGTACGGGAAACGGATATCTCTTGAGAAACAGTGCGGCTGTGACGTGCGCGAGTGTCCCATGCAGTGGTGTAACTAGATTTTAGTGGGCCCCACAGCAAGTTTATTTTAGGGACTCCAAAGTATCCAGAGGTTGACCTGAGGTCATTAAACTGGGCCTCACGGGCCCCCTATAGCTCCTGGGTCCCCCTTCAGCCATGGGGTTTGCTTCCTCTGTAGTTACGCCCCTGGTCCCATCCCTGTTACTTATAGCAGTGTGTGTTTACAGGGGCGATCCTGGCCCCTCCGCCGCCTGAGGCAGCAGCAGTTGCTGCCGCCCCCTCCCCTGCGCGCTT